>NC_041707.1:16569982-16909148 GCF_900700375.1 Denticeps clupeoides
AAAGTTCCGATACATTGTTATACAATACACAATTACAAGTGATTGTTTATATGGTACATAAATAATTACAATAATGTGCAAAAAATATGAAAAAGAGGAAAAAAAACATTAAATGCAATACATTATCCTAATTAAAAAGTAATATGAACATAATGTTAAGAAATTTTATTTAACACGTAAGCCACAAACAATAAACTGATATTTTGTAGATTTCTTTAATACAGTTTGATGTATGTTGTATGTATGAAGAATTATTAAATTTAAAGAAACAAAAACGTCCATAGAAAAGACTGCCGTGCTTAATGTTAAATTTGAAAATAACAATGTAAGTAATGTCAATGTTGCCTGCAGCTTATCATGAATTAAAGTTTACATTTTTTTACACTAAAGTTCTTTTTGTGTATTTTCCTTTTTTAATTCTTACATTTTCCGCTGTTCAGCAGGAAAACAAATTGCACTCAGACGATGCCTAATGGCTTAACTTGTGCCATTTTGTTCCTTTACGACTTTTAAAAAGTGCTAAAAGTCTACAATTACAGTGATGGGTGCAAAACGGCACATTAGAACACTCCGAAGTGCTCATTATCCAAAAAAGTCGACCATTTAAGAGGAAAAAAGCAAAATGTGTTGGACTCATGGATGATGTTTTAATGTCATGCTATGTAGCAGTCTGGGACACTGGCAGAGCAAACTCTAAATTACTGACCATGATTTGGTAGCTTATGGACTGGTGAACAAATGGATGAGTTTGGAAAAAGATCCTCTTTCATTGTTTTAGTGGGTGAAATACAGATTACATCACAAAAATTCAGATATTTTAAATCTATATATATATTTAGATATATATAGATAAGTGTCTTTGGATATGAATGCATGCACAAACAAATTGCGGTTTCTGATGTATGAGCACAGGTTTTTTTTTTTGTGTAGGTGTGAGTGGTAGACTGTATGTGTGTAGCAAATTTTGCGATAGACATAAAAAAAAACTAAAATCTGCAAAATAGTTCTTAAATATCAATACACAACAAAGGATTTGGTGATGTTTAATGATGAATTTATGCTTAGGAATGTGCTTATGCTTATTTGTTTATGGTCCAAAATTAACAAACCTCATATAAAGAAAGTTATATATATATATATAATTGCATGTTCTTATATAGGGAATTGCAACTGCTTCTGTGGAAATCACAAAGACTTGTTTAAATGACTCCCTATGGTCCAGAGAGCTGCCCTGGAATGTCCACCTTTTAGTGTGGAAGTCCACCTTTTCTGCAGTAACCAGGGGGAAAAAAGGAAATATTTCCATGGTAACAGTGAGAATGAGGATGAACTATATCCTCACAGGAGTGGTAATGAAGGATCTATGGTAACAGTGCAGTAATGATGCTGAAATGACATGACACTTGAAAGTGACTTGTACAGATTGACCAAGTAAATGCAGAGTTCTGAATAGGTTGTTGCTGATTTTCATCTGTAAAAACAATCATTGCATGTTTTTTTTTTTATGGAACGTTTAGTTTTTCATAAAAGGGTGGTTGTGTGGTGACTGTGGATGTGTGCACCTCTGTGTTGGGGTTGCTGTATTTATTTCTATTTGTATTTGTATATTTGTATGCAAAAGCTGATGTTTTCTGTGTGTGTGTGTGTGTGTGTGTGTGTGTGTGTGTTCCTATGTGCACAAGCCACACATATATTCCCAATCCTCAAGTACAGCGGCACTAAAAGCCCTTGCTGCGATAACTGGGCCTGTTTAGGTAATGATTATGAACTTTCAAGTATCATGGAAACAATAATTTGCATTTGTTGTAGTGCAGACTTGCTCAGGATGAAATTAATTAATAGTGCAGATTTATTAATCTCTCTATGTGTTTTTTTATGGGGGAGTAGGGAAACTGAGAATGAATAGCATTTTACATCTGGGTAATATTTCAAGTAGCTTTTTATTAGTTTAATTTATGGATAAGTAATTTACACTCGGGGGCCCTGGCGTAAACATCGTTAATCAAAATTCATTATTATAATGAATCACTTTTAAAATGTTTCATAAAGGAAATAAGAAGAGGGTTTATGTAGGCAGTCTCCATCTTTTCGACGTTGGCATAATGGATGGCGGAAAGCCCCGCCTCCTCTTCCCCGCCGTGCATGAGGAATGGCGAGCGGCACGGGAAACGGGCCTCCATAAATTTAACAATCGGCGAGCTTAACCTGCGTTAGGAACAAGCACGCCCTGTTGTCTAACACCGTGCCGCGCGGGAGCCCAATTAAATCTAATATGGAAATAAGAATGACCCTGACGTGCTGGGTGACTGCGGCTCTCCCTCATTCTTTTGTGCGAGAGAACTTTTACGTCTCGAGCTGTCGGGGAAAAAGTGGGGGTGCCTGGCTGGGTGGGGGGATTCGTAGACAGGGAAGACAGGTATCGCTGTGCCGCCTCACCGCAGAGCTACATCTCTCGGGCTGCTAATCGGAACACTTGCTCATCGTGGCATTTAACGGTTGAGTCGTGTTGTTTTATTTTTCTTCTCATTCAACGTCGTGAAGCTGTGAACGGTGCGCCGCTCGTGTGCCTGCATGTGCAAATTGTGACACTTTTTAAAAAAAACATGCAAAAAGAGTGAGCTGTGATCTCCCTTTCTGTCTCGCTATCTCCCTCTTTGTCTGGAGCCATCTCACACACACACACACACACACACACACACACTCACTCACACACCTCCACGAGGCATGATGGATCTTGCATTACAGGACCCGAGTGCCATTTGTTAATCAAGGCCAGAGTGCCAGATGATCGGTACGAGGGGAGAAAGTGACACATGTAAGTGATCTCATTTTGAGTGAATTACATTCAAATTTATCAGGGCACTTATGGTAGGTGGGGGGATTGAGGAGAGGGCTGAGCCACCCCGCCCGCCCCTGCAGTCCTGCCGTGCCCAGATCTGCTCCTGGCCTGTCTGAACTGCCCTGCACTCCAGGAAGCCCTCATGCCGGGTGAAAAGCATGGACTCAGACTTCAAACCTGAGATAATTTGCCAGGAAAATGTTGAAATGATTTGCCCAGTGTGTCAAATGAAAGAGAAAAATTTTGATTCATGTTAATATTTACAGTACAGTGGCATAGTACAGCATAGTACTGCTAAGGCTTTTTAATTGCTGGTAATTATCAATACAATTCATTTAGAAGGTACAAAAGAAATGACTTTAAAAAATAAGTTTGTGTACTGAACAGTCAGGTTCATGTGTCTTCTTCTCCTTCTTCTTCATCTTCTCCCGTTGTCCACTCAATTTCCCTTTCACATGCATTTACCAAGTATTAACAGTTGCGTGCATTCCTAGTGGCTGAGATAGTCAGGTTCACTTTAAGTACACTTTAAGTATCCGATAAACTCAATTTACTTCATCTAACAAAGATCAATTTATGAACATGCTAACTAAATAAAAGATTATCTCATGGCATCTGAACAAATCTAGAAACCTTTCTGCGGTGGCATGCTTCCCAGTAGCCAGGATTCAAATCCTTCTTTTTTTGGTATTTTGTCATATTTGCCAGTTGCTATTTTTCATGAGAAGAGAATTGACAGGAAATCCAAAGCATTGCTGAGCCGCCATAACATAATGGAGCCCACCCCATTTAAAAACAATCGACTGCCGACGTGCGATTTCATCTGCGTAATTAATGTGGTGTAGGGCGGGATTTCGGCTTTTCTCCACCGCTGCGGATTGTGTGTTTGTTGTATCCCGAGTGGAGAGGATGCGTGTGTTGATGGGATAATGTTGTGCTTTCCCTCCAATCACCCCCTTTTCTTTCTGTTGCTGTGTGTGAGTGTATATGTGTGTGTGTGTGTGTGTGTTGGGCTTGTTTGTCAGACTTTATTGAGCAACTGGAAATAACTTCTTGCCGCATCGACAGGAAGGTGTTGTCCAACACTTTCTCTCTTTTCTGTACTTCCAGCAGAAAGCAGCTTGCATGAGATTTAGCCGGAAGAGTGTTTGCACAATTCGGCATGGGGGCAGAGACATATGGCATATGCACAAATGGAAGAAAAAAAAAGGAGTGTCTGTCTCCAGTTGGAACTCAAACTGATTTCCATAAACTCTACATCTGCACTGTTCGCCTGGCCTTTCCACAGGCTATAATGCATCAGTGTTAAACCTTTTCATTCTCTGAATTGAGTTGCTGAATGTGTGTGTGTGTGTGTGTGTGTATTGTGCTACCAACTACAGTGCATTTAAGCATTTAAGCTCGCTTTGGTATGTATGGCACCCCATTTTGTGAGCCACAGTTACAATCACTACATGTGGCCCTCATAGGCGTGCGCTTCTGCTTGCGTGAGTCGTCGTCTCTTCCTGCTCTTCCTGCTATGGGATCCCGGTGTGTAACTCCTCAGGTTTGAGGCCCCAGCAGGTCGGTTCCGTGTGTTTTCCCCAAAATCCGCCGCTTAACCGTCTTTGCGGCACCCTGATGCTTCGCCTCAAACTACCGCATTGGTTCCTCCGCCCACTATCCGGCCATTTCTGGTGGGCGGGCCCTGGCACGGAAGCATCAATTTGATCTGGCTTAAAGTCTTAACCTAGGGGCATATGTACTGTTACAACATTAACATCGTTTTATTTCTATATATATATACATATGCATATATACATATCATACATATGTGAAATCATATATGTATTATTTATAATATATATATTATATGATATATATATATGCGCATCACTCTCTGTATTTGCCTTGATGGTTTTATCTAGATGGTATGTATCCTGCTGCCCCGGGGCAGATTTAAATGTGTGTGGGTCTTCAAGGGTTTTACCGGAGAAAAGCTGTTTGGATCAGAGCCGCTGCCTCATACAAGTACGACCGAGTTGTGTCATTTCGCGTTTTCTAGTCAACGCCGGAACCAAAGGGAAGTCCAAAAGACCAGCAAAAAAAAAAACAAAAGATGTTGAAAATAGTCCAGATTGGATTATGTCAGACTTGGCGCGTTGGCTTCTTCTGAAGGAAGTCTTCGTCTCCTTCTTATCACTATGTGCCTCACAGCTAAATAAAAAAAAGAGACAGGAAATAAATAAATAAGCGCTAAGCATGGCTTGGTTTTCTGGAACAAGCTGTGTTTGCTGGTATTGGGACAGGTTCAGTGAAGGGGAATTTTCACACACAAAAAGAAAAAAAAAAATATCTGGAAACATCGTGTACCCCAGGGTGCATACGTGACCCTCATGGTGATGATGTGCAGTTCAACCTGTGAACAACCCTGCTAAACAGTAAAACCAGAGAATTGGTTTTTGTCCCACAAAGGTCACCTAGACCTCAACTTACCATACACCACAGCTCAGGAGAAAGCAAAATGAAGGAGAAAATAAATGGCAAAAAACACACAATAATGAATGAGAAACCACAAATCAAAATTAAAAACATATATATAATTTGTCCAGTGTGTGTTTTGTGGGAGAGTGTAATCAAACCTTTTTTTTTTTTTTTGCAAACACAGTTGATTGAGGTCCTTGAATCTGATGGAGATATTTTCCCCCCTTTTCCACTTCTCATTTCTAGCTCAATCATCTGAAGTGGTGCTCTGTCTGTGTTTTGTCGCGCTGTTTTTAGAAACTTATTATCGGGGCCTATTGGATACTGTGCACGGAGCTAATTGAATTAGTGTCTGGACTGCGTCAGTAGCAGACTTGGATGAATGAGGACAGGTTGGGATGTAATGCTCGTATCATGATTTTACGGGAAACGTTGGTCTCGGTACATTTTGCCCAATCCAATCATTCCATTCATATATAAAGCAGACAGATTTTGTATTCAATAAGGTTTCTCATAGGACCAAAGTGTTACACAGCAGTGCAAAAAGTACATGATCAAGTGCAACATAACCAACAGCATCAGAAATAAGGGCACTAATTTCAGCTCCTAAAACCGCAGTAGATAGCCAGTGTCATAATTCAAGCATCCCAACCTGAAAAGTTCATGGAGGTTACTCTCCATTCCCGGAGACTTGAAATGTCACCCCCAATAAAACATTGTCATTATTTTTCACCCTTGCTATACTTTTTTGTGTAGTCCGAGGTTGAATGTCCATATTTAAAAACATTTATTTTTGGATGCACTCTATGATGGTCCTCTGAACTGATAACAACGACATTGTCTTGCCTTCATGCTCTGGTTCGCTTACTCTAGTTTCCTGGATGTTTTGTTCAATTTGCCGGCATCAGGGAACTGCTATTGGTATGCATGAGACTCCCAGAACTTCCATAAGACTTGGGATGTCTGCATAATTCTGCATGAACCAATCGCTTTTCAGGAATTATTCTACAGCAGAAACAACACACACAACACAGTGCTGTTGACCCTACCATTGCACGTAATAAAATATGCTAACTCAGTTACCAACTCAGCATGAGTAACAGCAGCATCTCAAATCCTGGCCTGTTACAGCTTCAGAAATAAGATGTGCAGAATTGGACATTAAGGAAGTATATTTAATTTCGTAGTTTTTTCATGTATCTGGACTAAATACTAAAGTACTTGGCTTTGGAGAGACTTTTCTGTAACGGCGTAGGGGTGTTCCTGACCCTGTCGGACCGGAAGGACACCACACCCAAGTGAGAACTCATTTGTTGACGTCTCTCACGTTTGTTGTAAGCACTTCCCTGATTGACCAACCCTCACACCAACCTTTTGGACCCGACGATGCCTTTTGGATTGCCCTTTAGCCTCTCATCTGCCACTGATGTTACCGACCCATTTTTCCCGACCATGACCAAGATTTCAGCTCAGCCTCTGGCACTGTATCCGCCCCTGAGACCAACCAAGCCTGTAGGCCACGTTTACAGCCAGCCGCCTTCTACTACCACTATGCTGAGGTCAGTTCCCCATCTTCCCTCAACACCGGCGCATCCCAGCAACCACGGCATCCATCATCGTCCAGACCACAACCACGCCCACTCACCTTCCCAAGCGTCAGTACCCCGAGCTTCGAACAGCAGTTGCTAGTGTGCCCCACACCCAGCTTTGTGATAATTTCACAGTCAGATATTGTCTTCTCCAATACATTATGCAAAATCTAGCGTTCCTTTTTACTTTGTTTCTGAGTTATTACATAGTAACCTTACTGTTGCTTAATAACGCTAAATGGTGACTTAATAATGCTTTATTTTTTTACACACAATGGGACTCAAACAAAAAACCTGTATGTCCTTTCTATGCTCATTTTAGGGATTTATCAAATTTCACTGTGAGTGTATGATACACCGAAGTCCACGGCTGCTCTCAGATTGCAGACACACTTCCTGTCAGTGCAAACCCACGCTGCAGCATAAGAAAATCAAGCTGTTACAGAGAATTAATTACATTACATAGCATTACATAGCTTAAATTATGTTCAGGTGATTTTTGATATGGATTATATTTTATGAATTAGATTTTTATCAAGTATTTATTTGCGTTTGTTCAGACATTCCTATGACAGACAATCCTTACATTATTTTTTCCATATTTTATGAGATTATATTTCACAAGTGTACTATCATGTACTATCAGTGTACTCAAGTGTACTATCATGGCATGGGCTGAAGTCGCATTAGCAGACATGTCTCTAGAGGGAAGGTACAGGTACAACTGAACAGCATGTTCATAATTCACCTTCCGTTCCTTCATGTCCCAAAGTGTTAGGGCATGACCGTGTAAATATCAACGCCATGGTCATGGGATGCATTAGCGCCTGGCTGTACTCGTAGTCTTTGGGCTTGGGTTTGTTTTGGGGTCGTTTTCTGTGTCAAAGTAAGTGCAGATATTTTGGTCGTGGGCTGAAAGAGGCAGACAAGTGCAATCCGAGAGAATGGTCAGGAACAAGAGAGTCGATGTGAGGCAGGGTCAGTCAAGAGAAAAGCTAACACAGACATGATGGGAATCAACGAATGAGTTTGCCTTGTCCTGGTCTCGTTCTTCCCATTTTATGCTGGCTGGGTGTGGTGTCCTGCCGGTACGCCCCTGCACCCCCTATCGCACAGGAGGTTGGACGGCAGCCGTGACACTAAATTATGCCGGTCTCAGGGTTTTAAAGCTGGTGAATTCATCAAAGTGGATGTGTGCTATGCACGGATCAGCCTAGGTACACCGGTTTCATGAATCACACACAAAACTTGCTGTGCCGTGACTTTTACAATGAAATTTATGTTCACATTGATAAATGAGGCCCAATCTGAGTGGCTTCATCCTGAATCTCTCTTATATTTTTGTTTGCTTAATGATGGTTGGAATATGCAACTTTTTAAACAAAACTGTTTGGTGCAGCAGTGTGTAAAAGTGCAGACAATTAAAATAACACCAACGGTATAGCCTATACATCTTTCTTTTGAATTGAAAAAAACATTTCCTATTATAGTAAATCTGACTTGGACAGGTATGTAACTATACCTTGTCTGTTGTTGTCATGCCAGGTCAAGAAAATTCTGACCCAAAAAAGAAGTGCCAAAAAACAAACAAACAAACAAACAAACAAACAAACAAACAAACAAACAAACAAATACAAGTTTTAATAAACATAAGGCACTAACAGTGAACAGATAACATTCATAATCAGGTCATTGGCATTGAACTTTTGAATATCTCCCATGTAGAGGACAGCAAAACAGTTTACTTGTAATGTATGCAAGAGTCAAGACTGTCAGGGATCTTTATGGTGGTGGTGATGAGTTGTTCTTTATGGTGGTGGTGAGACAGTTGTCACACTCTTTACTCAATAGTCACTGTGTTTCACTTAATGGAAATTGCTTGTGTTGTTTTATGCTTACTATGTGATCATTTTATGATCAAATAAAAGACATTATGTTAAAACTTTACTGTACCAAAGTGACAGATGATTCACATAAAATTAGTTGACTGAGCAAGAGCTCTCTTACAAAATTAATAAAAATTAATTTTTTTTTTTTTGGTTCTTGAAGGCAAATTGTCATGTCTGTCACTCATCCGCCGGGCCAACAGAGGGCAACACCCCAATGTAAACACACAGCTTAAACCAGCAGCGGCATGTACAGATGCCACAAACAATTTTTTTGTTTGCTCTGAGACGTTTTTTGGATTGATATGCCTCATACCAACTGCCTTTGACTTTTGGATTACGCTCTCTGGATTGCCTTTTACCTGGTATTGTTTTGATCCCGAAGTTTCCTTCTTCCCGTGCCGTTCATGACCACGATCGTGCCTCTGTTTCTGGATGATTCCTTTTCAGCCAGCTTCCTTCGTGTTCCAGCACTGTTAGTAGAACTTCCTGTACAGTTAGTGCCACATTTTCTTCCACTTCCTATTACCCTCCTCCCGCCGTGGAGTGATGCCCCAGCCCATACCGCATTCCTAAATTCACCCACGTTCATTTGTTCGCTGCCACAAGTGCGTCCCAGGTCCTTGCTTGTGATAGAATGAGTTCACCACCATCCGGCGCAGCGGTTTCATCTGCCAACACAGATACACCGAATCAGCTGTTAGCTTCCCTGCAGCTACAGCAGCGGGCCCTCCAGCAGCAGCAACAGCACCACGCTGTGCCACAGCAACAGGAGGACATGCGGATCAGTCAACACCAGGTGCTTCTGCTGCTGGGCGCTGCTGTGTCACGCCTCACAGCTCAGGTACAGACCATGCAAACCTCACCAAGGGGTTCACTTTTAACCCCCAGGGGGATGCTATGGACCCAGCCAGGACCTCCACCATCAAGGAATGGCCAATGCCCATGACGATCTGACAGCTACAACAATTTGTAGACATCGCCAACTTCCACCGCTAATTTATAAGGGGGTACAGCCAGGTAGTGCAGCCGCTCACCTCCTTGCTCATGGAAAAGCCCTCTTGGCTCCTACAGCCTGAAGACCCAACTTGCCACAGCCCTCATCCCAAGTTACCCTTCATACTTGAGTTTTATGTATTCGATCTGGGCGTAGGGGTTGTTCTCTCCCAACGGCACCCTACAGAGAACAAGCTATACCCCTGTGCCTTCTTCTCGTATCATCTCAACTCCTCACCATCAAGCTGGAAAGAGTAGTGCCTTTGGCTGGAGGCAGAAGTGTATTCATTTCTGGTGCTTACTGAACACAAAAACCTGGCCTACAAGCCAGGTTGGCCTTATTCTTTGTCCGCTTTGACTATATCCTCTGTTACCGTTCCGGGCCTGATGCCGGTGCCCGAGGGAAATGCCACCGCAAGCGGTGCGCGAGGAACCAGAAGCGTGTGGCGGGGGTCCGTGCTAGGCTAAGGGCTAATCCTAGCTGGCCAACTCTACAGTCCGTCCTACTATCCAACGTCTGTTGCCTGGACAATAAACTATAAAAACTCATGGACTTTAGGACTGACACATGTTTTTGTTAAATGTTACTCTTGCACTGCCTGCATCCCCAGTTTGCACTTTTGTCTGTGTAACACATGTACACTTTACGTCATTATGTAATAATAAATGTTACATGTAGCACCAGGATCCGGAGAAACATTGTTTCGTTTCATATAGTGTACGTATATAGCTGAAATGGCAATAAAGCTCAACTTCAACCTGGTGGATGGCTCCCTGACCTTTATACTCCGCAGGCTCATGGACATCCATTGACAGAGCAAATTTATTGTGAATTGGGAATGGTATGGTTCTGAGGAGTGCTCCTTGGTCCTATGACAGGACATCCTGGATCTGGCCCATATAACTCTCCTTTAACCCAAGTACACTTGTGCATACTTTTTTAAATACTGGAGATGAGAATGTTATAATTTGACATAAGTAAAAATAAGTAGGCACGCAAAGTTAAGAATAAGATAACTTTCCAGTTCTCTAGAACAACCACAACAGTCAAAAGCTTTGAAAAACAAGGATTTGTGAATAAGAAGCTTTGTGGTCAGTAACAGGCTAACAACTGTCAAATGCAAGCCAGGTAGATCTAGTTAGATAATATTAATGCAAATCTAGCAGAAACAGTAATCTTACAGTCTGTATATGGTTTTGCTTTGCTGAGTCTATAATACTGCACTTACTGGCTGCTACAAGTCTGTAATTTTGTGAAGATCCGGAGGTGGTGACATGCAATGCATCAGATCTGCAATGATAAATTTAACAAATTAAGCATCTTATGTAATAGGTTATATTTTATTTTCAATTTTCTGAAAGAAAAAAAAATGTATAAATGTCAGTCTTGTGTGTTTATTCCCTCCCATGGCACTTAATTTTACGAACATTTGTTACCATTGATTTACACAGTACTTGTTACTTGCACTGCTAAGGCTATTAAACATGTTGGCTCTATTTTTGCTCTCGCAATAGGCGCAGCACAAGCATGCAAATATATTTAGCTAAGCTCAAACCTATTTTAAATAACAGCACATGGCGTATTCCTAATTTTGTCTATGTGCAACATGCAAAAAGGTGAGCTGTGGTTGGTTAAATGGAGATGAGCTTGCAAGGGGAGTATGAAAACTACTTAAGGAGTACGAATTCTGTTGCATTCACTGTTCTAGATTAGATTTACATTTACAGCATTTATCAGACGCCCTTATCCAGAGCGACTTACAATCAGTAGTTACAGGGGACAGTCTCCCTGGAGCAATTTTAGGGTTAAGTGTCTTGCTCAGGGACACAATGGTAGTAAGTGGGATTCGAACCCGGGTCTTCTGGTTCGTAGGCGAGTGTGTTACCCACTAGGCTACTACCACCCTTGACAGAGCACATTGTGTTTGTGTTTTTGTGCAGTCAAAATATTGTATGAATAGTGTCTGAAATGTCACAGACTGATCACACTGTCATTAACTTACATGCAAATGCTTAACTATTCTGAGGGAGTTTGCTTATTTTTTACATATAGATCTGTTTCCATCCTTGTCACCAGCAATGGCTGTAGACAATCGTTATTCAGTGTTTTCCATTTTGTAAAAATGTGTTATTAATGACCATTGTATCCAAATTAATTGAAAAAAAAAAACCATTACATTTAGCTGAATAGGAGCAAGAGTTTTAAGAAAATTGTAAGCCAAGATGTGTTCTACCAATTAAAAAAAAAAAAAAAGTAAAATATGTGTGTGTGCCAGTACTGTATTATTATAAGAGTGAGTGAGAAGGAGAAAGGTGCTGTTAAAATAAATAAATAAATAAATTACTGAGAGCAAATTGACTTTTTGGCCAGTGCAAACAGAAGCTGGCTTCATCCAATCATGCTTATTAAAGCCAAGGTCAGGGAGGTCTCTTGCTGTCTTTTGTAGTGCTCTCATTTCTTGATGCGCGGCACTCGGAAAGGCTGCAATAATGACGTAAATTCAATGCTTATCCCATTGTGGCCGTGACGCACCTCCTTACCTCTCCCTTGCATTTCCCCGCCGCGTGCTGGCACTGAGCCGTATTCTCCTCTACACTTGGTCTCCTGAGCACATTTAACATTCTGCAGGATTAGGCCAGATCCTCGGGCGCTAATAAAACAAAATAATGTTAACAAAACCCTCCTTGCTCTTGGACATGAACCAAGCATGGGAGATTGTGTACATTTTTCCACAGCGCGCATTTCAGAAAAAGGGGGGTTCGGCAGGCCAGGTCCAGGCTTTATAACTCAGGAAAAAGGGGCACTAGTGTGACTTGGCACAGACATTCTGCAGATTTATAGCCACTTAAGGTGCCTGGGTTGCTTTTTCATAAACAGGACCTCAAAAACAGTCCCCACCTGCCATCAAGTGTTGGAGGCTCAGCTCCCCTGCTTGTAAATAAATAGAGATATATGTCCCTTTTATAGTCAGCTGTAATTTAATATATTACCTGAAGTGGATTTTTAAACCGTTGGCACTAATTCTTTATGACACTTTGTGTTTTCATTGTTGACCCGATGCTGTTTTATTGCGTATGGTACACAGACTCCAGTGTCTTCATCATTACGTCTCGGTACTTTGTGGTGTATCGGACGTGGTTTATTGACCTTTTTTTTTTAAGCCAGGGACACTTGAAGAGAAGCAGAGCTTTCTGGAAAACATCAATCAAAATTTAATAGAAATATCACCTTTAAAATTTATTCCCGCCCCTGTTAATTTTTACGCAAGCTCTGAAGATGTAACAGTAAACGCTCGGAGAACATTAACCGTGTAAAAATGATGGAAGTTTGTGCATCAACACTTTACTTAATGACCTTGCTGAAGATCCACGCCATCTGTTGCTTTGTTAACGCTTGCACTCCATAGGCTACAGCTCATTCTGAAGGTCAACTGGGCTCTCCACAGTGCTGCTCTTTGCTTATTGCACCGGTTTGATTAGCAACCAAGTAAACTTTGAGCATCTGCAGGCCGGTGTGTTTACACGTCAGACTTGAGGCCTAATGAGGCTGCGAACAATAACGCTTTACAATGCCCTTCACTGACGTAGCCCACATCAGCTCTGTTCAAACGCTTTGCCCATTCTTGTCAGGGATCCTTTGTTAGATTGTTTTCCCATTAAGTATAGCTCATGGGCATCGCAGATGGTGGTCTCTCCTTGCTGCGTTTTACTGGAGGAATGGTGACTAGAGCTCCGCTCCATGATATAAAACAACGACAAAAAAGTAAAAATAAAAGACTTTCCGGAGGACAGCTTTATCCTCAGTAATCTGATAGAGACGTGGTGTTGTTTAAAATGCATCACAAAGTCTTGTCAGGATGGGAGTGGTCTTTTTTTCTCCATGTTTTTGCTTGTATCTGTCAGTTCGGAGCAGTAACGTGTCTTTTACTAGAAAGAGAATCTAAGCCAAGGCCAAGGCAACACACGAGACTACAAGACCCCGGGGGCCTGTGGAGTTCGGCTCTGTGAAAACCTGAAGCAGAATGTAGACTGTTGTTCATTGCGGTCGCCATCGGCATTGACTGCCACGTCGCACAGGAGGGGGGAGCCACCAAGCTCCCAGGTTTGTGACGAGACGCCGTCCCCACTGCATCAGTTTTCATACAGGAAGTGATTTAAATGTGTTTAATATGCCGTTACCCAAAATAGCCTTGCCATCTGATGTCCGTTAAATGACTTTTAAATGGCCGAGGAGCGGTGAGAAGTGGAAGTACATGCTCCCTCGTAATAACGTGCATCCTTCTCTCTGTGAAAAACTATTAGCCGGCCTGTCAGCGGTATCGTCATTTTAATCGGAATGATCACCTTTTATTTCAGATCTTAATGAGCTTCCGCCGCTTCCTGGTGCCTGGATGGCCGCCCTCACTCCCACTCCCTTCTCTTCCCTACCACCGAAACGAAATAGCTCTTTCATCCAGGTGAGTCTTTTCTCCTGATCCCAAACCCCCTTGCCCCCGGTGATCTCTGGAGGAGGTAGGGTGGGTGTAGGTGGGGGGACGTTGCAGGCGAGAAATTGATGTCTGCGAGGGAAATGACAGTTTCGGCTGGATTTGCTGTTCTAAACCTCTCCCAAACCCATGTGATCTCGCCTCGTTTCCCCTCAAAGGGATGTGTTTGAAATGTGTCCTCAGAAGCCAATGAGCAGATCCGAGCGCGAGGGGGGTTGCGAGTTGGGGGGTGAAGAGAGAGCTGCATTTCCCATTAGAGATAAGTGGAATGTCTTTACACTGCAAATGGAGGGAGAATGCTAAAATGCTAGCTGTGTGAAGTGTTTCTCCCCTTCTTCTTCTATTTTTTTCTGAAGTTGGGTCTGCCTGGGGACGTCTCAGAGCAGCGCTGAAGCAAAGTAGCTGAGATTTTTATGAAGTTAGCAAGAACCACAACAAAAAATATGTTGCTACGCATGTCTTCTTCAAGGTTTTTAATTCATAAATGTATTTATTCATTTCTACGCTGCGGGTTAAAAGGAGGAATCGAGATGGGCAACGGGTCATGTGACACATCATGATCTGAGGCCGGTGACTTCTGTCTCTCGGTGTCAGGCAGATGTGAAGGCCCGACCCTGTGCCACAGTGCCCCCGTTCAACAAAACACTGGCAGTGATATAATATGAGCGGCAGCTAATTTGAGTGGGAACTAAGGAGACGGGAGAAGAGAAAAAGAAGACAGTTCTCATCTTTTTTTTTTTTTTTTGTCCAGGTCTTTCAGCAGCCCCTGGGTTTTCATGTGAGACTCATTCCCCTCAGAAAAAAAGAGAAATGTTTCGTCTGAAAAGAGGCTCCTCTGTGTTCCTCATCTTTTTCTCGCCTTTTCTCCCTTATCCTTCTGACAAGACTCTTTCTAACACTTTTGCCCCTCTATTCCTCCTCCTTCTCATTGATTCTCTCTTTCTTCTTGCTTTAAACCCTGAAGTCCCCATTCTGTGCAGCCTGTGGGCCTGTGTGAGGGGTAATTGTCTCTAATTGACAGGGAGGTGTTGGGAACCTTTCTCTTCGGACTGGGAGAAAGATGGGAGTGTGGGGATTAGAAAGGGATGAGAGCGGAGGAGGGGTGGCATTTGGGGTGGGAGTGTATGGGTTCGAACCGCTCCAGGCTGGCCGTAATGACTCATTAATTTCTCTGGCCTTTGTGTGGCTCTGCTCATTACAGCCTAAAGAAGCGAGGCAACAAAGCGCGACTGAGGTAGGAGGTGAGCCTAAAGAGCGCCGTCGTGGACCCTCATCTGCAAAGGGACGGGGGGTGGGTGCTTGGTGAGGGTGTGATACGAGTAGAAGTTGTTGAATTGGATGCAACAAAAGAGGCAAAAGCCTCCCCATTTAGCAGAAGGGAGCATAGCACAGGGCCGTATACACATTTTAATATAGTTTTAACTTCTTAAGATCTGCAGCTGTTAACTGTGCATTGCAGTGGTTCTCTATCTTGTCATAATGAGTACCACCACCAAAGTACTGCAATTAAAAACCAACATAAAAAAACAGTAGCAAAGCAGTAGAATTTTGTTCCTAATTTGAATATTATTGCATGTTCTGTCATCCACTGTCAATACGAGAAATGCACAGTAAATGAGGATATTAACTATATAACATTAAAGATATTAACAATAATAACTACACCATATTTAAAACACACAGCAGCCATGAATATTAACAATAATTTCCTGCATGCCACGAGAGGGAGCATGGGTAGCACCAGTGGTGCACACACCTCAACTTAAGAACCAAGGATTTTCTAAGTGGTTCTAAGTGGTTAACTGGTCAAATCAGTAGAACTAATTTATACAATCACTTAAAACTGACATATATATGCATTCTCAGACCTTGCAAGTGATATACAGTACAGGCCAAAAGTTTGGACACACCTTCTCATTCAATGTGTTTTCTTTATTTTCATGAGTATTTACATTGGTAGATTCTCACTGAAGGCATCAAAACTATGAATGAACATGGAGTTATGTACTTAACAAAAAGTGGAGACCTGGCCTCCAGTCACCGGACCTGAACCCAATCGAGATGGTTTGGGGTGAGCTGGACCACAGAGTGAAGGCAAAGGGGCCAACTACTGCTAAACACTAAAACAAGAAACTCCTTCAAGACTGTTTGAAAACCATTTTAGGTGACGACCTCTTGAAGCTCATTGACAGAATGCAAAGAGTGTGTAAAGCAGTAATCAGAGTATTTTGAGGAAACTAGAATATAAAACATGTTTTCAGTTATCTCACCTTTTTTTGTTAAGTACATAACTCGTAACTACTAAGTACATAACTTTATTCACAGTTTTGATGCCTTTAGTGAGAATCTACCAATGTAAATGGTCATGAAAATAAAGAAAACACACTGAATGAGAAGGTATGTCCAAACTTTCTGTCTGTACTGTGCAATAGGCCCATTGTTTCCAAGTGAATTTACATAAAGGCTATTTAGAATGAGATTTATGTATTCTTCTGTATATTCGGATATGGCAGAAATCTTCAGCGTTGGAATTTCAATCCAAATCCAGGCCTTGTTTTAAGTTCTCCCAGGTACTAACCATGACTACAGTAAAAATGTGAACATGAATGGGGTACAGTTATAGCAGCTTAGTCAACCTCATAATAATAAAATAAAAACTCGCTACTGGTTATTTGGTTGATTCTGTTACTTAAGTTTATGGTAACCCCACTCATGTGTGTTACTGTAGTCAGATTCTCATCCACATGTTTCCCCATCTGCTCAGTGATATACTGTAAATTGATACATTCCTCTAGCTGTTTAAATATCTTACTTTTTTCCAGAGCTGTGCATTTGAACTGGGGTAGTCATCCTTGTTACACATACCCCATTAAGTACATCTGATCTGTGGCAGTGATCCCTGCTACGTACATCTGATCTATAGCAGTTATCCCCATCACATGCGTTTCGGGATTCAGGGTTCGGGCCGCACATATAATCGAGCTGCTGACATCTCTCGCCCACCGCCGCAACAGATTTATGATGGCCCTGTTGGGAAAATGAGGCAAAATGACACAGTAGCTGACTTTAGCAGCGAGTGATGTGATAGGCAGCGGAGCCCATGCGACGACTGCTGTCAGCTCAGGTAATAGGTTATAAAGCAGGCCGCTAGCAACACCTGTCATTGCTTAATGGCTGACTTCACTGGAGAGCTGTGGTGGCCTTTAACATGGGGGATAATAGAAGATATAACACATTTTACAGCTGCGCACATCTCAGCCATCATTTTTTTCTGTAGGAGCACACTCTACACAACAAGGACAACTCATAGGGTCATGACTGAAACCGCACAACAATTAAACTGACACACATGCTAGTAATATTAATGAAAATAATAATGGTATTGTTATTAGATTTTAAGACTAGACCTCTCTAGAGCGGCGGAGATAGAAACAAGATGATGGCTGGAGGAAGTGACATCACCCTGTGTTTCTGAGTTTCAGTGCTGTTGGCACCTTTCCTCAGGCATGAGCTCATCAGGCCTGTTCTCATCTTCAGTCCCTCCGCTCTATCTGCAGACCCCATCACAATAAACCTCTGGCTCTTAAACTGAGAGCTCACAGATCCAATCTGGAATGCAGCAGGATTCTGGAATTCTGCCAACGGGGGGAAATGCGTCCTGGAAGCGCAAGGTGTCAGACAGTAATCACACACTTTCGCACTACAAAATGTCCTGGTGTGTGTGCAGGTTTAAACGTGTGTGCACAAGAGAGAGACAGAATCTGTGTGTACAATACACACGTACACACGCCCCACATATGTCGACTCATATGTTGCACATACCCAAGCCTGACGTAGACTAGAAAGCCACGAGCATGCTGTATTTCATTGACAATCTTCTCATTTGCTTTTAAACAACTGAAAACACTCAGATCACACCATACATGTACTTGTACTGACTAGCTTGCCACATGTACTGTAATGTTGTGCTTACAGTAAATCAATTCACATGAACAAGTGCATCAGTATTTGATGTACATTCCCAAGTCAGTATTAAGCCAATTGCTAAAACACAAGACACCATCTGAGGGACAGAGGTATTTTGATTTCCCAAAGGGAACCTTCAAAATGATGCAGGTAGTTTGATTGTATTGGCTGACCAGAGTTCCAACTTTCATGAACACAGTCCTCAGCTGACATAATGCAGTATTTTGATGTTAAATTTTAGTTTGAAATCTAGATCACACACAGCACACTTTCTATTAGAATTTCATCATACATACATGCACACACATACGCACACACACACGCACAGAGCTCATCTGTTCCATACATTTCCCTGGGTATATTCAGACTACCAGTTATTATCATATGGTGAGAAACACCCAATTCAATCTGTGTAATGAACAGACAGAAGAGCCAGACGAGGGACTGAGAAAGAGAGGTGAGTGGAACGAGATGGAGGGAGGGAGGGAGGGAGGTAGGGAACAGAATGATTGGCGGTCACTGAAAAATGAACCCCATTAGAATCCGGGTGGAAGTGCTTGAACTTCTCTTCTGGCCTCTTTCTGCGTCTTCTGTCCCGCTCAATGGTACAAATCCATGAAAATAAGTTTAACTTGCTATGTTGCACTCTATGCACAGTTGTAGTTCTCTGGTGTGTTTATATGTCTGTTTATTTCCAGATATAACATTCTCAGATTAATTCATCAGTGGAGGATAGCTGGAGGCAGGTATGGCGGAGTGCATCCAGTGGGTCTGTGCCTCATATTTTATGAGGGTTTATGTGTGCATTATTGCTGGACTGGTTTGTCAAAG
Organism: Denticeps clupeoides; assembly: GCF_900700375.1. Classification (NCBI taxonomy): domain Eukaryota; kingdom Metazoa; phylum Chordata; class Actinopteri; order Clupeiformes; family Denticipitidae; genus Denticeps; species Denticeps clupeoides. The sequence goes on from NC_041707.1 coordinate 16,589,040, forward strand.
CTGCACTTGGATCCTACAGAGAGAACTGTAGATTAAAGTGACGTTAAGGCATTCTGATGTTCGAGTTGGTTATTTTATTTCTATATGTGGTAATATCTTAAGTACTGCTGCCACTGACACATTATCTCCTGAAAAGACAGAGTTTGCATTGGAAACTAGTCCTATGGTCATAGAAGAATAAGCCTTTAGCTTACCTGGAGCACCATTACAAGGCAAGACACAAAACATACAGTCAGAGAGGCAAATCCAGCACCAATCAATATCAGTGGAATTTTGTGATCCATGGGATCAGTGGAGCTTACATGTTAAAACAGAAGATAAATCGTTGCCACATAAATCAGTTTAAGCTGATTCCCAGTGTACTGTGCAGATGATGAATTACAAAAGGTCAAATGACAACATGTATGCTGTGTCCTGCAACTCCTATTAAAAAAAAAAAAACAGTTATTGGATATTTTCTGGAATCAATGAACTCCGGAACGCTTCTATGAATACTTTTCATTAACAAGTTTAGATCTAGGCCATTATGCTACCTATACACCCTAATTAGAGACGTCGGAGTTGAATTATAATAGCACAAAAATTAATTTGAATTCGAAGTTAATTATTAGTTTGATAATTAGGTTTATGATTAAGTAGATAATAAAAGAAACAAAAATTAACTTTATTGGAGTGCTCAAAAATATAGCAGTGCAATACATCCATTTTTTTTCCTTCCCCAGCAGAAAGGCAGCAGACTGTCTTTGGGTATTCAGATCGAAGCGGAGATGGTGTGCTAATGAATGTTGGACTTGAAGAAGTTGGTATTGTGAGGAACACAGCCGACGTTGTGATCGGCCTGCCTCCCCAGTCGAGAGACAGGGAGAGAGCGTTATCGCAGCAAGTGGAGCAGGGAGATAGTGGATTAATGAGCTTCATTAACACCAGCAATTAGCCGACGGAAAACACTTGCTTGTGCAATTGGGCAAGGGGTGTGTACGTTAGCTGATAGTGTTAGAACATGGAAAGCTGTCAAAGTGCTGGCAATGTGGACACACAAGTAGAAGACTGAGAACTTACAGGTTTCGGTGTGAACACTTCAACTCTTTTCTGTCCTTCCTGACACTCATGACCCTCTCTGCTTTAACCAAAAATACACTCACACTGCATCAGAAATACACTCCCACACAAACACAATCACGCAGAGAGCACACTCCCACGCTGACAACACTGCCGTGCCGATACAACCACAATGCCAGACTGTCACAACAGTGCCGGAGCCTGACAGAGAGCTGTGTGTGTGTGTGTGTGTGTGTTTCCTCTGCAGCAGTGCAGTCAAGGATGAACCCTACAGGAATACGTCGTGTTCTCACACTTGCCATTCAGTACGACAACACTGACATCGTGAAAAAACAGGGCTACGGCGATGGAATGAAATGAAATGGAAAATAGAAAATGGAGTGAAAAATGAAATGGGAAGCGAGTGGGAGGATACAGGAAGGAGGAATCAAATGACAGGGAGAGAAAGTGGTGGCATTTCATACTCTGTGAATATAGGAATATTGTAAACAGGACATAAAAAATATGTACACAAAGAGTCTTAATAATTCAAGCAATTATCAAGTAATACTAGATGGCTGGTGTAATGGATATGTTTGCATTTTCTGTGTTTTTTTCTTTACCAAGTGCAATCTGAAGTGTCCAAGACTTATCTTGTTTGTAGCTGAATTTTTTTGAGGGGTCAGCAGGACCCTAAAGGGATACAAGTGGTTTCCATGTGATCCCCGGCCATCATCTCCAAGGAATTGCAATGCCATTGGTGATATATAGTGTGTGCAGAATGACCTTGGCCTGGGTCAAGAGAACATGCTTGATAAGAGTCCAAACTACCAGTGATGTCTCCTCTCAAATTGGATGGGAGAGAAATTCCAAAATAATCCTAATTTCAATGTTCATGAGCATTAGTACAATAAAAAAAAATAAAAACCAAATCTAATACTGTGGGACCTAATCACAGATGGACTATCATGGTGCTCAGAGTCATGATATCCTAGGGCTGGACATGTGTGAGAAGACTCGATGGATAAAGGACTGCTGGGATCTACCTCTGGACACAGGCCAAGGGTGACAAGTATTAGCACCTGCTGACTTTGAAATAATGTTGCTTTTGCCAATAAATTTGCCAAATTATTTTCATCAATGAACCTTTATGACATGATGGTCATGTGACGATAACTGTAAAAAAACATATGATATAACATTGTTGATGACAAAAACAAATGTGGTTAACAAAAAATAAAAACTAAAATGTCTCTTCATTTTTGTTGACAAAAATTAAATGATACTTTATTTTCTCTCATATAATTGACTAAAATGTCATCAGTTTTAATTGACTTAAGCAACTAAAATGTCCATGGATAATCCTGACTAAAACAACACTGAAATGCTCAGACTTTTAGCTGACTGAAACTTGACTAAAAAAAATGAGTATAGACTATATCTAAAAATGAAAGCAGGCCATGAACAACAACTTTAATTGGGGCCCACATGGGTCCAGTCAAAATGGGCATTGTGGGTTTTACCTCCTGCAGTATGTGAGGTGAGGTCCAGGTGCAGTTTAGTTCCAGTCCTAATGTAAGAGGGTTCTGACAAAATGATACATCAATAATGACCAGTGCAAACCCTCAGTAAGACATTTTACTCTAGTATACTACATACATTTTCTGAGTTGTTATGTGGTGCATTTTGAAACATCAGGCATATATTGTCATCACTGTAAAACGTACTCTGGAATGGAATCCATCTTAGCAGTGAAGAGAGGGACATAAAAGATTGCATTGACATTGTTAATCTGACTTCATTAATTAATAGCAATGTATGTAATTTCATCTGATGTTATATAAACAATATCTGATGTTAATGGCACAATAGAAGTTACAGGAGTGAACGATTTCTCATTTATTAACACAGATAGATTACTACTGCAGTTACAAATAAACCCAAACTAAAGGAAAGGAGACAGTAGCCATGAAAAGAAACCTGAACTTTTAACAGGATGTCAAGGCCAACATACCACCTAGCCCACTTTACAAACGCCTGACTGATTCTGGCTTTTGACCATGACCTTTGCCTGTCCTCGACCTTGAGTTTGCCTGCCCTTTTTGCCGTGACGATACGTATATGTTACCTCACCTTCCTGCCACCCAAGAGGCCCTCCCATCCAACCCACACTCCCGAACCGTACTCAAGGCAGCTGTCTTCTCGTTCTTCTCTGCCCCGGTCCCCCCAGACTCATCCCCTCGCCTCCTTCCCCGCTACTCCCCACCGAGCCAGAGCTCCCTCCCCTGCTCGACTCCCGTTCCCACTCACCTCCTGCCTCCCTCTCACCGGCCAAGCGCCTCCGGTCATCCTCCCCTGCTCTTCCAGTGTCCTCGCCCCATATGACGACTTGTCCCCCCGCTCCAGGCATGTCTGCAAGTACGTCCCCGAACTCTTTTGTATACACTTTTTATATCCACTGCAACATGGATACACCCAAGTAGTGCAGCCAAGTAAGCTGCAATTGAACTAAATTCATGTTATTTTGTGTGATATTCACTCACCTGTTCTCAGTCATCATTGGTTTTAAATCCCACCCCCGAAGTAGTGCACTACACCCCACTCATTAAAATCAGCCAAAATATTCAGCCAATCTCAGGTGTCTTGCTATTGCACCCAAATCCTCCCAATTCATGACAACCACTGAACCTCAAAACTGTCCTTGACAACCCAAACACACCCCAGAGGGAGACAGAGAGAAGAGACAAGGGAGATGGGGAGGTCTGGAGAGAGAGACAGATACACTGAGAGTTGTGGTGGCTGCTTTTCTATACAGACAGTTATATGGGAACAGTGGGAAGGGGAGAAAATAGGAAGTTCCATATTTAGCCTTGAAAAAAAAATTCTAAAAAGTCTCTTCCAGTGCTCTCAGTCACAGTGTTTTGCCTCCTTGGCTGACACATTTCAGCTTTTCACAGCCACATCAGGACACTGTATCTGCAGTATGCCAAGGGAAAAAGCAAAAAAAAAAATAGTAAAAAGTAGAGGGGAGTGAAACGAAAAGACGGAAATTTATCAAGAAACTGATATTTAATGATCCTTGCGCGTGGGGAAGACCATGAAGCATTCTCCGCTGCCAAATACCGATCCCCTAACTTAATTTCCTACTCAATTGCTGTTTTATAGTGCATAGTGCAGCGGTACCGGCGTGTAATATAAAAAACAGATTGCCTGAGCAGTGGAGGGGAAGAGGGGCTGTAGCCAAAATGCCGTCCCGTCAGAAAGCCAACAAAGCCGGCCCTCTCCTGACTGGCAGCAGCTGGTGCTTCCACAGCAGCGCAGCAGGGCTGTGGAGGGATTTTTTTTATTTATTTCTTTTTTACAACCAGGAGGATGTATTTCACAATCAGTTTTTGCTTTTCTGGTCAATCAGGCCTCACTGTTGGCTGACAACTCAGAGCTGCAGGAAGTGCAGTGTTTGTCAGCTGGCAGTTGTAGAAATTCTGTCTGGTTGGGGTCTATGAGACTTCTTGTGAAATTATTGAAGTAAAAAAATGACAGCTGTATGTCTTGGAAGTTCATGTATTCTTTAATTCTGTGGTGTCAATAATTAGATCTGGGTTCAAATATTGGTCTGGGTGTTCTTGAACGTTGGTCCACAGACATGTTGCCCTGTATGGAGGTTCTTTCAGCCTCACAGGAAAAAAAAAAGATTTACAGTGACAATTTAAAGATTGCATATGATCGTTAAAGCAATTTAGTCAAGAAATATGGTCAGTCAAGTCAGTAATACTGTAATGTGATAAAGTGCATCAGGAAAGTATACACAGCACATGACTTTATTCAAATTTTTTTATGTTCCAGCCTTATTCCAAAATGATTACATGCATATTTATCTCAGAACACTAAACACAACAGAAAATAATGACAATGTGAACATTTTGGCAAATGATGTCTCCGTTTAAAAACATCACAATACAGTCTTTGCTCAATACTTTGTTGATGCATATTTGATCAGCAATTACAGCCTCAAGTCTTGGCACACCTATCCTGGGCGGGTTTCGCCCATTCCTCTTAGCAGTGCCTCTCAAGCTCCATCCGGTTGGATGGGAAGCGTTGGTGCACAGCCTTTTTAAGATCTCTCCAGATATGTTAAATTAGATTCAATTCTGGACTCACAAGGACATTCACAGAATTGATAACCCCAGTCTAGACCCCAGTCTAATTTTAAGAGTGCTCTGGAGCAGATTTTCATCCAGGATGTCTCTGCACATTGCTGCAGTCATTGTTTCCCTCTATCCTGACTAGTCTCCCAGTTCCTGCACCTGAGAAACATCCCCACCACCATGCTTTACTGTAGGGATGGCATTGGTCTGGTGATGAACGGTGCCCGGTTTCCTCCAAACGTGACACCTGGCATACACAGCAAAGAGTTTCATCTCAGAATTTTGTTTCTCATGGTCTGAAAGTCCTTCAGGTTCCTTTTGTTTTTTTCCCCACAGGTGGACTCCAAAAGCTGCAGAAACGTCTCAAGAATGATCAGGGGAAACAGGAGGCAAATGTGCTCATTTTTGGGCTTCATGGCAAATGCTGTGATTAGTTCTGTACATGTGCTTTTTTTTGTTGTTTTTAATACATTTTTGTATATTTTTTTCATGTTGTAATTATGGGGTGTTGTGTGCAGAATTCTGCGGAATAAGACTGTAACACAACAAAATGTGGGAAAAGTGATGCACTGTGAATACTCTCCGGATGCACTGCATATGAAATCATATTGACACAATCATATTGGCACTAATTCACACGCATAGTGACATGTCTGCGTCAGGAAGTGAAGAAATGCCACTTAATATGATGAACTTTGCTTAACATGTTTAGTGTTTGTGACACCTTATAAGGGACCTATATCAATCTCCATGGGCTTTGATGGGTTGAGCAACAGATGTATGCTGTTGATCTCTGTCTGTTTGTGGCAGTGCCCTCAGTCATCTGGCCTCCCGTCACTGACAAAGGTGTTTGCCACCAGCCTGAAACTGAGCTGCCACATTTACAGTCCCTGTTCAAGCACATTGCCAATTCCCTTTACTCTCTCCTGCTCTCGTTACCTTTTCACACTCCTCCTATGGATTCTCAGACTCTGTTCTCCGGGGAAGAGGCTTCGCTGGGCCGACAGGCTGTCAGAGCTCTGGCTGGTGAGCCTCTGTGCTGGGGGAGAGCTGGCGAGGAGTGTGACAGTCCTGAGAGAGGCAAATGTGGCACACCAGGCATCCACTGGGTTCTCTGGTTCATACCAGCTGGGAGAGGTTACTGTAGGGTCTCTGTGAGTGTTGGCAAGCAATTGGCTTATTGCTTGGCAACAGTCTATAAGTCTCACACAGTCTAATTGTGTACACACGTATTTTAATCTGTCTATGCGTTATTGGAAATTGATGAGAGGGTCTGTAAGAGCACACTGGTACTTTTGTTTAAAATCGAATGTGTCATGTTTAGAGTAATATCCATTAGCGAGCAGTGAGAACTCTCAGCCTAAATAAAACATAAACCTGCACCGCCATGCCCTGACCCAAGGTACAGTCATCATTCCCTATCGCAGGAGGACTGCTTTAGTAAGACGAGCTGTTCTGTGGCGACCATGGTAACCTCTCAGACTATAGGGGCTGCGAGGTCAAGGGTCATCGCAGGCTGAAGCCTAGAGCGCAGTGAAACGGAGAAGTCCCACCTGAACATGAGAACCAAGGAAGCTGAGAACTTTGGTACTGGGTGGACATCTTACCCCCCCGGGGCTGAGGTGATGCGTGAATATTTAATCGGGTTAAGCCACTTTTTTACATGAACGTGCGGGTTTCACTCTAATCTGCGTAGCAAGGGTTACATTTCGTACAGCGGATAAGCCAGACGGACATCATTTTCAGTCCTGATTCTAACCCTCTGCCCACACAGACTCACTGCCGTATCCAGCTGACAGGCCAGGTCATAAAACTTGGTGTTAGTCACGGAAACAGACTTGTACATAGTGCACACGTCACACACATATGTGTGTGTGTGTTGAATCTGGGGTTTGCAGCCTTCCCCTTCCACAGCAGATTTACATATTTGTTTTGACTAATATGCTGCTACAGGCCACTAAAGACCCATAATGACACTGTTTGGCTTTCCACAGTGTCGGTGCCAAGAACCGCACAGTAAAATAAGATGTGGATGGGATGCGGTTGTCACAGGGATTTTCAGCCCAGCCAGGAGCGCTCTGGTGTTTAAACAAAATTTCCCGTTTCTCTTTCTTTTTTTCTTCTTCCCTGATGCTCAGAGACGTGGACCCAACTGGTCAGCTTATCGCTTGGATCAACAGAGCCGTTCTCACAGATCCAGTCTGTTTTCTCATGTACCAAATACAGGCCCAGAGGGACTTTGCTATGTGTGTATGCGTGAATTGGACACAGCCGAATGCCATGATTACTCCAATTCCCACGCCTTTAAAAACTGACTCGCGGTCCACGAAGTTGATCCTCCAGCCTGAGATCCTTCAGACGTGTCCCCACCATGGCTGGGTGACAGATGGCGGCCTGTTGACACTATTTGAGGGCTTGTTTACGAATGCAGTCCCGGCAAATATAACCGCAGGAAGCCAATCATTTCTGCTACAAATTGGTTGTTTGGCCTCAGCAGTAAGTGATAGTCTTACGAGCAAAGATTATTAAAAAAACAGAGGAGGGATGAGAGGAGGGGAAAGTGGCTGCGTTTGTGTTTCGGAGGAAACGCTCTCTCCCCGTGGGGCTCAATGTACCTTGTAAAACAATCTCCCCTCAAACAGTGCAGAGCGCCCGGCTGCCAAGAGCTAGCGCGAGCACTGCCGACGAGCATGACCCAACCTGGGGTTGCTGCCAAGGACCTCGGCTTTCCTCGAGCGTTCCGGATGGAATGAATACTGGCTCATCTCGGGCGGTTTTCCTGCCTTTTCCCCCTTCGCATGGTTTTTCTTTCTTTCTATCATGCGCCCATGGGAGTCCTCGCCGCTTCCCCCACATTCTTCGCATTCTTTAGAAAATTAACAGCTGCTTTAAGTGCTTTTTTGAAATTAATTGTATGTTATGACGTAATGTTTGAAAGGAGGCATTATTTTCATTCATTAAAAAAAACATATATGTATGTATAGTTAGATGACTTTATTTGAATTTCCACTATACAAATTTTCAGTAAATCTTGTAAGTGGTTACATGTACTTGAAAGTCACATTTTCCAGCAATGAGAGATGGCTCTTAGTACAGTCTGGATCAAAGAGAAACCCCTTCAAGTTCAATAGTGATGTTCAGTAGTGATGAAACAGCAAATATTTAAAGGTGATCTGTGAAGTGGCTCCAATCAGACTTTCCTTCTGAAAAATAAAAGAACTAAAATTTTTCTCAGACACACCCTTAAAACCTGCATACTCATAATGATGCTTTACTCTGTGCTGAGCCTCACTGAAACATTTGTAAACCCATAGTGCAATGCTTTCGTCATGTGATTTAAAACAGAACATGAGAACAGGATATGAGAACAAGTGATATCACATCAAATACAATGAAGGGGAATGCAGAAGGAAAAGAGGAGGAAAGCACTCCATGCTCAGTGTATGACATTTCATGAAAAAGTGCTTGTTGAGGAAACCATTTCTCATTAAGTGACTAATCAAAGCAGTTCAATAGAGTTCACATATCAGGCTTTTTGACAAGCAGAGGAAGTACGGTAGGTGCTATTGGCTCCTCACATATCAAGCTTAGTTTATAAAAAAAAACACCATTTTAAAAAGGTCTGTTTTGGTAGTTAGTACAACCTCTTCGATTTTGTATCTGTTTATTTGTGTAAATCATGTAAATGCCCACACTCTGTTTGTTGGAGCGCTTTTTAAAAAAATGTAAAAAACTTGGAAAAAAACAGATAGAACAGACATTTGGAGAATCGACAAGTTAATGGTATCTTGCGACACCAGACTGAATCAAAGCCCTAACGGATTAGAGCTCGTACAAGATCATCGCCACAGAATATGAAATGCTCTGTAACAACACAGACGGCGAGAACCACTCCCACTTTTTTCATGTGCTGGATTTGTAACTCGGACCAATAAAAAGTCAAGTTATGGCTTAAAATAAGTGAGGAAAATTGGGTTGGTGTTTCAGGCCAGATTTTATAGTTTTTTCCATGCCGTACATTAACTTCCTTTTGATTCCTTTTTAGAGGCCGGCAGCAGACAAATTTTTTTTTTTTTCCTCCAGACATATTTTCCATTTTTTTCCTGTCACACACTGACAGCATCCCACTCTCCAGATCCCAATGCACGGCCTTTTCCCCTTTTACCCCTGCCTCTGATATCATTCTCTCCCCCCTCCTCTCATTTTTCATTCTCCTGCCCCGCGTTGGCTCTGCGCGCAAAAAAGGAGATTTCGAATCAGGGGGCTGAATTTAAAGCAAAAGGTTAATGCCATTCACTCCTCTCTCTTTTCTCTCGCCATTCCTCTGTTCCCCTCCTTCCCTTGTGGGCTGCTGGCTGAACCACCCACTTAGCTTAAGGTCACCGGCGCAGCTGACGGCGCTCGGAGAGACGCTGCAGGCCGGCCATCGGCACGATCGGCCTCCTGCTGATCAGCTGCACGCAGCGGCTCACTTGCCAAGTCAAATAACACATTTAGTGAATTGGAAATACGATTTAAGTGGGGCAGCACAAAGCAGGCAGCCTTCTCATCTCCTTAGCCCCGTCCCCCTCTTTGTGCGGCTGGCTGTGAAAGCAGCTCTTGTTCGGGGAGTTAATCTTCAGTTTTTTCCCTCTGTAGGTTATTTGGAAACAGGTCAATTGAGTGGTTCAGTCGCAAAACTCCACCCAGCCGCCGACGGAAAGAGGGACAGTTATGCTCTATGTTGAGTTTGCTCCCTTTCTTTCCCCTACTTTTTTCCATTCTCTTTATAATGTGGGTAACAACCACTTTAGGGGACTTCTTTGGCCAAGTACAGGCCCTTGAAGTGACTGACGGCGATTCTGAAGCCTCTTTTTCTTCTCCCTTCTTACGCTGTTGTATTTCATTTTGTTTCTTCACTTCTGTTTACTTCAAAGCGGGATGCACTTAGTTCACTGATGCTGACTGCTTTTTCCCCTCAGTTTTATACATGTGCACACAATCATCTCTGACCCATGCTTCAAAGTGGCATTTTAACATGGTTCACTGATGCAGCAGCAGCCCTCGTGGCTAATGGCAGCACGAGCTTTTCTTTCGGGCGCCGCAACATGAATGTGTTGTTCACACATTTACCACCCGGTACAGGAGTCAAATGTTCGAGGCTGTAGATGTAATGTTGAAATGATGCACAGCCATGTGGAAAAAAAAATAGGCCTGCTCTGATCAGCAAGGCCTGTGGCCTCATCATCAGTAAAAAAAAAAAAAAAACACAACAAGACTCTTCTGAACTGCCAGGAAAACTGCCAAGTGTGACATGCGCGTGTGGACAATGATTTTGAGATGAGACATGATTTGGGGAAACTCATCCAATTTGATTTAACCAAAAAGTGGTGATAAAGCTAGTGTGATATGTAAAATATGCAGAACCTAGCAAACTGGTTAGAACAATATTGTATTACCAGAGAAGATGCTAAACCCCATTTCAAATGAACATGAACATCATAGCAACCGATGTGACATTGTTATGTGACACGTGAATCTAGACTGTCACCAAGATTGAAAATGATGCAAAAAAATGTTAATAGAGACTGCGATAATACAAAAAAAAAAAACTTTATGTGACCAGAAGAAGGAAATGCACAGGAAAACAAGTATTGTGCCAGTTTCAGCATTTTTACAGCACTTTATAGGCTTGGCACAATGAATGTGAAAAATGTGATCCTGTGTTGCCCCTCAACTTTCAATTTGATTGATTTAATTCTGTTTTGATTAAATGTGAATCTCACCTTGAACATTTGACATGGGAAACAGGGGTTTTCTCAGTTTTTTCCCTGCCAAAAGAGGTTTTCATATGAGAGATAAGCATGTGCTGCCCACAGAGGAGGTTCCTTGTTTCCATACTTGTGCAGAACTATGTTAACGTATTACCCTTTATCGCCATGATTAGAATCCGGAGGAGCGCTGGCCTACGCTACATCTGCTTTTGATGCTTTCTGCATGGCTTATCTCAGGCAACTTTGTGTACACTAAACATTTCCTGATGAGAGCCATGTTTCACAGATATCTGCTTACAGGCAGAGTGTGTGCATTCCTGTTTTTTTTTTTTTTTTTGGAAGTAAAAATGAAGGATAGGTTAGAAGGGATAAAACAGCAAGGTTAGATAAGAGCCCACAAGGTCCCACTGCCAAATCAAGGACAGGAACCAGGGGACCAGTGTCACGAACCAGCTGCACACCAATCGGTCCATATCAGTGGGCTCTGAGATTACCCATTAGCTGCCTATCTTTTAAAAAAGAGAAATACTGTATAACATGGAAGTGGGACGAGAGCGGGAGAAGGACAGTGGGAACAAAGCGTGGTTGCAAGGAGAGTGGAGTGGGTCCCGACTACCTGGGCAAGCCTCCAGATGAGCATCCATGCAGGACCAGAGTGCCTCTTCCATCCTTCTCCTCTGATTCCCTCATTTGATTAAGCGTACATTTTTTTACATTTTCCATGGAAAAGCGAGGAGAAGAAGGAAGCACGAGAAATAAAAGCAAACAATACTTTAAAAAAAACATCCAGAAGGAATTATGAATCTGTAAGATCCATTTGCTTTGCTTTCTCCCCACTGATCTTTTATCCAGATCAGATAACTTTTTCAACATACTTGAGATTTATTTTTTTACTGTTATATGCAGATCTGTGAAGAGCCATGCATAACGTGCATGAGGCAGATTATGAAAAACATCTGTATCGTACAAAATTACCCATCACAATACTCAAATAAGAAATAAGGCAATTAGGACAGCATGTGGCATGATGCTGAAGGATGATCCTGAGTAATGGGCCAGCAATGACACCGAATGGCTCGGCTTAAGAGACGATGAGCTCCTCTGTGACACCTCCTGTCCCAGATCACACCGCAGCTCACAGGTTGGTGAGGAAGTGTCACAGATCAGTAGGAGAGCCCACGTGCGCTTTTGGCTGCAGTTAATGTGATTATGCTTGACGGAGTTCATTTGACTCGGTGCTCATCAGAGTGCAGTCCTGCCTGTTGGAGTATTTTAAACACACACAGAGTGTACGAGTGAAAGAAAGCTCTCATTATCTCCAGGGAGGTGTTTCTCAGACAAAATGACCTTGTTTGAACCAGGAACACCAAGGATCTCTCTGCATTCAAGGTGGCAGAGAGGTGTACAAAATGTCATTCATTTTGTACAAACTAATTTTGTGGACCATGGACTGTGATGTACAAATGGACAAAAAGAAAAAAAAGTGTCTCATTAAGACACCAAGAGTCACTAGAAAAGCACCCAAGTTCCTAGTAACAGGTTCTTCCACTACATTTACATTACATTTACATTTAAGAGATGGGGGGTTACATTACATTTACCTTCAGAGATGGAGGGACCAGGTGAGCAGTACTGGAGGCTCGGAGTATACGAGGTGCAGTGCGAGGTGTAATAAGGTCTGTGAGGTAGGATGGGGCTACTCCATGTTTGGCTTTGTAGGCCAGCATCAGTATTTTGAATCTGATGCGTGCAGCTACTGGGAGCCAGTGGAGGGAAACGTAGCAGAGGGGTGGTGTGGGAGAATTCGGGAAGGTTAAAGATCATTATCCTCATTAATCCTCTACTGGTGGGTTGGACGCCATTTCTTACCAAAGCTTCTTCCCTCATTTGGTGATGTGATGGTTGATATGCTGTCTGAGATGCAGAATCTCCTTTTATGACTGAAGGTCCTCACCTGTAGTAGTTTGCATCAGGATAGAACATGTAACACTAGAACACTGACTTTTAACACTAAGTGGACCAGTAAATTTAAGAAAAGCAGCAAAAAGTCCAACAAGTGAGTTTCTCTATGCCCTAATAATTAAGAAGGGCTTATTTCGGTTGTTTCCCTTTGACGTTTGATCTTGTCAATGTGGCTTTAATATTAACATTTCGCTGTGGTCTCCATGTTGTGATAATGACTCCTCTAAGCAGTGTTGCTGCTATGGTGTGCTGCTTTAATGTATGCTACTTCCAGCCCCCAGGACACGACATGGCTATCTTTTAAGTCAAATGCCCTTGTTCATTGTGCTAATTAGGCCTTTAAGCAAATGTTTACAAAGGCAACCCTACATTTTCCCCTCATTTTGTGTTTCTATTTTTCTTCTATCCTTGATCGTGTTTTCTATAGCAACAAATAGAAGCCCGTGGCTTTTATCTTATGTGAGATTGATGTTCCCGACTCATTATTGTTTGTTAATTGGTTCAGTTGTTCGGTCAGGTTGTATTACATGCACAAGAAATTATTCAAATGAAACAAATGAAAACAGCCCCTCCCTGGCTTCAACTGAAATCTTTTGTATACAGCTCTGGCCCAGTAAACGTACTGCAATATTGCACAGTTTCACCCCAGTATGACCATGTATCTATCGTATTGATTAGCATATAGCTATCATAGTGCTTAATTTGCCTTTTTCTCCAATTCATAAATTAAAGTAACGAGCATCTGCTGCCTGCCTGAATTCTGACTAACACCGCTTAGCAACAAATCCAATGGGGCTTTTTTATTTGCAACAATAGCTTCTTGCGGAGTTATTTTTAAACTTTCTGTCAAATCAGTCCTTCGTGAACATTAACAAAATGGTATAATGCAACCTTTCATGTGTTGTTGCTTTAACTGGCATCACAATATTTCCAAAATCATCTGGCACAAGAGTCAGTCTTCATGCATAATTGCTCATGTCAGCTTGTCGTGGGACATTGTGCACAAAGTGGGGACTCACCCAGGGCAGGGCACCAGCCAACCACAGGGCACACACTTCATTCGCTACCACACATGCAATTGACTGTTTGTAGTTCACCTAGCAGTGTGTGGACAGAAGAGAAAACCCACATCATAGGGAACAAATCAGACTAGATGGTTTGAGGTGCAGGAATCGACTCCATCACTTTGTAGCACATCGTTGACTTAAAACATGAACGGTAACAAACAGGGGCACTTTTATGCTGAAACCACAAACTGGGACTCAGTTTATAACTCTTGAGGTGCTTCTGCGGAATAAATCCCAGCCATACCCATGACCTGTCAGCCCCGTCAGCCGTCGCCAGCAAAGCTGCAGCGGTGTTTGCACACCGCCAGTTCAGCAGCGGAGAGAAGAGTCTCTCGGCTGTGTCTCTTTAATCACTCTGAGTGGGTCAGCAGTCTGCTAGTCGGAATCAGACACCAGTATCCTCAGGTGGCTCCTAGCTGGGAAATGAAACTTCTGTATTTATATTGAGTCTGTCCTTCACTTTGACCATGGAATCAGGGTCAGTCTACACCCCCTCCGCACATCCTCACTGAGGCTCTTTAATTGAGGTAACTTCTATTTTTGAGTAGAGCCTCGGAAGTGGAGGCAGACGCATCAAAAAAAAAAAAAAAAATGTACAAAATCATTTGTTAACTTCTATTATTATCAAGTCATTAGAGCAAAATACAGAAGAAAAAAAAAGAACAAGGAAGAAAGATGGCACAGTTCCATTCAGGTGTGTGAACTAGTGGCCAAGAGACCATCAGCCTCTGCTCTCAAACCACCAAGGGTCACAACCCCTTTATTACTATCTCTTGCATCTTTAAACTCAAACGATTTATTTGTGGTTTCGAACTCCCATTAAATGACCCCATTAATTGGCTGCTTGCTGTGGCCTTGTTATGCAGTGACTCCGCCTCCTCGCCACATCTCAGCCCAGCTTACCGAGCTGGAGGTGAGGGATCTTATCCATCACGTGTTCTGAAAAGGCTCCACGTTGAAGGAAAGCACTGTGGTTTGTTAACGTGCCATGCTTCGGGTTTCTCGCTCTGTTGTCGTAGATTAAACGTCTCCGTACAAGAGAATTATTGTCATGTAGCTTGAGGCTTGTATTAAAAAAAAAGCACTGAATAATTGCAATCTGATTATTCTAATTGAGTGCAGAGAGTGGTAATTACAGGTTGCAGTTGAAGTCCCCACGACCGACGGCACGTGCTTTAAAAGTTTACGTTGGAATTAATGAAAGGGGCGGTAATCTTTCCACCGCGACGAGCCCCACACGCTCCCTTCAACCTGTCTGCGTTCTTTGTCTCTCGGTCTCCTCTCCCCTGCGCATAATCTGCTCACGAACGCAACCGCGGCAGACACCCACCACCTAACGACGGAAACTGACACGATTCTCCTCCTCTTCTCAGTTCCATTTGCATCTGGGGGCTGGTAACCTTTATTCGTGGCCGGGTTCTGTGTTTTCATGTCAAGGCAAGTGTTGGGGCGACTTACGAACCCGGAGCCAAGAGCTTGTCAAGGCAAGCCAGTGTAAGTGTTCTGGATGATCGGTGGAAACGTCGGGATAATCCTGTTTTCTCATGTCTGCATCTCCTCGACACTGAACTGGAATGCACGAGAAGAGCAGGTTAACCCCATTCCGTTGATGTTTTTTGTATGAAAACACAAAAGAGATTTCACATCTGTAAACAAATGTCTCTTTCCAAATGCCACTTTCACGATCTTCCTATTTTTCACTTTGAGAAAAGATTGGTTTTTAGGCTGTTGGTTAAAAAAAAAAAAAAAAAAGTCACTTTTTTCTACTCATTTTACAATCACTGTCCCAAAAAATGATTGAAGAGGGGGACAGTAACAATTGTCGCAGAATATTCACCACCAGTGTGTTACTGAGCACACAGAAAATTGACCAGAGTGCCTTTCAGCAGCCTTAACTGATGCTTCATGGTCGGGTTGCAGGTATTATGGAAAAGCAGGTCATGTCTTAATCTCCCTGTGACGCCGTAATCCCATATACAGTGGCACACACAGGCATTTGCATATCGCAGCGAGGCTACAACTGTGTGCTATATTGTCAAGCTTGCATTCGTGTGTGTGTGTGTGTGTGTGTGTGTGTGTGTGGGGGGGGGGGGGTGTATGGGGAAAATAATGATTACCACTTGAGCATCTCAGTCAGACTGTCAACCTGACAGAGGATGCTAAATTGTGCGAACATGGGATTACGAGCGAGTTTTTGTGAGCTGTGTAGTTTGCCTGAGGACTTTTCACATTTTTAGGATGTGGATTGTAGACCTGATCATTTTTGTACTTAGGTGGCTGATGACATTTGTCAGGTTACAAGATTAGAGTTGAAAAGTCTGACATCTTAGATTTTATCTTTATAAACACAGTCAAAGTCAAGTTGAACAAATAAGATAAAGGACATTTGTCATTTTCTTTTTTTTTTGGTTTAAATGTAGGTTTTCAATGCACAGACTAGATGATAAACATTCTTCAATGCAAATCATTTCCCTATTTTTACCCCCCTCAAATCAAAGTGCAGCATTGCAGGTTAGTTAAAGCAGGCGGCTTGACCTTGGTCCATTTCTGATGATCTCACAGCCCACCTCCCTTTCGCCCTCTTTATTGAACACTATAGGTGTGAAACAAATTTGTGCCAGGCTCTGAGGTTTTGAAATGTTAATTATCTCGACACTTAACCGCAAGCCATTGTTGGCGGGGTCAACACAAGTACATTAGCTAATTGGAGATTGCAGTATTTCTAATTAGTTTTGAAGATGGCAGGAACAAAGCATGCAGACTTTCCCCACCTTACTCATTTCTGGCCTTTTGTGCTTGGCGAATAGGAGAAGAGGCTGGGGAATGTAATTACCCCTTATAAAGAAATCCTCCTTAATGCATCTCTCTGGAAATAAATAAAGAACTGCAGAGAGGACAATGCGTGTACTATCAGCCTTTTGAAAAAAAATGGAAAAAAGAAGATGATGGTATATCTTTAGAGCTATTAAGACTTTATCTGTTCTGTTACATGGCCGGCAGAAGTCGATTTTATGTGTCTAATGGAAACCAATGCATTTTTTTTTTTATCACACAACAAACTGAAAGGGGACTCCAAGCTGACTGGCATTTTAAGGTTATACGTGTAGCAGTGAGATGACACTCTTTCTCTATTTTTACTTTCCTGTTCTCCCTGGATGGTATTTAACTGTCCCATCACGTGTATGCGGGACAATTACACATGTTGGCTACTAGCATTTAAGTTACAATTCTACTTATGTGGCCTAAAGATAATCTAGGTTATGTTATTGTGTGTCTGGGATCTAACTTGATACAGTCAGTGTGAACCACGTGGAGGCGCAATAACATGGCAAATATTAGTAATTAGTTGGACTGTACTCCTTATTTCTATGAAGATAGGAACATTTAAGAAACATGCAGAACAAGGGAGGAACAAAGGAAACAAATCAAGAAAACGTGACATAATAATCACTAATTTGCTTCAAAATAAGAACATGCATCTGGGAACAAGAAACACAAATACATTAAGGCTTTGTAAGATGAGGAACCAACATGTGAGCAGCTTCCTGAGCCTTGGGGACACCAGGGACAAAGACATTTTTCCCCAAATGCTGAAAAGTTTGCATGTCGCTATCAATACACTGGCTTTGGGAACAATATACACCTAAACTCTTTCAGATATTTTGGATAGATGTTTCTGCAACATTTTGTAATTTTGCACCATCAGAATAATAGGCTCTTGGTTTCAGCTACTCTTGGTAAGATGAGCTTTGCTTTAAATATTCAAACAGAAGCTTTGTTATTCAATGCCTCTTCTTTCTAGTTCTGCCAATGGATTAAATCGCTGGGTCATCTACATGCCAGGTTATTAACAAGTGACTTCTGAGAAAACATGGCTGCCAGACATATGCAATAAAACATAGCTCAACAAATTTAATGTAAACTAGTTTCATGGGGAGTTGTGCAAAAAAGTCGGTAGTCAGAGAAATTTGGTAAAAAAAGATTTTTTTTTTTTTTCTGGCATGAAAACATGAAGAGAGCAACCTCACATTTGAACAGGATGTCTATGATTTTCTTGTGTTTGAATGCCAATCGAACAGCAGGAAAAAATTCAGTGAGAGCATGTTCTGTTTCATATTCTGTAAGGGCCGTGGGAGTCTTCGGAGTGACAGTATTATGAACAAAGAAGTGGCCCATCAAAAGGACAAGAGGATGATTCGGGTCTCGGGAAATGGGACCCTCTGCCTTTAAATGGTTAAGATAAAACTGGCAGGTTATTACACTGTTCAATTCCAGAGTCAAATATAAAAATTTCTATTATAAGGACAATTAATTACCTCCCAAAATGGCAAATGTGCATCCTTGTCAAGTGAAGTGTGCTCTGATGGCCTTTCGTCCAACAGCTAGCATGGAGATTTCATCTCTTCTAATGGTTCCCTGGGAAAGGGTAATTACGCCATGGTCAAAGCTAATTTGCTTTCTGCCAGATGAACTGTTGTATTTTATTGTGGGCTGACATTTGAAAGTAATTATGGCACTGTTGACCCTGTACGATTCCAGTTGTAGCGGCCTCTTCGGGTGTCGCTGCCGCTCGGCCCCACTCTCTCTCTCTCTCTTGCTGCTGACAGTCTGCAATGCAACGAGCCAATGACACGGACGAAGAGCACCATATGGGGCTTCGGCGCAGGCCCCCCAGATCCGATGGCACCGCCACCCACGTCAGCTGCGGGATCAGTGTGCTGGCCTCCGCGTAATTCTCCGAGTCACCGGCCGCCGAGCATGAATCCATGTATTGATAAACACGTAATTATGTGCCTCGCGGATCATTTCGGAGCAGCACTATTGTTCCAGAAATAAATAAAGGAAGGTCAATTCGGGCTGCCCTGAAAACTGCCTCCGGGAAAAAAAACAAAAGACCAAAATCAAAAAATGATGCGACGATGAGAGCAATTATGGATATTTTCTGTCGGCCTGGACCTCTGACAACAGATGCAGTAAACAAATGTCAATCAATATTTGCTCTTCAGCTTGCTGCCGCTCTGTCTGGCCCAGTCTCTCAGATCCGGTCGCCGTCATTAGGCTTCCTTTTTCCCTGAGGGATGGCGTTTCGTGTACAATTTCACACTCGTTCTGCGCTGAATGTCCTTTTTTTTATATATTGCGAAAGTACAAACCACCGCGGTGGTAATCCATATTTAATACAGTATGAAATATTCGTATCAAAAGTCTGCTCCTCGTGTCATTACACCGAAAGCAAACAGACGTGGCCTACTCAGCGAGGAACTGCAAACAACGGCACGGCCGGCTATGGCATGTCAAATCACCGTCTCCGTTTCATTTGCATTAATATGCCATCTCTGTTAGTTAGCCCAAGATAAATCCATCTTCTGTCTTTGTTAAATTACGAGACGTTTTAATCAGCGTGGGGAATTATGTTAGTCCAGCGGTAATGATCGCTGACAAATGGAGCCTCAAAGTAGGGTATTAGCGAGCATGACAAACTCAAACACCAAAATCACTGCAGCACCACGATTCCAGGTAGCCCTGCCAAGTTTTCATCATTTGTCATGCAGGACATTTTTTTTTAAGCACCAGGACGAGCCTTTTATTAGCATCATATCGCTCATTCTTCCCCGCGTTCCCTTTGTCCCCTCATTCTTCGGCGGCGCACACTGAATCTAATAAAGACTGACGTTTGTGACACTTCAAACATGGAGCCACCAACAGCTCGGCGGCGACAATGGCAGCCCCGAGTGCAACACGTTTTAATGGGGGGGGAGGCTGCGGCAGTGCTGTGCGGCCCAGCAGGTGTGCAGGCCTCAGTGGCCTGCGAACACTCCCCCCTCATTCCGCCTGACAGGCGGCACAATGGCGCCGGGACGCTCACAATGAGTTCAGCGGCTGCAGCCCAGTGGCGTTTTCTCTCCCTTTCTTTCTGGCTGTGTGGCTCCTCCGGGCTGTTTGAAGAAATGCAGCTGTAAACACTCACCCCCCCAACACACACACACACACACATACACCAAACCTCGGTTTTAGATTATTTTTATTGAATTATTTCCATTTTCCCTGTGTATGCATGCCAATCCACGCAGGCATGGAACGCAGGAAGCCGAATCTAATGAAAGTAAATTAGCGAATTTAAAACCATTTGCCCCTGATTGGCGCTAACGCTGTACAATTAGGTCGGTGACTTGAGCAGTTTGTTTGGGCTGCTGTTGTTTTTCTTCCACACCTCGAAATTCCAACGTTTGCATGTGAAATGTTTTTTAATTGAATAGTTAATAATGTTAAAAAGCTCATTAAAAATGGAGGCGGAATCTAAATATATTTGAGAAGGATGAGGCAAAGTAATCGCATTTATTTACCACCGCTTCCGTCACCCGGCTTGGATTTTTTTTGCTTCTGTAAGTATGTTAAAGACACTACTATGATTTGCAAAAACACTAAACAAATACATTCCTCCTACTTGGTTCAGCTAATAGGGGGTCTTACTGAAGGGAAGACCCAATAAATGTCCCACCCGTTCAGTGGAGTTTGGTCAAATGGAGGACATGAGCACAGTCCTGACAGGACACCTCAAAACTCATGGGGGTTATGGAATAGATTATTTGTGAAATTACAGTAAAGTATTATGTAGTACTTAAATGTATGGAAGGCAGCATTTTTTATATTTCTCCCCTCCCACCCTTCATTCAGTGTATGTATGTCATCTGCATGTACTGTATGTCTATGAACAAATCCAATCTCATGTCACCAGACTATTTTCTGGTGGGTTCAATGATGCCTAATCACCTTACTAAATTTAAAAATACTCCTTTCTTTGGAAATCAGTACACAACGACTGTCTTCTTGCTGTGCAGGAAATTTGCATTAAATTCAATTACTTTCATGAGGGCCTCTTCAGAAAGAAGAGGCTGTTCGACCTTCCGGAAGCAGATCCTAGCGAACACATAAACTGCATTTTGTGTGTAACTGTATTTCAATTGTGTGTGATATGGCTGCTGTGCAGAATTGCATGTGTGGCACTGAATATTTTCTCCAGGAAGCATGCAATTCTGGATGCGCAGACTTCACTTTATCCCTGCTGGATGGCTTTGCAGAAGCGGAGATTGAATTGATGCCCTGGATCAGTGTCTGTCTTCCTCACGCTCTGCACCCCCATGCTGTACCGCGGCTGGGTGGGAGGTCGTTTGATCTTGTCTTGACTTTTAAAACTTGCCTGCTCTCTCCATCGAACTCTCTGGGCACAGAAATTGTATGAAATAATGAACAAAATAATGAAAAAATTTGCCCCAATTTGCTCTGCTGTCTCTGCCCTGGGACCTGTGAACACGCTAGCGCAAACATTGACATTTCCACACACGGCTTTTTCACTGCAACACAGTACTCATGTGGAACTGGACTAAACGGCGTGATTAGTTCTTGTTTTGAGGTGATTTTGCAAGCAAGGCTGTAAACAAAGAATGCACGAAAAGCATGGTGCCTAGGGACCCGCTGGAGATTTCTTTTCATGCGAGGAGTCATGTCTCTGCAGCACGTTTCCGTCTCCGTAGTGTTCGTGATCAACTGGAAGGTCCTGCTTCCAAGTAGGAAAAGATTCCATTGCAAAAGTGTGGAACTCATAATTGCTGTAATTACACTTCATCATTGCTCAACTCACCCAGTTACAAATCTACGTGTGATATTTTTTCATTTGAATCAAACATTGTTACACTTTGCTTGTGCTGCCAATGATGTAGGCATGATATTTATTATTTTACATTTGGGGTGTCAAGAGATGGAGTTTTCTGGTACAAAAGTTATGGCAGTAGATGCTGTGATTATCTTATTTTACAACACATGTAGACTGCATTTCTCAAAAATTGCAGCCCACAGTGTTGGCCAGATACTCCCTACATGTGTCCATTCCTTAATCACTTGATGTGTAACGTCCAATAGTCATTTAACTCTGCTTTCATTTGCAGAATTGGAAT
Organism: Denticeps clupeoides; assembly: GCF_900700375.1. Classification (NCBI taxonomy): domain Eukaryota; kingdom Metazoa; phylum Chordata; class Actinopteri; order Clupeiformes; family Denticipitidae; genus Denticeps; species Denticeps clupeoides. The sequence continues at coordinate 16,610,957 of NC_041707.1, forward strand.
TTACAATGACGTATCGTGTGATACTGCCTTTACTAAACTAAATGAAACCTGGAGACAAAAAAATGACCAAAGACATGACTGCTATGACCTCAGTGGTACATCTGGACATGCATACTACTTGTTTTGGTGGTTGCCGGACTACATGCACAATTGACATTATGTAAAAATGCTGACCTCTAAAAATGTATGCATCATCATTCAAAACATAAACCTTATTAAATCTTTGTATTTCTTAGGTTTTCTTTAGTTACTGAGCACATCACTCCCAGCATTCTTAAATAAAGCTACCATTCTAAATGAAGTAAAAAAAAACTTCATTGACACCTATTAAGGATTCAGGGTTTAAATTTGAAGGTTAGTTTGGAATTAGGATTGATATGTTATCCATTGTTGATATTTAATCAAATCATCTAAAGGGGACTTGCCCAGTCATTTAGCCCTCTTGTCATATGGAAAGTTGTCCTAATTGGACGTGTCCATTAGAGGCAATAGGCCTTTTTACCTGAGGGAGGCCTCTTGTTCTCGTGTCTTTTAAAGCCTAATTCAGATTTCAGTAGGGCTAGTGTCGTTCATAATGTTCCTCGAAAATGGTTCCTTAATTCATCATGCAATCAACCAACCATATAATTTAAATACTTCTCTGGGAATTAGAGTAATGTTATGATAATTACTGTACAATTTGGTGTCATCATTTCTGCCGGGTTCAGATGGTAGCGCGAAAGGTGCGTAATAGCTGAATTTTAATTGCTTCATAAATTGTGGGAAAATAAAATAAGTGGGCTGTGCTAGAAAAAAAAACCAAGGGTGGGAGTCCAGAAGGTCTAACACAAACAGACGCTTTAGCAAACATTAAGACAATTATGTAACACGGGCTAGTCTACTCTACTAAAATGAATATACTAATATTAAATACTCTGGTTCTGCAGAATGAAAATGCCCTGTCACCATATTCACCAAATTATGCCTTGAAATGAAGTGGACATATTTCCATATGCTACAAAAGATTTTAGTTGTGTTGGATGTGTGTAGAGCAAAGATGAACGCGACTGCATTTACAGAGAATAATACAGGAAAACAGGAGGCATTCAATGTAAAAAAAAAAAGTTTTATTTAATTCATAAACACTAAAAGATTAGTTCTGATTTTACCTTATAAAAATCATCTTACATAGATACATGAAATAATTAAGTTAGACTGCAGTTTATCTGCATCTGTCATCATGCCACTAGACTGACCCATGTGATTTGATAACAGGCCCAACAATGCCGTTCAACTCAACTGATCATTTGAAAACGATGTGGCTGTGCTGTAATAAATCTGTAGTATCAGTCAAACTCTACAGTTCCCACATCACTGCTGACATCACTGCTGTAGAGTAGAGTGGAGTGGAGTGGAAAAGGGAATTAAAGGTGCAATCACTGATACACTTGCTTAAAATTAGCCAACTAAAGGCTGGAGATGACAACAAAGCAGGTGAATAGATTGATTGATTGACAGAAAGTCAGACAGATGGGGCCATTTTGTTTTGCTAGGAATAAAGCATACGCACATACAAGGCGAGATGTGAGCAAGGGAGAGAGAGAGAAAGATGACTTAATTTGCTGTGGGAAAAGCTGGCCTCTCTTTGCCTCTGCAATGATTCTAACCCCCTCGCCCCCTACCTCTACCCCTCTACTCCACCCTGACCTTCAGCGTCTCTTATGGCAGGGCTCCATGTTTGATTCGCCGCTGAAACGGTCTTGCCTGACAGCTGAACAGCATGGCAGGCCCAGAGCGCAGGAATGTCTCTCCTCGCTCTTCCGTCATTGCTACGCGCCCCCACCCTTGGCGCGGGACGGGTGAAAGTGCGATTTAATTCAGGGGAAGAAAGGGCTCAAAGTGTCGCATGCTGCTTTCTGAGTGGGTCAGAGCTGCCCGAGCGGCCAATGGGATGTCCCTGTGGAATTTGCCATAGACACATATGAATAGGGGGGATTAAGGCCCTTTTTTGGGGTGGAAATGTAACAAAAGGAGCACTTTTATGATGTAGCAGCATAAAACGAGGGCCTTCATTGTGGCGGTGATTGAGAGAAAAAAAGAAAGAAGGAATAAAAAAGGATCTTTGAAATGTGCGGTACTTCTAAGCAGTGTGAGTGCATTGCGGTTGCCCCTCTGTGTGGAATAAAATGATTAAAATAGAAAAGCAATTGTTTCTCTTTTAGCTGGAACTGTTTAAATGTTTTTTGAACAAACGTTTCCGTCTAGTTTTGGTGTTGTTCTCCTAGCATTTTTTCCCTTCTCTTCTTCACCAACCCCCACATCACACACACACAGACACAGACACATCCACCCACCCCCCAGCCTCATCAGACAGAGGTTGAGTCCCAGTGAAAGTTGGTTCATTTTCAGCGAATGGGCATAATTAGCCGACCCCGCAACGTTCACTTGTCCCACTGCTGGTGTCCGCTAGCTTACCCCGTTACATTAAACCCAGTGGCCAATGACAGGACAGCAGTTATACTGCTCCATGTTGTCTTTCTATATTTCAATTTTCTATTTACTTTTCCACAAATGCAATTGTAAGAATCAGGCAATATTTTTAATGTTGGACTTTTAAAAATTCTTGATTGGTATAAAGTATGTGTGTGTGTGTGTGTGTGTATGTATATATACACACACACACACACACACACATATATATATATATATATATATATATATAGAGAGAGAGAGAGAGAGAGAGAGAGAGAGAGCGAGAGAGACTTAAATCGATATGTGCCCATGCGAGTGAGTTGCTGTATAAAGACACAGTTGCTCAGAATCACATTAATGGCACTGGAAGGCTATGAACACTAGAGGGGGGGCTTATCCATTCTGGAGCCATCTGAGCTGACTGGGATGCTAGTCTCCGTGTGCCGGGTTTATACACAATCTGAAGCTGCTGTAGGTCGAAGGGCTACATTGTTGGGAAAAGACATGGCAAAATGTACTGTGGCCATTTTGAATGGGTGGACAGGATTACAGACGAAAAATCTTACCAAAATGTGTGCTTCAAAGTCCATGTGCTTTTTTTGTTATTCACATATGCTTTCAAGCATTAGCAAATGCAGATAAAGACAAAAAATGTCCTTTTAATGCAATGCAGGATTATGTTTATTTCTTACATAACAAAACTGATAATAATTTGTTTGTGGAATTCCAGACACCATCACTACAATACTGACTGCTATCAGAAGTGATCAACTTCTTATTCTCTGGTTGTCTATAATCAGCAGAATAAGGATGATAAAGTATAAAAGTATTCTGTACATACAGCATGTAGAGACACACACACGTACACATAATAATTCTGATAATGTGTGCATATACAGTGGACCCGGACAGGAACTCTGCTTTTGTGTATCCGTAGGTGTGAATATGTGAATATGTGATGCTGGGAGTGTATTTGACTTTTTTCCCGGTCTTTTCCGATAATCCTTGTAAGTGGAGATTTATCCTGCGTCTTTGTGTGTAAATATGCCACTATGTGGATCCGGGCTTTGACTGTTGTGTACGTGTGCGAGTGCAAGTAAGTGTGGGTGGGTGCGGCGGGTGGGCTGTGAGTGATGTAGCCCTGTAGAACAGGGTGGGTGTGTGTGCTCTCAGGAGTGTGTGAGGACAGAAGTTTTTTTTTTTTGCAGCGCTCACTGTGAGATATGGAGTTGTTAAAGCCCCTCAAGAGACTCCCTAATATCCAGAGTGAGACGTTATAAAGGATCCTCCACTCCCTCCCTCCCTACCTCCCCAATGCTTTCCCCAGCATTTAAATGTCTGAGGAATAATTGAATGAATTATCATAAAATTTTGACAAATTCATTGACTGGGCGTGAGTGAGTATGAGGGGATGGAGAGTTCCCCCTTCTGAAAGCCCCATAGAAGATGTGACATTTTAAATAATTTTATGTGCGGCTGAGACCTTTATTTTGGGGGTGTCCTGTCGGCAGGGGGTTACCGACTGTAACCTTGAGGGTTTAATTCTGGTCAGCAGCTCGTGCGGACGATGCTGGCCAAACGTGGCATTTAACCGTATCTCATGTGGAAAACGTATTCCGTCGAAGCGAGAAAGAGATGGAGCAGCACAGCACAAACTGGGAGATCTGCGCTCTACAGCCTGCAGACTTCTATCTCCCACATTCAAGGACCCCCACCCCCGACACGACTTCCTGTGACGCCTCCACACAGACGAAGGCAGGCTTTAAACATGTCTCCAGTGTGTTCACGCCTGTTTGTGTGTCATTGGGCTTGGCTGTGTGGATCTGTCGGTTGTTTGGCCTGTTCAGTACTGTTCAGTTCAGAATCCCCTTTGACTCTTATTCGGATGACTGGAGGGGACATCTTCGTTCGGCTGGGCGGTCACAGATGTTCGCCTGGCTGCTGTGATCCCAGTCGCCCAAGCTGAGTGTGATGAGAATTAGTTTGTGTGTGTATGTGTGTTGATATATTTATGGTAAAAAAGAGAATACGTCATGACATCATCAATCGTTGGTAAAAGTTGGGATGTTGAGCAGAGTCCCTGCAAGAGGCACTTTTTGAACTAAGCTGAAATCTACAAAAGGAAAAAAGAATTGATTTTAGACGTGGAAGTTACTAGGGGATGGGCTTATGGTCAAAACGACTTGTTACGTAGCGATAATTACACATTTATATTACATGTATATATTATAGTACATTATGGTACTTATTTATTTACCATAAATGCTAAATCACACACCAGTCACTCACATACGGACCATACAAAATTCCAGAGGTGAACAGTGACAAAATAAATGTAGTTTGCTTCTGTCCTTAAGTCGTTTTTTCAAGCATCTTTTTACTACATAACGTTTTCTTATTTTATAACCCTCCCAACTAATGTGATGTTTATTTGCACTCAATCTGCCCAGCTCTGCCCAGAATTGTTCTCTGCTATATATATCCCTACATAAAATGTTTGCCATATTAACAGTGCATTATAAATTAGGTTATTGTTTGTGATGGCATCTAATGTAATTATAAGTCTTCTTTTGCTGTTTGTAGGGACTGTTAAAAACTGATTATTATAAAAATGGGCAGAGCAAAAAAAAACCATACAGCAAGCATTTTGTAACCCTTCTCTTGAATTTAGTGAAGCAGTTTAGCAGGTTAAAAATGACACCTAGAAACACTGCAAGCCCCGCCCCCTGACACATTGTTTTGTGTTTTATTCATTTTAATCAATGTCAGATGAAATCAGATGAAAGATATTCTATTAAAAGATTTTTCAAGAGCTTTCTTACAAAACGAACCGTAATAAACCACTGTCCTTATACTTACGTACGTTGGTATATTTGAAGGCCAATAACTTTTTTGTACTTTTACTCAAGCAGTATTTTAAAAGGGAGGACGTCCGCTTATACAGGAGTGCAACGATCCCCGCCAGCATCAGACGAGCCTGGTTTCCGGTCCCGAGGCGCTCAGTGCAGGCCCCGCCTCTTCCCGATTCCCTGCACCTGGTTTCGCTCCTTTAAAGGAGTCCCTGCACCAGTGTTCCAAGGTCCGGTATTGCAAACTGCCCGTCACCGCGTGTCCGCCTGCTGTGTGTGGGTGGAGGAGTGTGAGTGGGAGCGCGTGGTGTAAGGTGTAGCATCAGTGAATTCCCCGTTGCGGAGTTCTGGTCCGAGTCAGGGGTCGGGTGTCTCGGTCTGTGCGGTAAATGTGGGATTTTTTTGTGTTTTTCCAATGTGGAGTGTTCCCCGTGTTAGTGTAACCTTTCCATTCCACCTCTCCACCTCCATTTGTCCCAAGTGGAGCCCTTGATGTTTGTTTGTCCTTCATTACAATAAACTGGTTTTTATTTAAGCACCCGCGCCTGGGTTCTTCCCCTTCGTTGGTCATGACAAGGAGTAGAATTTTACCTTGTGTACTTAAGCTCACGCACACGCCGTGCGTACTCCATCCACCGCTGAAAAATCCACACGCCCAGATTCCAACTCATCACCTTGTAGGTGTGAGGCCATAACACTAACCATGCAGCTACGTGCTTGTGACCATTTCACTGCTGGTAGCAGGTCATTATACACATATGTCGCATGTAATACAACAACAACAAAAAAAAATAATAATAATAATTTTGAAACCGTCACTAGCCAATGCCCTGTCCTATATCTTTTCGAGTTCACAAAAAGTGAAGAACTGCTGTAGTTTCACTTCAGATCACCTGCTTCAGCTCTACCTGCAGCTGAATCGATGAAGCGCCATTTTTTACCACACAGTTTATTCCACTTGCTGTTTTTTTTCGAATCTCTTCCTCACTGCTCATGAAATGTGCTGTTTTTGATACAAATCTAAAGCAACAGTGCAGTGTGTGTGTATGTCTGAGGATGGTTGTGTATATATCTGTAGTCATAACCAACCGGCAGTATAAAACTGTACACGGTTCACAACCATTCAAAACACCGTTTCTTTTATTTCCTTATTTTGGGAAGATAACACTCCCCTGTTTGAATAATCTGGTGTGACTGTGTCTATATTTGGCATTATTAAGCATGAATTTGTGTCTAAACTCTTATAAGCTTTATCAGCCCTCACTGGCAGCACCAAGAGGCTCTGCACTGTTCTCAGTCTCACCCTGCAGAGCGCATAATCCTGTTTACTTGGTTGATTTCCCAAAATAAGTGTTATCTTAATTAATAAACTAATTACAAATAATATGAAAATAAATAAAATGAGTAAAAAAAAAATGCAATGGAGTTCATCAATTACACGGATTATGCGGGCTATGTGTAATCTAGGCAGAGGAGCTGACAGGGTTACAGCTCTGCGGGCTTCCCAGTGTGTTAATTGTGATGAAATTCAGAGCAATAAAAAGCTAGATTGGTCTCCCCCGACGAATCCTCCGCTCCAGCTGCAAATCGAAAGGTGAGCCGTTACCACCACACCGCTAATGGGCAAAGCCGCGTGACTAATGCGTCGCCCTACACGCCTCCATCAACCTGCTAAACACGGGTCGTATGTTCTCAGTGCATTTAAACCACACCCAGCTGGCTTAAAGATCAAGTACCAGGTATTGCTACATGAGAAAGGGGACAAAATGCATACTGGTGGCGATTTGCGTTGAGTGAAACACCAAACAAAGAAAGAAAATGTGATGAATCTGAGGATTTGGGGGGGGTTTATGTAAGAACAACAGCGTCGTTTCTTACCACCTTAGAAATTTCATATATATAGATTTTTTATTAATGACCAGAGAAGATATTCGCCAGGAAACATGCTTGTCTCTTCTGACTTTGAGTGCCATTCTAGAAGGATGAGAGCAATATCAGGATTTAGAAGGGATCTGGATTGTTCTGTAGCAGTTGTAGAGGGATGCCCAGGGTTAAAACCTGTAGAGTGGGGGCTGGAATTTGGGTCGTGTCCAATGCACTCTGTTTAATGCAACAATGTAGCCTGAATGCATAACAAGGAATGAAAATGGCCGAACTGTCCTTTCTGACTCGGCTGGCATTTATAAAGTTCCATAAAATGTACATAACCACATCCAGGCAAAAATCACCTTGGGCGTGTCTTTAAACAGAAATGATAATAGTAAAAAGACACCAAATTAAATGTGAAAGGGAGTTTCTGATGTATTCAAATGGCTGCACAGAACATTGACAAAAAATTGAAATCAACCTTATTTGAAATGTTCAAGCATGTTTTTGTTGTAGCTCTGTTTACAATATTTCACAGCAAAATTTATACAAAAAAACACAATGTATGTAGAAAACACAAGCGATATTTATACTGCTTAAACTCTGTGCTGTCGCTCAGTCCTCAAGCTCTGCTGTCATGTTGACTGAAACGGATATTGTCCTTCCCGCTGATCCTCGTCTGTCTTTGCGCTGTAATCTGCTAATAGAACTTCTGGATTATGAACAAGAGTGCAGACTAAGCAGATTCTTCTTCTTTAAAAAAAAAAAAAACTGTGAATTTGCAACAGGCACGTCTCTTTTAACGCCTCAGAAAGGTAAGACTTGTCTGAGGATAAAGGAGCTGAAACGTGAGGACATGAATCACACGGTGAGGGAGATCTTCATGTCTCTCCTTTCATATGCATATTTCAAAACTACTTTCCAAATCGGATATTTTTTTTTTCTTCTTTTCCAAATACCACTTGCTTCATCCGCAGCATTAAGTCTTTTTTAAAATCTGGAATCTGTTGTGTATTCATGTCTTTCCTCTTCACAGGAGCGTTTGTGTCTCGTTTAATGTGCCTTTGATATCGTCTGCCATTTTCATCTTGAATTTCAGGTGGGAGGTGTACTGGCATTTCAGATTTGGCGTATACTCATGAGACAGGTGTGTTCTGACAGGATGGCCAATAAACTCTCCCTTTTATGTTAAGCTCTTCAGATGATAGCTAAATCATCCCCACCACCAACAACAACCAAACAGACTCTCCTTTCTGTCATTTATAGACACCGCAAGCAGATATTTAGACATGTACAAACCCCCCTTTGCAAATGGGCTCTTCTGTGCTGCTACTGGCTCAGTTCTCAACTGATGGAAATGGCAGAAGGAGGGTAACTCTGAAGCCAGTGGACAGGCTCTGTGAAAAAGAACAATTGGCTTCGGAACCAGTATAAAGTATGGAATCTGACTTTTGAGCTCCGGTGACAAAAGGTCATGATAACACTAAGCGACAGGACCACTTTGTAATGTGTTTATACTTGGAAGACAATTTGCACCTTCTGCGTGGTAAATGTGCATTGTAGGATTGTTTGAAGGTCTATAGAGTCCTGACACTTGCTGTCAAGGCCCGAAAACGTCAAGTGTGCACAGCCTTCCTGGCATGTGGCAAGTGTCAAGAGGCTCTGATAAGATGGTGACACTCAAACCAAATATTGGTTTCAGCATAGACCTCAGCCAGATAACAAGTTTGCTGGAGCTGGAATGGACTTGTACTGTGCAATGCTGATCCAGTTCACAGTACACATGATGTAGATACTTCAAAAGGAAAAGATCAGAAGTCAGTTGAGGTTTACATACATTTTGCTTCGCCTGGATTTTAGCTCCCCAGCCTAGTGGGTAACACACTCACTTATGAACCAGAAGACCCGGGTTCAAATCCCGCTTACTACCATTGTGTCCCTGAGCAAGACACTTAACCCTAAGTTGCTCCAGGGAGACTGTCCCTGTAACTACTGATTGTAAGTCACTCTGGATAAGGGCGTCTGATAAATGCTGTAAATGTAAATGTAATGTTGTCTTTGTCCAAATCCGCATGTGAAATTAAACAAGGATGAAAATTATTGACTGAACACTTCTAACTGATTGATAGTTTTACTGTAAACCATCAAATAGTTTGAAATCTGATGTGCAAAGTGGAAATGTGGGGTTCAGGCATGCTCACCCTTAGTTCCGATGAGTTTTCTATTTGGGTGCTTCATTTTAGGGCCACATTCCAAAACATGCCCACTAGCTGGACCTACATCAGCCCGGCTGTGTGTGTTTGTGTGTGTTTGTGTGTGTGATCATTCTGCAATGGACTGACAACCTGTCCAGGGGCTCTTTGTGTGTTCTCTAGGCCTGCTGTCATATGATCTGAAATTCTGAAGTAAGTAGTGTTTTAAAAACCATAAAGCAGGAACATTTCAACCCTCACCAGCGACAAAGCAAAATCAAAACTTTGTTCCCACAATCCAGAAACTTTTTGTCACTTATAACTCTCCTACACCAAGTAGCAATTACTACTCAAAAGTTCCGGCGGTGATGTGTTAATGTGTAATGACTAACGTGGCTAGTTTGTTACGGCTGGCACATCAGCTGCAGCGTTAAGGATCTCGAAGGGATAATTTACGACCGTTGCAGTCCCATGCCTCCTCCAAACCATGCCGCACCCCACCCGCCACCACTGGGATTAATTCCGAGTAATTTATACTCACCACATTCGTACAGAACTTGGAACATTTTAGAAATGCGCGCCGCGCAACACACGCTCATGCATTATATCGGCCAGGCGGAGGAAATGATGTTGGCCTCTTGTTATTAAAATCCCAGCATTTATTTCCCGTCCCCCCCGAGGGAACTGGGGCCAAAAGGAGAAAAATGATGTGATTGGCTTAGAAAGGCGCTACCGTGCGCACTTCCCCGTTTCCAGAACATAATTAATAGCATTGTTGTTCTTCCTGCTTTTTGTGTGTTTTTCCCCTGCTGTCGAGGGCGGTGGGGTTGCAGCCGTTTTGTCTTCCTCGACTTCAGTTTGGCCTAAATGGCCGAGCGTGCCCGGTGCATCTGATGTATTACCGCCAGCCACCTCCAGGCTGACCCTCTTTTATTAAGTGATGAAAAGGAAAAGTGTTTTATTTGTGGAATCCGTGTCAAGTGTCAAACCTTTAATCATGTTTTTGTTTTTGCACAAATGAAAATGGATGGATGTTTTGAACCCGTCGAATTGAAAGGTGCACCAGGTTAATAGTGGCTTATATTTTGTCCAATTTGCACTGTTACTCATTTTCAATATCATTAGGGAAATTAGCTAAAGTGATTTATTCATTTATTTATTAAATAAATCACCCAAACACATACTGAATCTTAAGCATGTGAACAGAAGACAAATTGCCAGCCGTCTTTGCCCTTATAAAGTAGAACAAAGATAAATCAAGCAATAAACGTGGGCCACGTTTTGCATAGTATTAATTACTGCTGGTTTAATTTGTCCACTCGCTGGACAAATTAAGGATCTGCTTAATAAACGTGAGATCGGCAGTGACCAAAGACAGGGACGGATGGCTAATCAGGCCTGAGAGTTTTACCTGCAGCTTTGCTCTGAAAAAATACCACGTTTATTCGCCGCGAGAGCGCTGTAGACACATTTCCTGTGCGGAACAGTGACAGTAAAAAAGTTTAAATGGACGAGAAAGAGTATAACCGACACTGCAATATGACCCAGATATAAAACTGGGGATCATTCACCTTATTTACTTGCTTACGGTGGACCTATAGTTACGAGGGGGGTGAAATGATGGTAAAGTGAGAGTGAGAGGTAAGTCAAGACTTTAGACTCCTGCAAGAAACAAATGTGAATACAAAATAGGCTAAATACAGCACATATATTTCAACAGTTTCAAAAGAAAATACAGCCAGATACTACACTTTATTTGATATTGCTTACAATCTTAGAAATCTTATAAATTCAGGCCAGTTCAGTTCATCTTTGTGATATCTAAAATACAGATTTTTCTATAGTCCAAAATAATCACGCATTTTAGCTACGGTGTGTTGTAGCAAACATTTAATTGTTCCCCTTGATTCATGTTTTGGGGAATTTTTTTTTGTTCACCTTCATAACGAGAAAACACATCCATCACCATCGTCTTCAGGCTCAGTAGCGGCACAGCATGTATATTGAAAGTCCTGCAGACGACGTTTAACCTTCTGTAAAGATGACATTGAGAGGCTCTGCGACTGTTCCCGCAAAAGCGCTGAATTAGGGTTGAGATCAATGCGACGTCTGCACATAAAGGTCCCTTTTTTCTTCCACCGGCCCAACCCCATGCCATAAATCAGAGAGCGAGGAGTAGTGTGGCTGACTGCTTCACAAAAGCGAGAATTTGGTAAGAAGCTGCTGAGGGTAATGAACAGTATTTTAACTCAGACAGTTTAACCTCCAAACCTGTCACATCTGACCTTTCCCCAACCCCGACCAGTGTCTGATCCCCCCCCCCCCCCCTCTCTTTCTTTTGTCAGACAGTGAATGTACAGCAAGAGCAGGGTGTGTGTGTGTGTGTGTGTGTGTGTGAGAGAGAGAGAGAGAGAGAGAGAGAGAGAGAATGGTACTGTCTAAGAGGTGTCAGACATGGTTGTTTACATAAAAAAGAATTAGGAGCAGTAAAAAGCCGGACACTCTGAACTTCTCTGCCCTCCCCCACATCCCTCTTTCATTCCACTTCTCTTGCTTTGATTCTTTCCACAGTCATTTTAATCCTCATTGTCGTTTTTTCCATCGGGCAAATTTATGTTTGTTTTATTTCTCCAATGGCCCCACAAACCCACAATGACCTGTGACCTTCCAGTGACCCCAGTTTCACCTGCAGTTGACCTTGAGGGGTGCCTGTAAATCTAGAGACTCTTTTCTCTTCATGGGACAGATTATTGGCAATGACACTTGGAACAGTGTCTCTCACAAATTTACACTCCCCGTCTCTCTATTTAGTGTGTAGCATTTACAGATAACGGTGGAGTGTTCCGCTTAGAGTCTGCAATAGTGCGTAAACAGACATTACTTGTGGGGTTTGCTGGTCATCTGCCACTACTCATTTAGTTGCCCACTAAAAACATGTTCATCAATGATGTCTTTTAATCCCAGATTAAATTGGGAAGAGCCCATGGAGATAATTGACAGCTCTCACATTCTGGACTATTTAAACCTGAACCTGTCAATAAATCACATAAACAAAGCAGTGCATGAGCAATATTGACAGACACATGACTGTTACATCCAATCATTCAAAGAAATGCACCCAAACACACACAGTTGGACTGTTTTGTCCAACAAGCCAGGGACACATTCTGTATTTTTTCTAAAATACGAAATACAAATACTTTCCAATCTGGCAACACTGAGCACAAAATCCTGCCTTGTTCATGAAAACAATAAATGTGTTGATGGCACTCTTTCTTAAGTCCCTTCTGTACTAAAGATGCTTACACTTTAACGCACAAATTAACGTAGTTGCAGTGACAATCATTGGGAGTATAGGACAACATTGACTGACATTTGAGTGTTTACCAAGACAACTTAAATGGACACTTTGGTCATGAGGAAATCACTTCATGGCTTACTTTCACGTTCATAGAGTAAGCCTAGTTCTAGACCAAAAGTGTTTATTCCATGAACAGGAAACTGGCCCAGAATGTTTTCATGTAGATGCCTCTTAGAGTGTCACCCCAAATCCATCTTCATACTTGCTTCTGTGCAATACATGGGGACATCAGCAGCCTGGAAAACGAGAATATGGTTGATCATTAAGGGTGTAAATGGAGCCAAACTATGATGTAAAATATCCCAGACAAATTCTTCATTTATATTTTTATACACAGTCACATAACTGTTCGGTTATTATCCAGTGTAGTATAGAACAATAACATTCCACTTTATGAATAAGGTTGGTGAATTTCCATCTCAGGTAAAGTGGACAGTTCTCAGGCAAAGTTTTTTTGCCTAATGGCTTCCAACTGATGTTTCTTGACAAAAAGGACTGTAAATGGATGCATCTGTCACAACGAAGAGACTTTATCACCAACAGACGAGCAAAGGTGTGATGAGACTGAAGCAGATTTGATGGTGCAATAATAGAATTTGAATTTCACAGAGTGCAACTTAAATTAGACATCCCATTGCAGGCCTGAATGGCAGAATTAATCGCCATGGATGACTAATTTGGGAAAGCACACGCTAAGTACACAAATCCTCTTCTCCTCACTCGCTCTCTCCATCCCCCACGTTCTGTGGGAACACAACCCAGGGACAAAAGCAACATCAAAAGTGACCTAGACAGGAGGCACAGCAAATACTGCGATCTTATCGTCTATGGGAGATTATAGTCCAATGAAAATATCCTTGTTAATCTTTTTTGCCTTTTTTTTTTTTTTTTTTTTTACAGGACGTCATCTCTCCACACAGTATGCAGGGGTCACAGCAAGGTTGCCTTTCCTTCCAGCTTGACAGATATTTTGTGGGGAGGGGGCATCTGCCAAACCAGCCTTGCACTTTTGTTAACCTGTTTAGCTTTTGTCGCGTAACACCCGCTTGTGATCTACAGAGGCGCTGACGCTGAAATGGAGCGTCCCGTTTTTGATTCCATATTCAATAAGATCTACAAAAGCTGCAGGCGTGAGCGTTCACACTTCCATTGATTCCTTCCTCCTTCACAGGCACTCCTTCAAGTAACTTTTTTATTTGTCACCTGTTTTTTGGGGGGCTGAGTCTTTAAAAGTTTCATATGATGCAAGAGTTGCACTCTGCACCCGGCGTGACCAGACAGCTGGCAATAATCCACTGCTGTGCTTTGTAAAAAGTCGAAATCAGGTAGCAGCAGGTAATACATTAAAGCATCAGTCAATCAGTTTCTGGATATGCCAGGTTCTTGGGAATCCATGCAGGGGTAGAGAACCAATTAATGTGTCTTCCCCAATGTAAGACAGCCCGCATTTTCAAGACTAATTAAAACCCTCGTTACAAAGTGTCACATTTGCATGCCCTAAATTTATGACAGCATAGTCAGAATGAAAAAAACACCAGACATGTGTTGTTTGAGAAACTGTGAGAAAAGACTACGTTCACCACTCAGGTCAATCATCAACGCTGCGAGATTCCTCAGCAGCATGCAAGCCTTTAGTCTTCCAACCTTTTATTCAAATGTCAATAGAATAGATCCTAAACATCTCTAAACACCTAAGCGACTGACAGTGGGTGGATGCTGGTGATGGTAAACTTCAAGAGAAAAGCTGCAACTTGTGAGAAAAGCAGAACGGTCTCACCAATTTTACAGAATGCAGAAGTCACCTCCCATGTTACTAATTCATGGAGGTCTCAACCTGACAATGAAAACTAAATAAAATCAGATTTAGATTTTGAAAATGAGTGACAATAATGAGCCTCATAACTATGGTAATTTCATACAGCTCATACATGAATGTGAGGAGCCTGAGTGACTCTCACTTTCCCCAGAAGCATCACCTTCAGTTTGGCCTCGATTTTGTTTTCTCTCTTTCTAACATCCCAGTGTCACCGTGCCCTCGGGGGTGAGGAGGAGGAGGGTGAGGAAGGTTGTCCCTGTTGGAACAGGTCACTGAGAGTACAGCGTTCCCCAAGTGCCAGAATGTATGCAATTTGTCATACGTGGCTTAAGAACTCTGAACCAGAAGCGATGTTCCGAAGGCCAGCGAATAAATCACAATCTAGGTGAGTGCGGAGTGACGGCCACTCTCTACCTGCGGAATAACACACAGACAATGTGATTTGTGTGCCCCACTTTGAGCACAGCGCTTGTCTGGCCCTTGAGAAAGTTGTCACCCTTTGTCCCAGCGGATCGCTACATCCCCATTTAACACCCAGAGGACATTCCATGTGCGCTGGCCATTTGCCCCTTCATTTGATTGACAGTTGAATAGAGTCCTGCTCTGAGCATCAAGACTACATGAATTTTTTTAACATTTACATGTATGGCATTTTTCAGACGCCTTCCTGGAGCAACTCAGGGTTAAGTGTCTTGCTCAGGGACACAATGGTAGTAAGTGGGATTTGAAGCTGTGGCTTCTGGTTCATAAACGAGTGTCTTACTCACTAAGCTACTACCACCCTAGCATGCATTATAGTTAGGTTCTGTCTATTTAACATCATATAAAGGTTTTGGTTGCAATATGTTTGCAGGAGTAGAGTTAAAATGCAGATAAACCAGCAAGATAACAATGCCTATGGTTTTTAGAGACAACAGATGCAACTAATAAGAAGTCACAAATGGGGAAAAGGGAAGGATTCCATGCTTTCCAGATATCTGAGTTTTCCAGATGCTCGACAGCACAATCAATTGAGTGAAACCCCATGATGACAGTAACATTGCACTCTTTGTTTTACTGCAAACAATAACTAGCTAGGAAATATACAAAAGTAATAAAAGTGCTAGTGTTAATGCCCCCAGTCTAGGGTAGATTTAAATGTGACTACATTTGAAGTGAAAGTGAAAGTGAGGTGATTGTCATTGTGAAGCGCTGCAGCACAGCACACGGTGACAAAACGAAATGTGTCCACTGCATTTAACCATCACCCTTGGTGAGCAGTGGGCAGCCATGACAGGCGCCCAAGGAGCAACCTTGTGATTACAGAGCCGCTTCCTTAACCGATATAACCGATGCCGTAATGACTTGCAGCATCCTTAAAGAATGTCGATTTCTGAACCCTGTCACTGGTTAAAATACCGGGTCTCTTTATTAGTGTTTGACTCTCAGCAACCTGAGGCATTTTTGTTGATTTAGTTTAATGAGTGAAGACCCAGTAACATACATGGCCGTGGCCCTCTGATGCCACTGCTCTGCTGATGACAGCTACCTGGGTGTCAAACACCAAAGGGATAAAAAACTTCTTTGCATTTTCCTTTGCTGAGGTAATGACCCAGGGAATTACTGGCTGTGTCTCTCACTAGGCGTGTGACGGAGGCAGGAATTTGTCAGGCTCATAACCATTAGTGGCGATTAGAGGAGCTGCTGGCTCTCATGTGTTTATCGCCTCTTGTCTGTGTAGATTAGAGAATTAAAGCGTTGGCTGTCAGAATCGAGAGGCTGGTGTCTGCGGCGACGAGGCAGATGTGCAGGAGAATAATTACGCTGCTTTGCTCGCTGGTTCTGACGCCTTTTCTCCTGCAGTGCTGGTGCCGTCCGATTGGTACAAGCCATAATGACTGTCAGTCCTTCAGCGCAAAGTAAGATTCAAAAGAAGGCCTTCAGACTGCAAATTCAATTTGTCCACCCACCCCGCAAGGCTTCAGGGTTATGGTTAAGTGTAGTGATTTTTTTGCCTTTTTTTTTGTTAGTTTATCTATCCTGGTTTCCACTGCTTTGCTATCATTCATGTGATTATAGCTATAATGAACACATCATTAATAGATGGTGTCCATTTAAAGTGAAAGTGAGTTGAAAGGAATTGTTTTTGAGATACACGCAGCAAAGCATAGGGTGCACACATCCATTTGCGTCCTCTGCATTTAACCCATCACCATGAAAGCCGTCCGGAGAGCAGTGTCTGGTACCTTGCGGTTCGGGATTGCAACCTGCAACCTTTCCTCTGTTTTCACACTGTCCTTACACGGGACAAAACACAAGCAAATCAATACCTGATGTAAGTTATACTGTATGAAACAGCTAAAAGAGCCATTTTGTTAATGAGATGAGATCAGCCTCAGGGTGGTGCATGAATATAAATGCTTTTACTTTTCAAACACCTCCACCACCACCTGCATGTCCACCCACCCACCTGCTTGTCAAATAAAGCCCTGACCTGCACTCTGTCAAGAGCTCTGCGTTTGTACAGCATACACTTCCTCACCCTTTTACACCCTCCTCCTCCTCTGTGTAAAATTACATATGCTAAGGTAGCTGTTGTTCTGCAGATGTGCTCTAACAGGGTTGTAAAAGGCTGATTTAGGTGTGTGTAGGGTATGAGTGCAGTGATAAAGCTGTTGCACCATTACCAGCAACATCTAAGCGGAAGGATTTTACCGCATGTCTGTTCTATACTTAGCTGATTTGGGGGGCATGCATTTAAATTAGCATAAACAGTTATAACAGTATAGAATCATAACACATGCAATGTCTATGCCACACAAAAACACCCATCCATTCAAAATACAACACGCACAGAGGCCAATTTGGTGTTCATCCAATCTGCATGATATCATGGGACCTGTGTGGAAACCAAAATGGATAGAGGTCTATTCCTGTACACACAGTATTAGAAACAAATACAGCACACATATACACGGACATAAATTATATAAGGTTTCACACTAGTAAATCTGTCATTGAACACACAGTCAAATGTTATATTGTGAAAGTACAACCAAATTTATACATGCACATACAAAGGTTCTGATCAGAACACACACATGTTCTCAATTGCAAACTGCCGGGAGGTGCAAAACAGGGAATTAGCAGCAGAGCACATGAGAAATTGTTTGTATGTGTGTGTGTGTGTTTGTGCGTACATCTCTGCTGACACAACCGTGTTTGTTGTCTCTGCACCTCTCCACACCTGTCTGCACACACAGCAACCCTGAGATTGGTCTCGAAGCGGAGTGACAGGCTGTGTGTTGGAATGACAGGATTCAGGGCCCCGTTACCTCCTCCTCAACACAGATTCAATAACAAGAACGGCAGACACTTAACCGTGCCATTCCTGAGTGAAGGACAATTTTCCGAAAACAAATAGGCAAATATTCCCTCTGGAAAAGATTTTCCTGTCAACATCCCATTGTCATTGTTGGAGTTCATCAGAAACCAAGAAATATGCACAAGTTGAAATGTAGCTCTTGATGTGCACATTAAAACATTATAACTTAATACAAATACAGATATCTGTTCAACTTTGCATTGCAGTTGTGTGCAGTTCTTTGCCACAGCTTTTTAAAGTCTTGGCCAAGATGGCAAGGATAGATGGAAGCTGTCCTCATGTAATCCTGTCATGGCCGGGGCCTGGGGGCACGCTTGCATGCATCCTGGAAGGGTGAGACGAGGCCAGGGAAGACGGGACACTGGGGGACAGAGACATTTGGATCTCAGCAGGTAGGAAGCTGGAGACTGGGAGTGGGGACGGGAATGCGAAGCCTTGTGGGAGCAGGGCAGTTCATGGCAGAGACAACGCACGGGAGTTTGAAGGGAGAAGTGGGCTAGCCGTGGAGGACTCGTTTCAAATTGTGGCAGGCTGAATCGTGGTCGGGCGGCGTGGGTCAGCAACAAACAGTACAGGCATGGAGTGGCCAAAGGAATATTCGGTGCCCGGTCAGTTATCTTGAGACAATATCCGTCAATTAATGAAGAGGCTGCATCTGTTTCCATGTGGCTGTCCTCTAGGGCGTCTACAAGCCCCCCTGTGGGCCCAGTGGTGGGACAGCGGCCATGACACATCATAAACATTTGTCTGTCACAACTTGGGGTTGGAATGAGAAGGAGGCGCAGAAGATGGAAATTGTTAACATAAGGATATTTATTCAGGAGCAAAAAGGCACAATGGCCAAAAACAACATAAACACAAAATGGTGCCAATGGCTTGGTGATGTCAGATTTTATTCCATATATTCAGACTTCATTTCATATATTCAGACTTTCATTCCATATATATGCAAGTTTTATTCCATGTATTCATTTTCCTTTTATTATATATATTATTATTTTTATTTTTTTGGCTTCCCATAATATGTGGCTTGCCATAATATAGTTATAGTTATATTTTAGGACAGTTAATTACTTTAAACATTCCTGGCATCTCATATATTATCTCAGCTAAAAGTTGGTAATGATCATGGTGGTGTAGAGCCCTTCTTCCTTTAGCAGCGCTGATCTGATCTGATCTGTGCTGTGCTGTGCTGTGCGTGTGATGAATAGTCAGGTATGGTGTTGTGATAAAGAACCAAAAACAGCAGAGTGACAACCATCTCTCTCTCTCTCTCTCTCTCACACACACACACACACACACACACACACACACAGAGATAGTGCATGGGTATTTTGGGAAGGCTGCCTGATCCAAATTACTTTCAACTGAAGAATGGAAAAGAGACAGACAGGCAGAAAGGCAGAGAGCTTGTTTGTTTGTTTGTGTATAATAAAACCCCATCCCAGACTTTTTTGGCACAGGATTGAGGTTCCTTCCGGCATTTAACATTCAGAGATTTAATATTCAAAACTTTTCCAATATGTAAAGAAAAAATTGAGTGTGAAGGTAAATCATAAAAACATTAATCTATTGTCTGTTAACATTGACACTAATGAAATGGATCTAGTGCCAAGCATTATATTTTATCTGTTTTATATGATCAGTGCATAACATTCCTGGTCCCATACAGGGCAGTAGCTTATTAAAGGAGGTATCCTTTTTGGACAGCACGTCTTTTATCTTTTACTCAAAACTAGTAGCTAATGCCTGGAAATGTTTCACATATGTTAAGGTTCCCAGTCAGATTTTGATGACTTTGAATTTAAATGGAATTGCATATCACTTGAATTATACAAAAAATTAGTCAATGTCATGCATGATCACTCCTAAATGTATAAATCTGAATTTATTTCAGTATATGGATGAGCTGTGATCAAATACTGTACATGCATTGACAAGTAATTATTTTGAGTCATGTTGAAGATTACATATTTACAGTTTCATGCACTAATGCTACTGCAATGAAGGGGACTGTGTCTGCAGTTTGAGTTCAGCGGAGCAGGTTCACTGAAGTGAACAACATACACATTTGGTGAGACACAGTCTTTTTTTCACACACCCACAACGACCCGATATTGTGACATTTTTTCCCAGCAAAGTGCAAATGTACTAACAGAACATATGGCTGAACCTTTATGCCAGGTTTGGCAGGACATATTTTCTTTGTTTCTCCAGCATAAAGTGACGTCTTGATCGCCACGTTAGCATGTGACCTTCTTCCCACATTACCTTTCAAAGGAAGGGTTTTTCTGTAATCCTCGACCTGTTGCCATCATAGCTTTTGACTGTGGAGGTCTAAGGGGAACGGCGTGTTTATGTTAAGAGGAAGCGTTTGCTGTTAGATAAAACGACGTAGCCGTACATAAGAACTACTCTTCCCATAGAGCACGATCCTGCCCAAATCCCCTGTCATTATAACAGATGTCGGGATTAGGCCTCTGTAAACTACATCAGAATTTCAATTTCACATCTCTCTTTATTATTCTCCCAGGTTTCTACACCCTGTCAGATACAACTGTAGCTGCACAAATGCGTTGGTGCTTGTGGCAATCTGGCATGACCAGGTGACAATATAAAAAACAATTGGGGTACGTTTTTTTCATTTTAAGAATACATTTTTATTAATTCACTGTGAAATGTGTAAATGATTTCTTGTTTTGTTTTGTTTAAGTTCTTTTTTTTACTTTAGGATCTCAAAAATATACAAAGTGGAAAGTCTGTGCGCTCTGCTGAGATTGACTGCTGCTTGTCCTACTGCATGATGAATGGTTTTTTGTCAGCAGATGCCACGCCAAACGTCCTTGAGTTTAATCAAAAAGATTTCTTCTCTCCCCTGGTCAGGTTCATGCTGCCGTCCCTCCTCTCAGGTCTGCTGATCATTCAACATTAACAACCCATTAATCCACTATGGGTCCGGTGCATGCCTTGCAACGTTTGGGGGAGTCTGAGGAGCACGGTAATATCTTATATCAAATAAGATTTGATGGAGGGGTTTTGAATTAATTAATTAATTAATTAATTAATTAAGGAATTGAAGTTGGTATATGTTACAGTATAAGGTAATTTTTAAAATGATATTAATCAATGGTGGTGGTTTTAATATCATGGTTAAAATATATAAAGTTTATTTCAATTCAGACTTTATGCGTGCTTGTGATTTTGTTTTAGAATGATGTTATTTATTAAAGCAAAGTGAAAGGGAAAGTGACCATCACCCTTGGTGAGCAGTGGGCAGCCATGACAGGCGCCCGGGGAGCAGTGTGTGGGGACGGTGCTTTGGCACCTCAGTGGCACCTTGGTACATAAGGATTTGAACTGGCAACCTTCTGATGATGGGGCCACTTACTTAACTGCTAGGTCACCACTGCCCCAATCTGAACACTGCCCGATCATCATCTGATTATCATCACCACTCATGTGAATCAGAGAGTGTAAACTTTAAAAAAAAAATGTACAGTAATATGTCATTTGCACAGTTCTTGTATAACACACAGACAAAACAGATAAGATACATAACATAACATATGTGTGTGTGTGTGTGTGTGTGTATAGACAACATTTATGTGTATAATAGACAACATAGGTATCACATGCATCCAGAACATGAGCGTTTATCAGCTCATTTGAGATGTTCCAACACCCACATATGCTATTCCTAGAAGACCTTCTAGGTTTAATGATCTTCCCACATTTGTCAGTATCAACCTCAGATTGACGCTCCTGGAGATCCTCACTGTGCCCTTTAAAAGCCACTGAGACAGGGTGGGTCATACAGGGCAAACTTTAACCCTCATTACTTAACAAACATCTGCCCAACATCGCACAATGGCAATGATGGTCAGCTCCCCCCCACGCCCCCCAGAACGGACACCGCAATTTCCCAGTGACTCTTCTAATGACTAGAGAGGTAAGAAGCCAGACAGATTCGGCAGCGGATGCTAACACGTGCCAAGCGCATTAGGGGAAAGGGGAAAATGCATCCCAACAACACAGCAAAGCAATGTGTGTGTTTGTGTGTGTTAACGCCCCCCCACCCTCTCCTTTCTGCACGGAGCAAATCTAACCTGTCTCTGTTGTCAAAAGATGTCAAGACCATATCAAGGACTGGAGATGCTACCTGAAGGAGCTTGTTGGAGAGATGGGAAGAGCAAGAGAGAGAGAAAGAGAGAGAGAGAGAGAGAGAGAGAGAGAGAGAAAGAGAGAGAGCCGGCAAGCCTCTCTGCAATTCGGTGAGGGGCGGCCGTCACTCTTCAGCAGATGACAGGAAATGACATTCTTTTGGAGGGAACACCTTCGCCTGGCCTGATTGTAATCGTTCAGAGGGGGAGAGAGACAGAGATTGTGCCGCTGGCGACACCTCATATCTGCCAGCACTGCAGGCAATGTGTACGGGGGAGCGGTTTGTGTCATTGTCATTTTAAACAAACAACGCCGGCAAATTCCAGATAGGATTGCGTTCACTGCTGTCAACAGTGTCCAATCTAATCTGTCCGTCAATCTGCAGCGAGGGATTTCAGCGCATGGGTGGGCGTGTGCCCGCCTATGTGTAGGGGAGGGATATTGAAGGTGATATCTCTTAATTGAACAATTCAAGAGGATTCTGGGATTTAATGCCTCTGAACTCCAATGAAAAGGCTTTTTTTAAAGATCCGCTTCTCAATTTTCACACTGTTCCATTACCTTTTCACAAGTTAATTGGCCTGGATGTTTGGCAGTTGTCTCCAAAGAATCTGCGTTTTATGTAGATTTGCTAAAACACTACAATGTCAAACAGGATGTCCTGTTATTTCATATCAGCTCATAAAAATGATCAGAGAAAAGCAACATAAATATAATTTCCTGCCTCAGTGAGTGCACAAAAATAACCTAAAATGTAGTTCACTTCACAGCTATAGAGCTCATTCACAGCTATAGATCTTCACCAATAGGCTGTTCTGCACATAGGGAGCATTATCCATGCCTTTGCTCTGTTCGTTTCTAAACAACCCCTTCACTTGACAAAAATCCAGATAAGACATTTGGTTTGTGTTTTAGAAAATCTTCACGTTTTGTAAAAATCTGTCTTTTATTATATTGTATCTAATCATCAGCAGCTGAGTTACATGCATGATTATATTTGTCAAAAATCCTACGAACTACTAGACATAATATTTCATGATTTACATAGACTTTCATGAAGGCCAATAAAAAACACTAATTTCTATTAGGACCACCAATAAAAAAAACATTATTTCTTAATAGTAACAGGTATTTTGATGTCAGGTATCCCATCCTAATACAATAATTTTCTAGTTGTAGATTCAACAATATGCTGCTAGAGATCAAACTTAAGCAAATGACTATTAACAGTACTGGCAAATATATTTATTTACCCATTACTGATGTGCCACATCAATTTATGGGGGTGATATGTCATCTGTGTCCACAAAACTGTCTGTATATGTTATGCTCTGATGTAGTAGGGTTCATCTGAGCACAATTTTTGATATGGCTGATCTCACTGTTAAACTGCCATGGTGGGTCGTGAAAATAAGGCAGTCGACCCCTGCTGGCATACGGGAGATGATGGTGCAGCATTTCTCCCCTAATTCAATCAGCTCCACCCATCGCCTGGGTCTTTATTCTGATTCGATTAAGAGGGGGGGGGGGGCTAAAGCCATCAAGTTTTTGTCTCTCGCTCTCTCCCTCTCTTTTTTTTTAGACTGGACAAAATGAATGCTTGTATTAATCCCTAGCAATTTCCATTTAAAATGCAGGGCCATCGACTTGATTAATAAGGGCTGATGGTGAATAATTGCACAGCAAACACTTCGGGGTGGGGGGGGTGAGGAGCCGCAGCTGGGGCCATAGGCCAGATGCCTTCTGGGATTGCAGAGTGTGGCTAGAGAAAAAAGCAATGGCCTTGACTGAACTGATGGATCCTTGCATCACTGTTCACACAATTAAGGAGCAGGGCCTGCGATTAATTTGCTGTCCCCCAGAGTGGTGACTGGTTATATGATGGGGGGGGGGGGCTTAAAGGTCAAGGGTTGAGGGCACAGGTCAAGCCAATGGCAAGCCAGCACGCAAATGAAGAGAGAAAAGGGCAGAGGAAAGAAAAAAAGACAAATAGATTTGAAACACTTGCTGGGTTTTTAACCCCTGCTGGCCTTGTGGGCCGTTATTCCGGTATTAGGGATGCTACAGAGCAAAAGTATGTGATGCAGGACCCAATGATTCGGCACACATTTAATTAGTGGTGATCAATCTGCGCATGCTGTGTTTGGCCACTCGATAGCGGGGAATCGATGAGCGGCCCCGACGCGAGAGGACAAACAAATGCCGAGGAGGGATTATGGGTTAACATTTATTCGTACAGATATTGTAATTCCTCACCCGGGCGCGTAATATTAAACCGGTCATCCATTACAAGTGTCTCATTGATCTTAACACCCATTGACTTTTTTTTTTCATTGCCAGTTCCGTGAGGCGTTCCTTCTCCTCCTTTGAGCTTCTCACCAGCACTCTTGATTGCCCTGTTCTGTTTTTGGAATGACACACTTCAGGATGCTGCGGTACGTCAATGGAAAATTTAACAGCATTAAATGAGTATTTTAGACTGGAAAATTCAATTTCTTCCCTTTTTTATTGGGTTTTAAAAATACCCCCCACCCCTTCCTTTCCTCCGATATCATGGCAATTTCTCCTCGTAACTAAAGTGCAGACGGGGTAAGATAGACCCTAATTTTAAAATATGTCACATCAGCAGGACAGGCTTTATTTAATTAATATCAAAATAAGCGAAACCCCCTGTGCGTGGGAGGACTGCTGTCTTCCTGCTGGGGATTGAATGTGGGAGCGGATCTGTCCCCGATTTGCCTTAAACAGTCGTGTCACAATTCAAGTGTCCTGACCGTTTAATCGTTAATGGTGGTGTCATCAGGCAAATGTGTGATGTGGCAGCCCCTTCTACTAAAAAGCTGTGGCGTTAGCTTAAAGTTACAAAACAAAGGAAAAAAAAAGTTCTGACGGTGAACATTCCCCATGCTTCTTGACGGGCTTCTTGGCCAAAAAAACGCTTCCACATGTTGGAGATCAGGGGTGAACACTCCTGGGATCCACTTTCAGTGCTCATGTCCTGCATTGCATCAAAACATCCCCCGTTAAATGGCTATGCAAGGCCAAATCAAGCCTGACGCTGTTTTTATTATCCAACACTCCCGTGTCCTCCCATCTAGCTCTCAGGGACACACAGCATGTGTTTTTAGTGTCATTTAACAGGCTTGCTATACATTTCCCTCCATGTATGGCTGAGTAAACAAAGCCTTCACCCCCTTTCCCCCCACGTGGGCATCTTCATCATTTCCCTGTCAAACAAGGGCCAAATTTGCAGAAGAGGCGTGGTCGGCTGACATTGAAATACAAGTTAACACCTAGAATTATTGAAGTGTACATTTCTTGGGGTTTTTTTTTTTGGCATGTTCGCAGCCTTGACCCTTTAAAGGAATTAGAATGCTCTGATGCTCACCACATTTGCAGTGAGGTCATTAAAGCTGTACCAACGCATATGACATATGATTGACTATGACTGGTCCCTGTTTGATGCCAGTTTCAGGGGGCACATGCTCATGTTTGGAGGAAGAACTGGAGCTGATATGACAAACAGGTATGACAAACAGTCACATTTTGGCTAATGGCATAACTGCAAAAATATTCCCCTTATACTATTGCTGCCTGAATCTTCCCAGCATAGATGTATATGACTATAAAACAGCACCTCCAGGTGAATATCATGACATCTCTGACCGTTATTAATGAACATGTGTGAGATACAGATCATTTTAGAAAGCAGACACATGCTCGCTCTCTCTCTCTCTCTCTCTCTCTCTCTCTCTCACACACACACACACAGACACACACATATAAACACATGCATGCAATTTAGTATTCATCTATATAGGTAGCTATACAGGACTGATTCCCCTTGTACACCCCCTCCCCACCGCACAGTCATCATGCCAGAAACACTCAACGCACAGCAGAGGTGACACAAGAGTGACAGCTGTTACTGCGTTCTGATTGGCCCTGCACAGGAGGGAATTAAACCCAAACAAACCTTCAGCATTATGGCTGTGTATGTGTGTGTGTGTGTGTGTGGTCTACATTACACTCCCGTAGGCCCTGTTGCCACTCTGCAGAACTTTATCCTGGCACCTATTCAGAATGACAGCATGCCAAAAACCCAGAGTCCAGCTGGTACCTACACACACCCCCAACCCAACACACACTCACAGTACTAACATCGTTGGGACAGCTGAGAACACAAGGGGGGACGAAAACTGGAATGAAATTTGAGGTGATCCTTTATGATTTAGCAACAAGGGAAGGGATCCTGCAGAGATGCTGGTTCTGCTGGACTGTTGTGAGTTGGTTCCCCTGTGGAGAACCTTTTGGGAGTGAAGCCAGGTCATTAGAACCTGACACATGTGAATACATGTAGTCCATATGGGTTGTTTTGTGTCTTACGCTTTTAGAATGTGGACAGGGTGGGCGGTTTTTATCTTACATTGATAAGTGATCTTTTCTTAAATTTTATTTTCTCAATGCTACACAATTCTTCCTCATTGAAAATCCAAATATATTGTAATTTATGTCCAGAAGCACTCAAAGAATTAAAATTGTGTGTGTTGTTGTGATCTTGCTTTCTGTATGTAATGACCTGTCTGTCACTATGTTATGCCCAGTGTCTTTTTATCTCACCTCCCTTATTTGTAGCCCTTTTATGTTTATTCTCCACTTATTCTGCATATTAATCCAGAATTTTTGGTCTAACATGAGAGACATAGCCAAACGTTTTGTTGCATTTTCATACTTTTTTGTCTTTGACTGCTTCTACAGTAATTTACAAAAATTATTAGTTTTTTGACTGCTTTTACAAAAGATAAATAAATAAATAAAAATCACCTCTTAATGAAAGACATTGATGACAGACACAATGTGAATTTGTGTCAATAAAGTAAACATTAAAACTTTTAATTGTATAAAAGTGTTTACACCCTCTGAATATATTAACTCTTCATCTTGTTTCTTTTAATGTCTGTATTATATTGTGTTGCTTTTGAGACTAGTCACTAGATGTCTGGATGCAGTGGTGGCCTAGTGGTTAAGGAAGCGGCCCCGTAAACAGAAGGTTGCTGGTTCGAATCCCGATCCGCCAAGGTGCCACTGAGGTGCCACTGAGCAAAGCACCGTCCCCACACACTGCTCCCCGGGCGCCTGTCATGGCTGCCCACTGCTCACCAAGGGTGATGGGTTAAATGCATGAGGACACATTTCACTGTGTGCACCATGTGCTGTGCTGCTGTGTATCACATGTGACAATCACTTCACTTAAAAAAAAATAAAAATGTCCTTATGTGTGCTACAATAAAGCTGATTCTTATGTCATGTGATGCTTTCACCAGTTTTTCATAAACTTTTCCCAATCATGGCTGCTGCAAGACTGGACATTTTTGCCTGTAGAGGAGAACCTGTCAGAGTGAGATGGACATTAAGAGATGTAGGTATGGCATGGCGGAGGGAGGTCTCTGATGGGTTCATAGCCAAGGCTCCTCAATAAAAGACAGACGAATGCTGCTGCTCCTGCAGCTCTGCTCACCTCAGATATGGGTCCATGCTGTTATTCTACAGCTGTGGAGATGAGCATTGAATCCTTAATTGGGTACACAAACACACACACAGTTTCACTCATCCTGCTCCTGTTTCTTCTTCCTGTTCCGAGTGATGAACCCACGCGGAGGCAACATCGAAACCAGACACCGTGCCTCTGAGCCTGACCCCGTTCTGTCTACACCACCAAAAAATAAATACTGTGTTTATGAGAAGGTGTGTTTGCATATGTCTATGAAAAAGTCTTAATAAGATGCTGTGTGTGTGTGTGTGTGTGTGTGTGTGTGTGTGTGTGTGTGCATGTGTACGAGTGCATGCAAAGTTCCTCTCTCTCCTAAAACGATTATGTGTCAGCAATCCCCAACAATTCAGTTCCTGCTCAGACCGAAACATCTCTGCCATCAGGGAATTATGCAGGCCGAACTCCAGTCTCACCTGACAGAACACACACACACACACACACACACACACACACACACACAGGCTGTTGCTGGCCATCATGTGATAACTCAACCCAGGCCAGTTAAAAGCTGATTTGGCCAGGGAGTTTATTGCTGGCAGCTAATCATTTTAGCAACACCTAGGAGGAAAAAAAACACAGACAGAAGGAGAAAGAGGGAGGCAGGGAGGGAGGGGGAGATTTTTTTTTTACACATCCCCCCTCCTGTCTTTCTTCTGGCCTTCTTTAGCTGAACTCGTGATGAACCCAGCCCTGTAATTTTTTTTTTCTCTCTTCCTGACCCCCTCCACATCTATTTTCTTGTTCAAGACAAACTCAAGTTTGTCTAGGTTCTTCTTTTTTCTCATTCTACCACTTCAGCTTAGCTTCCTCTGCTCCTCGAGGTCCAGGGTTGTTACCAGCTTGTCTTTCACTCATTAGACATTTTAAAAACCGGGTCATAGATCCACTGGACAGAATTCATGAGCATGAAAAGCAGAAAGGAGAGTTGAATTGAGACTTTTACTTGCTTAACGAAAAGTAAAATATGTAATATTTGGATTGGTTTGAGCAAAGTTTTAAGCAAAAGTGAAACTTAATATAAAAGTGCAAAAAACAAAAAGTGACAATTTAAAAGTGCAAAAAACACAAGTGCACAAATAATAATTAAAAAGTTAAGGTGTCAATTATTATCTAGAGTTCTGAACTGAAGGTTGGTCTCTCCCAACTCGGTAAACTAATGAATGATCTCCTGCAAGCAAAAGTCTACAGATGGAAAACAATATTGTATTGCTGCTCAGAATACAATAGGAAAAAGTATTTCTCTATACACTAAATGTCACTGTGTTTCTTTATATCTGGATGTGGTTTATTACATCTATAGAGGCCACCATAATGTGCCACCATATTCTTACTTTATGAAAGGAAACAGGAGTGGGGGTTTCTAGTCCGGTTCCTGGAGTCCCATCGACAGATATAGATGTGGCAGGTTGAAAGTACAGAAGATTCGAATGGAAACATCCTAACAGTGGGTGATCCAGGAAGCCCTACTATAAAGAGCGCCATTTTCTTTTTTTTGTCTTGAAGTGGCAGAAAGAATCAACTGGCCCCTGGTGGATAGCGCAGGTTCTGACATAGGACTGGAAAATCCGACAATGGCTTCAGTGTGGAGACATTTATGCATTTTATTGAGGTCTGTCATGGATAACATCAGATGACCAGAAATATAATTTTACTCCCAAAATTATATTCCGAAGATTATTAATGATCCAAGTAGGTTGGAGTGAAACCATTCAGGCAGAAGGGAGAGATATGCAGGATGTAATCTGTCCCTGGGTCAGTGGAGGCTCTGTGCTTTGGGCCTTTGAGAGCGTTTGTCAGGTGGGTGGAGGGAGCGGATGCTGGAAGAGACATCAGCGGTGTCAGCATCCCTCTCCTCCCTCCATATCACCACGCAGAGAAGCTGCAAATGGTGAGTGTGCCAACTCATATTTTAATGAGGAATGTGTGTGTGCAAGTCTACGCGTATCTTTGCGTCTGTGTGTTTAGTGCTCAGTATTTTCTTAAAATATACGAGTGAACTGTAGCAGGGATTTGGAGGCAATCACACTCCATCACTCTACTCTCACTGGCCCTGTGGCCTTCTAGAACTTCCTGAGATTGAGATCAGATTACCAGCTTTACACACATAATGAATGGACATAACTGGTTAAATGAACTGCCTAATTTTACCAAAAATTCCTCACATAAAAATAACTTATCAGTGACTGTGCATAACTGTACTGATATCTATATGAGTCTTCAGGTCTGTGGTGGGTTGGCACCCTACCCTGGGTGAGTCTTTGCTCTGCGTCTGATGTCCTGGGATCAGTTCCAGCAGCTATGACCCTGATTAAGAAGAACTGAAAATCGAGATAGTCCTAATACAAAATCACCACGCCCTGGGTACAGTGTTCCGGTATGGGCTCTGGCTGCCTTGACCCCGAGTTGGACGAAGAGATTATGGAAAGTGAGTAATCCCTGTTACTAATGCTGAATACCATTCAAATAAATTAACACAATTAACGCAGCTGTGTTTGGCTTACTTCCTGTCAGGATTCTGACTTGTGACGTGGATTTGAAATTCGCCAAGGTTGATCGAATCTCAGTTTTGGCGCATCCTCTGAATCAAACGTAAAAAGAAGACTTGCCTAAACGAACTTACTAAAACCAACAAAAAGAGTTAGAGTGTAGTTCTTGGGGCCGGTCCCAAGCATGGATAAATTGGGAGGGTTGCTGAAGAAAGGGCAAAACTTGTGTGTAGGACAGTACTACACACAACTCCTCCAAAGGAAGAGGACGAAAAGAGATTAAATAAGGAGTGCATTTGGTTTGTTAGGTAGGTTTTTAGGATTAAGTAGTTACATACTCTCACACACACACACACACACACACACACACACACACACATACACAAACTTTGATTAAATTCTGTGGCGGACGTGTGTCTGTGGTTTGTATGTCTTCTTAAGTGTCTGTGTGTAGAGAATGGGATAGTCCCATGGCCTGCGGGATCTCTCCTGGTTTTTTTTGTGTGTAGCGCTGTTGTTCATTTCTAAAACTCTGTCTCTTCTTCCCCGTTACATTAAACCACCTAAATTTGTCTTGTTGGCGCTTTCATTCTGAACAGAGTCGCCCGCCCGCTCCTTCACACACATCAGCTTAAGGTTTAGATGCACGATCTGGCGCGTGATTGGAAACCTGGGCGTGAATTAGATCAGGCGTTTAGGCACACAAACACAGCACAGCAGGCCACCCGATAGCACACCCCCACGCCGCTTATCTGCCTAAATGAGAATCTGCGACGGCATTGTGATGAAAACCGTGTCGGTTCAGATCTCCAAGTTACGCGTTCGCGCGCGAACCTGCTGTGAAACGGCAGCGCGCCGCTGTGCTCCTCCAGTTGCTAAACTCTTAACATTTCGCCCTGAGCGGAAGGCGCTGGAATCTGGGAGCTACAAAGTTACCTTCTTGTTTTATTCAAAGAGAAATAGCTCCTTTCTTGATTTTCCGAGACCATTTAAAGGCAGCCGAAACACTGGGGTATTGTGCTCTAATGTTTAATCCACTGTGCCCCTTCTCAGGTTTTGACACCAGAAGCTGTTCGGATTTCTGCAGGCAATTTGTTTCAGGTAACAGCCGCTTTCAACCGCAGAGAGGAGCACCATGGGAACGATTAGAGCAGGGAGAGGGAGAAAAGCGGGGCAGGCGCCTCGAAATGTTGATGAGCGGAGCGCGGTGAAGAGTGATTAAGGAGAGGAGATCAGATCTACTGTTTTCCTTGAAGGAAGAGGGAGAAGGCGGGATGCGCCGGGGTTAAGAGAGACAGAGGGGGACTTTTACACTACATCTTCTGAGACGTAGCTTAGACACACACACACACACACACACACACACACACAACAATACATGCACAAAACAACAAGAAAGAACACACATAAATACAAATTCTATGCATAAACATGCATTCACATAATCATATAAACCTTTACGATTTACACAGAGACCTCATGTCTGTTAGGGCGTTCAGCACTTTATGTGGTAACAGCATGACAGGCTCAGCATCGATACAAACACCGAAAATAAAACCCCGCACATTCTTCATCTTTTGCCTCACTCACCTTGTCTCACTTTGTCTCATTCTGCTTGGCTGCAATTTAAACACTGCCTCTCTGTGGGGACATTAACCTCTGAGAGAACTCGGACAGGCCTGGAGGAGAAGCCACGTTCTATTTAGGCCACAGACTCCGCCGAGGAAGCGGTGGAAATTGGTAAAGACCCGGGGCTTGGAAATTTCTTTTTTTAATAGCGGCTCCGCCCGGCGCAGACCGCCGCCGACCTGCCAGGCAGGTTTGACCTGCCAGGCGGGCAGGCGTTAAGTAGGCCACACATCAGCACACTGGGATTTCGGGGCATTGCTGGGCTCTGGAGGGCTGGGGCCTGGTGAGGTGAGGTGCTGGCAGGAAGTCTGCATTTCGAAGGCTTTTGTGTCAGAAGGAGTCTTAACCACACTTGCAGACGGCTTGACCTAGCTACCAGGGAACCTCTTCTAGCGCTTGGAATAACATCCTTTCACATCAGAAATGAAGGGTGTTTGGACGTACAACACTTTACTCCGCAAGTTAAATAAAACACGGGTTTACGCACATTTCATGAGAGCATGGTGACATAAGAGCTGGATTTTCGGCAGATTATAGTGTTCTGCACGTTGCCTTGTACGTACGTCTAAAGAAAAGACTTATTACATATTTACACGATTCCGTGGTTTGAGCCTGATTGTTATTACTGACAATCCGAATAAATGAATAATCAATGCAACGCGGGACATTTTCTCGATATGCAGGATCAATGGGAGGATCAAGGCGGCAGTCCAGGCTGTAACCAGGGGGGGGGGGTTCTATGGCCCCCACAAGGCGCCGCACATTTATTGCCCAATTTCCGTATGTGTAACGAAATCCGTTCACAAAATCCCAAACCAATGCTCAGAAACACGGCTGAGAATGATCCGCCGTGCTGCCCTGAGCCGCGGAGCCCAGATTCCTCCCCGGCCTCCTTTCCCCCGCGCTAAGCCGCGGTGTGAATGTGTATCTGGTTAAAGCCAGTTGGCAGGCGGGGAGAGCGCGGCGGAGCCATCGCCCGTGATGGCGAACATGTGTGGCGAGAGGCGGAGAGGCCGCGGCGTTTCCCCTGCGCGGCCTTGGCCGCCGCTCGAGGGGCGATTAAAGAGAGGGGAGAGGACGCCGAAGAGCTTCGGAGGAAGTGCGGCGTTTAAGCCATCAGGACAGATGAAAAACACACTCCTTCTCGCACCACTACAATAACACATCTGTATTAATTTGGTGGGGAGTCATATTTCTGACAGATGGGCCGATCGCAGCTGCGGCGCTGCGTGGCCCGGGTTAACAGATTCATTTGTGCGAGGCCCCGCGTACTCACACGCGGCCGTAAATTTCACTGTGTTCCTCGTGCTGTCAAGGAAAAGAGCTTTCGAGGTCGTTCAGAACCTCTCTCACCTCTCAGGCACGATGTGTCTGCCCACAAACCAAGGAAGATGGTGGAGAACTTCGAGTGACCCTCCCCCCCCCAAACAACTTTACATCTGTCATTCGCAATTTGCTGTTCGAATGTCGTTCTGAGGGAAAACGCACAGAGGCAAGGACGTTCTTTGAAGACAGACATCAGAACTTTTCCCCTTGATTCCACTTTCAGTCATTCTGTTTAGGTGCCAAACTTTTCCAGCGATATGAAGATGTCACAATAGTTTTGTAATGTGACAGATTTTTGTTGTTGTGGTTTAATCCTGCTGCAGGGTTCCTGCAGGGGGGGGTCAATGCCCATGGCAGCTGGTCAACACTTTGACCACTGAGGTATGAGAGGAGATGGAGGGAGGAGGCAACACGGTCACATCCTGACAGGAAGTTAATAGGAAAAGAGCACATCCACTCCTTTCACGGTGAGATGGGTCTGGGGCCGGGCCAAACAATCCCTGAACCCGGGACCCCGACGAGACCTGAAGCCCAGCAGGACTCACCCCAGGCCAAGATCCACTGAGCCAATGACTCTCAAGGACGTCTTCGCTGGTTTCAAAAATGCTCAGCTTTCAGCACAGCCACCTTGTTTCTTTCCTTCCTGGTTGATAACTATTAGCTGAAGATTGTTAATGCTTGCATGGAAGCCAAACACTATTTAAAATAACCACAATGCTTGTAGAAAAAAGGCATGCACAATACAGAATATGCAAGCAATTTAGGAAATGCATTGTACAAATACATAGAATACACAGATAGATCACTCGGTAGCAGAAGCTTGTCTCTTTACTTTCTGACCTGTAAAGATGAGATAAATATTTTTTTAAAGTATGAGGTCAGAATGCTTATTACATTACACAATATTCCCTTGACCCATTCATTTTCCTTTTGATAGATAGTAACACATTATCAAAAAAATTAACCAGCTATATTATTTAGCAAACGTTAATTAGCAAAGGTTTCGTTCTTTCCTTCTTCTTTTTTTTTTTTTGGTAGTTGCTCTTTCTCAGTTTTTTTTTTTTTTTACTTTGACTCTGTCATAGTGTTTTTTTTTTAACTCCATGGGTAGACGCTGGTGTGGGGCTGGCAGACGCTGAAATTCAACTGTCAGCAGAACACACTGATATTAAGCGGGACTCCGCCCCGGTGCGCCGTAGGTAGATCTGCGCCGAGGCGGTAATTACGCCCAAACATCCCCCCAACCACCGTTCCCATTTACTTTGATGTTCCTGGATGATGATATGCAAAAACCTTCAGAAAGGAGACCAGTGGCTAAGTACTAGCGACGAGCAAAAAAATTTTTTTCTTCGATTTCTTTCATTTCTCTCTCCCGTCCGTCTCAAACGAATATCTCTGAATGCCAATAAGGTAAAAAAAAAAAAAAAAAAAAAAGATAGATAAAACTTTTGATGGTTCCAGCAAGCTTTTCCCAGACAAAGATTCAAAGACACCGATGGAGTCGAAGAGCGACACAAAAGAGCGTCCGTCTCTTAAGAGCAATTTTGCGTGGCTGAAGTAAAATTGTGATCATTAGGTCTGAGGGATCTGAAGAAAAATAGCAGGCCTGCTGAGTGCTGAAAGTCTTTCCGTGACCTTTCTTTGGTTTTAATCATTGCAACTCTTGACAGCTTAATAAGTTGAAGGTGGCTGCATTGCGGCCCGACTTAATAAGGCCGTCGGCCGCGCATCGGCCACCTGTGATTGCTACCATAAGTCTTCGCACATCTGCTGCGCTGTCCTTGGGTTGGGTGGAGGGGCGGTTTGGCGGTTCCTAACTTTCCTTCCGTTCAAATCCCCGGCACGTCCCTTTATTGGCCAGAGGTACGTCGCGCTGCGCCGTTGGCCGGCGATGGCGGCGTAAACTCATTATGCCTCTCTTCAAAAAAAAAAAAAAAAATCCCCGGAGTCTCCGTCAGCATCCGCTGCATCCTCTCGCCTGCGATATACTACCGTAATTTATAGCGCGGCTTGTAAATCATACTGTCGCATTTAATTAACCCCCACATTCCGCACATCCCAGCAAAGTGTTGTGTTAAACGGGATGTACGCACGCCATGTTCGTACTTTATTGCGCCTTGTGATGAATTACGCCCACGCACTTTTTTTAAATGTGCATAAGGAATATAATTCCATATGCAGTAAAGTTGCGTTTTATGGAGCCGTTTTGTGGTGCTGGTCTGCTGTGTTGGGGATTAAGCTGGGATGCTGGAACATCGCTTTTGCACTGCATTAAGTCGGGGCGGCTCATCCTTGGTGTTTCGGAAGCAACTTTGCTGCTTTACTGATGAGGTTTGGATTTTTTTTTTACAGACATTGTTTACTGCCGCAGAAATAACGGTCACATGGTGTGGAATTCAAGGATAATTTTCATGGACAGTTTTTTGTCACAATTGACCATAATGATGCTGACATCACAGCATTTAGAAAAAAACCTGCATAATAAATTAAATTGATGGATAGGTTAATTCATTCAATGAGGACAGATAATAAATAATACAGCATTTGTGCAAATGCATGTTTAACATGACACTTGTTATCTCCAAATACCTTGACATTATGCTCACATTATGCTTTAATAAGGTATAGAAACTTAGATAATATTTATCACAAAATTGTCCAATGAAGCGGTGAAAATTAAAATGAAAATGATATTAAGATAAAGTAATTAACATAACCAGCAATCAAAGCCAAAGCCGAAAAAAAACTTTAGCTCTGCAGCCAGTTCCAGCACTACGAGCCGCAGATAATGTATGCCTCCGCACGCATGGCCTCAGCCGCACTCCGTTTCTCTTCCCCTGGACGGTGCCCACAGGGGAATGGAGAGTTTGGATCGATGTTGCCTCTTGTTTTGCCAACACGTTTATGGGTGACATAATTGGATTGACACTGACAAGTAAACAGCGTTGGGGGTGAGGGTTCCCTGGGCCTGGTGTGGGTTGTGAAAACCTGAGCTGGTGTTTAGAGGTACCTGAACCCTGGGGTGGTGGATTTTGTGTCAGGCTGATGGCAGAGCGGGCTGCTGTCAATCTGGCTGAAAGAAAGAGAGAAGAAAAGAGGAAAACCGCACATGGCTGCTACACAATTTTGTGCAATAAAAATTTAAGTGCTGTATTTAGGACTATTACCACAACAAATAATACAATTATAAATATTTATTTAATATTTATTTATTATTATTGTACACATATTGAATTTTAAAGTGTATTACACGACTTTCGTGTGTTGACCAAGCCCTGTAAGGTTGAGCTGTTTTACATTTACATTTATATTTACGGCATTTATCAGACACCCTTATGGGGCAGTGGTGGCCTAGCGGTTAAGGAAGCGGCCCCGTAATCAGGAGCTTACCGGTTCGAATCCCAATCCAATCCACTGAGGTGCCACTGAGCAAAGCACCGTCCCCACACACTGCTCACCGGGCGCCTGTCATGGCTGTCCACTGCTCACTCAGGGTGATGGGATAAATGCAGAGGACAAATTTCACTGTGTGCACCATGTGCTGTGCTGCTGTGTATCACATGTGACAATCACTTCACTTTCACTTTCACCCTTATCCAGAGCGACTGGAGACACTCAGGTATTGCTCAGGGACACAATGGTAGTAAGTGGGGTTTGAACCTGTGTCTTCTGTATCATAAGAAAAATCTGTTACACCCTAATTTTTACTGACATGGTAGCAGCTTACATATTTATTTGTGTTGTACGGCTTTGTTGCTCAGGAATTGCATGTGACTTGGCTGCAACTCGTCATTATCCTGTGACGCTGCCCGTGAGTCGGACTCGATCCCGCCACTTAACAGCAAGGTGATGATGAATCGGCTGTGGAATTATGCAGGTTTTTCACCAGCGCACAGCACAAAGGGATCTGTCTCTTTGGTTGGCACGGTGACCCGGACATCTTCAAAAGCCACACCCAGGGCCGTGTTCATCTCTCTCATGACTGGCCACCCTCCCTCCAGGAGGGAATGCCATCATTTTATTTTCCGTGCCTCCATCGCTGCCCACTCTTTCTCTGCTTTTCACTCAGGCGCCCATTAAACTGACCGGCCCGAACCCCTGCAGGGGGCTGGCGGTCATGCCAGCAATCCCAGACTGGTGTCTCCATCAGGTTTGGGTGGAGATGCCTCAAGCCCTACTGCTCTATTTGATCTGCGCCAGCGCTGCAGATGAGCTGCTGGCTAACCTGCACTATCGCTCTGTAATCTTTTCTTACTTTTCTTTCTTTCTTTTTTTTTTTATACTACTGATTTTTCATGGGAAATGTTTTAATGAAGCCTTTTATTTGAGGGTTGCAGGTTTTCTTTGAGCCATGCATGACTTTAGCACCACGACAGCCACTGATTGGCTCTTCCCAAAAAGGACCGAAGCACAGGGGGGCAGAAGACAGGACTATCATCTTCTCTTTTTTTTTATAACAATTCCTCATGCTCGTTTAAAACCTTGATACAGCCGAGGGAACATTTTAAATGGAAATGGCCTTTTAGCATTTCAAGAGAGGTACCTCTGTTCCTTTTTTTTGCTAAGGCCAATGGCCTGCTTTTTCTTGCATTATTCGTTTAAATTGTATTTCAGTATTTATGTTGTTATATTGGAGAAGAGGCTAATAAGTCTATAATTATTTAAATAATTAAAAACATGCATGTTTGACCCCCCAGGAAAGTGCATAGTGTTTATAATGAAGACATGTCAGGGTATCTTAACAGAAAGACCCAATGTCAACATTCACAAATTGGGGCACATTACACATGATGAGTGTTCATTTCACATGCTTCTTTCCTGTTTGAGGAGAAAACGTGTCAAAAACATTCATTTCTTCTTTTTACAGACCTCCTTCTCACCGCTCTCCTCCCCGAGGACCAAATTAGACGCGTGAGAGGTCACTTTAAAGGGCAAGACCAGGCCCTTGCCCTCAGGGTGTCCTTACTTGGTGCTGACAGAGGGCCCTGTGAACCATGGGAAATGTACTGAGCGGTCACACGGCGTTATGCACCGACGAAGGTCCACCTTTTTCCCCTCTGTCGACGGGTGACAAATGCCAGCCTGCACTGCTGTAATGGTTAAAAAGTGGAATGCTCTATGTTGTATGTTCATCGCCTGTGAAAACACACACATGTTCACCACATCAAAATAAATTGTCAAAATGAATTATCTTGCACTTTTTCAAAGTCCACTCTCTTTATTTTCAGCCAGCAGCACATAATGTAAACCTTGAATGGGTTAACGTCTGTATGGCTCTGTAGACACTTTGGTATTGTATATGTCAGATTCTGCATGGGTGTGCTCTGCGTGGACACACTTGAGACCCCCTGAGTCTAAATATCACAACGGAGCCCCTGTAGGCCTGTACATTTTTCATTCGTCTTAAAGTCACGTTAAGCTTATTGCTCTGCATATGTACATTTCTGTGGTTCTGTACATTAGGATTTTTATAATGTTGATGTTACAATAAAAATGGAGACTGAAAAAAAGAATAAAGCTGCTGAGAATAAATCTTTCTGTTTGGTGTTTCTGAATCCTTGCAGATTCGAGGATCCTTATACAAAATCCTTTTTACACGTTGTCTTATTTTTATTCCCATTGCTTACATATTGCTACATCCAGTGTTTGCATTGACACAAGGGTCTTCACTGGAGACCAGCCCAGGTGGACAGATAGGGTGCCCCTGTCTCAAACATCTGCAGCTGCTTTATGTGGGGCGTTTCCCTCTGGACACTCATACTAGTGCGCTAGTGCAGCAGACTGAGATTTTTTTTCTGCAGGGTGCCCTCTGATTTTTAGTCTAAAGTCAAAGCGAAGGTTGCTGCAGCCTGCGACATAAAGAAAGGCGGCCTGACCTGACATGTGGCCTCGCTGGTAAAGATGGCTGCCCTTCAGTGAGGCCGAAGCGGCCTTGATCGCACCACCGTGCAGCTTGTTACCAGACCGCGCTGTCGGTTACATTTATTATATTCGGTATCAATCTGAGCTTCTTTCAGCCTTGCGGGGGTAAAATGTGGACCAGGGTCAGCCAAGGGACAGAGGAGAGAGAGAGAGAGAGCGATGAAGAGAGATAGAGCAGGAGGGTGAGACAGGGGAAGTTGGAGAGGGAGATTAGAAGGAAAATAAATGTAACAGGAATGAAAGCTGTATTAATGGGATTATCGGCTCACAGATTTCAATATATCATCTGCGCAAAAAGGGAGGGCAGAATGTGAGAAGACAAAGCGGAGAGGAGAAGAAAGGGGAAGAATGTTAATGGTTATTTATTGTGACTGTCAGGGAATGGGCAGCATTTTCTCAACTCTGGGGAATAGCAAGGAAAGAAAAAAAATTGCAGCGGGCCTGAAAAGTTCAAAATGTTCGAGAGTTCGAGTTTTGGAGCCTGCTGTAAGGTTTATGCTGTCCATTTGCCTCGTCTTTATGAGTGGTCCTTTTCATGTTGATGGCAGGATGCATGATGGCCCACTTTCTACCCTGCAGAGATACTAATACTGTATTTCACAAAAATGACAATGGGGTCTTTGGACAGAAAATTACCACTGATGAACAGATTAACAATTGAGGTTTCAGGCTGTAACGGTGGACCTGTAGACTTGAGATGTAAGGAAGATGACCCAGAGTATGTCCCTGGAATGTTCTGCATGCACTAGTCCAGATGTAAGTTTAAAAAAATACACTCACACACAACAACCAGTCTCTGATAGTGGCTGCTGCATAGCCACCATGTCCAGTACTCACTGTCCCATCCAATAATACAAACTGCCCGCAACCTACCACTGGACACAAAATATCAAATTCACAGACTTTCATCCAAAACAAAAACCAGGTTTAAAACACCAAAGCATCCTCTCAGTGCAACACACAATTGCTCCTACATTCAAGAATGAAACAGAACAATTCTGTTGCTGCTATAATCTGCTTTGTAATATAATGTATCACAGAAAATCAATTCAGCATCAATTATTGTTGTTACTATTACATTAATATTGATAATTATTTGTGGGAGACACATTTAATGCGTTTGTGGAAACGTTTCAACAGAACATTTGTGCCGCCCTGTGTTCTGTTTCTTGAAGTGCGTTTAAATGGTAATACCTCCTCAATCTTTTTTAATGAATATGAAATATTATATGAAATGTGAATGCTGTACAAAGAGAGCGTAGCCATGGCCAATTCTACGTCTTCAAACCTTCCACGTCTTCAAATCTTCTTCCAGCGTTTCTGTATGATAATACCACTTCCATTCACATGTCATTAACTCCACACTCTGTAAAATGGTCCGTGCCCACATGTACTGTATGAAAATTACTCATCGTATTAAATTCCAAGCGGAGGTATTTCTCAAATTCTTATTTGCATTTACATTTACATCAGAAAACTCACTTTAGCGAAGTGCATTACTGCGCGTTGGCTACGCCACTGTACGCAAGTGTCTTTCTCTTTGGGTTTTATTTCTCCATGGCTCGGCTGTGAGTGCGCTCATCCCGAGAGAAATTTGATAAAAGATGCTGCCATCCTATTGAGAGCAGGCGCTGCCTTGGGTTGTCAGGGAAAACAGCAGTTAACCTCCTTAACACACATTAGCCAGGCCTTTACCCATCTCATTCTATTAAGCTCTGCATGCACTATGACATCTATATTGCTCCCACCCCCCTGAAATTGATATAGCACTTTCTTACAGATGCTTTTTTGGCTCATTAGACACACACGCTTTCACAGTTCAAAGGACTTGGGCCAGTCGAACTTGACAGACTGCATCTGCAACACAATCAGACGCCTCCTCTGGTATTTTCACCCTTTTTAAGTGTGTCACAGTCAGTTGTAGAGTGTATTTTTCCCCTTGCTCAGCTCTTGAACTACATAATGGGTCCTGCCGTATAGATGTGCAATGCCAAATCACAGTACAGACTTGATCCTGGAAGCCTTTTTAGTGCAATTGGCTTTGTTTATGCCCTGTTGATCTGCTTTCTGTGTAGTTTACTGTGTTCAGGTACAGGACCAATGACCTTCTCGGCTGTAACTGACCCGTC
Organism: Denticeps clupeoides; assembly: GCF_900700375.1. Lineage (NCBI taxonomy): Eukaryota > Metazoa > Chordata > Actinopteri > Clupeiformes > Denticipitidae > Denticeps > Denticeps clupeoides. The sequence goes on from NC_041707.1 coordinate 16,652,060, forward strand.
ATGTGTCCCGGGACAGTGTACTAGGACAAGGACAACAGAGTAGTCTTATTAACCACTGTACACAATATGCAAATTGAATACACAATATGCAAACACACACAATATGCAAATTGCTTCTTGCTCTAAATGTAGACGTGAAATGCGCCACACCATTCCAAAATGTTCAATCAATTTATTTGTTTGTGACTAAGGTTTCTGAATGGGGTGTCATATTTTCACACAAACACGCACCCACACATATTTGGTTTTTATTCCTTGCATTTTTATTGTTATGTATGAAATTACTATTAGTCAACATTTTTACATAATCTCCAAATTTCTAATTATGAACAAAGGCAGGTACATTTACTTCTTAAGGTCCCGCCTCATGCAAACACACACACACACACACACTCTCATACATACATACACACACGCACCAACACAAACATCTACAGCTGACACAGTTTTGTGTTAATGGATAGCATGGTTTCCTTTCATTTATTATCTGTCTCTTTCATCCACTTTCCCAACGCTTTAACCATGAAATGTGTCAAGGCTACATGGTCCTTTTCTTCCCAACCCTTGTGTGACTTGGACATCGTCCAAAAACATTGTGTGATTAAAACGTATCAGTTACAACAGCCATTGTCAGAGAGATCTGTTTCTAAAGCACTTTTAACAGGACAGAAACGCAGTCCGATTCAACTACAATCACCGCACTACATCCTAGTTTGATACGAGCGCCACTGGCCGCCCTGAAAGAAATTTGTTAGGACAGCAGCGGAAATCTCACACGGATCATTTTTCAGTGAAGGCCATGTCTTTCTCTCTGTCTGCGGCGGGCGGAGATAACCATCCACTGTACTTTTGACGAGTTCTGACACTAATGCGGCCCCCGCACTGAGAAGTCAGTGGATTTATGTGACACATGTATCAGTTTCTGAAAACGAGCACGGGCTGCTCTGCTTTCTGTCAAAATCAAGGGCCACTTGTGAGAGAATGGTCAGTGAAGATGACAAACGACCCACGCTTTCGGCCAACACAAACACGGCCATGGGGTAGAATTCATGTCAAACGGGTACTTAGCTTCTGTAAGCTCGTCTAAATCCTAAACCCTGGGATTTGCACCCATAAAAACACAAATAAAGACGCCACACTGTGCTCCCATACGCTTGAAAACTTTCTACTCGATTTCGCAAAAAGCAATATTTTGTTTCCCCTCCCCCATTCCTTCTTCGACCTCCTCCCTATCTCTTTATTCTGGGCTTGTGCTAAGCCCGGGCTTAGATGTTTCCATGATGAATGAGCAGAAGTTGAATCATTATTAAAGGTGGGAAATGATTAATAAGGAGCATGTGTGTTTTCCTCCATAGTGTAAATAAAATATATCATTCACCCAGTCCACACTGAGGCCAAGGGAGGCTGGGAGAGTGATTTATGGTGTGTTAAAATGCAAGCAGAACCAGGGGCGGAAACCTCTTCATGCGCCCGCGATGACAGTGCTGTGTGCCTGTGGTCTGAGGGTGCCTCTCTCTCTCTCTCTCTCTCTCTCTCTCTCTCGCTCTTTCTGCGAGTCTAAATATTTCATACACTGCTTTTTAAGAGGGAATAACACACCCTGGCATGTATAGAGAGCACCTCAACGTTCAAATGCAGCCTGCCCTACTTTCTCACAGTCACTGTTCCGTTTACCAACAGACACTAAATGTGGCTGCGGCCCATCAAATGGTCCGGGCCACGCACCTCTCTACCTGAAGTGGGGCAGGGGGCAGAGAAGGCTGTTTTTTGTTTTTGCTGCCAATGTGGTTAAGCGGGAAGGAATGTAAAGGTCCCACCCCCCCCCCCCCCCCCCCCTTCCTCCCCAGGCGGGACCTTCTCTCCCCCAGAGGGCGTGATTTGTCTCCTCTCTGGGCGCGCCTGAGTAAGACGCATGGTGTGTGGCAGAGGTACTGTCGGCACGCTGATTAAACTCACTGTGTCTGGGACGCCCTGCTATGACAGGGTTTTATAAATGCCAAAGCCCACTGCCACCCTCATGCCTCTAACATGCATTAACCCATCACTGCCTGCGCAGCGTGGAAGAAGATGAGAGATGGATGCTTTACAGTCCACCTTTTCGAGTCCTCATTACAAGTTGAAATGTCCAGTTATTTAGTGAGTTGTGTCTTTTCTTGGAACACTTTATGCGAAGTGTTCATTGTAATAGTTACCTGTTAATCAATAGCTTTGGGTCTACTTTTTTGTTAATAACATTAATAACATAATAACAAATTATTTGTAGTGACATTGAACAGAATATTATTAGAAAGGCTATTATTATCATAATTTTCATCATAAAGTTTTAGTATTTATTAAGTATTCATTTGAGAATGAATTCTAACAATTATTCATTGGCGCAATATACCAATATACTAACATCTATTTTTGATCATTTCTTTTAACCCTTTTAATACATTTTGTCAAGCGATTGTATGGTTGGTCTTCTCCTTGTCTGCAATAAATCATCTGTTGATCAATATATCAGTGTGCCAGGGTTAATGTTATTTGATGCTGGCTAGTGCCTGTTTACAGAGTAAAATTTACTGTCTTTTGTATTGAAAAAAAAATTGGTTTTAAACCGCTGTTAAACCGATGCTTAACATACATGAAGGTCATGAGTCAACATGTAGGAGATTTCAAAGGGATGATGAGATTTTTTTTCGTTTTAAGAGAGCTGCTCATGTGACTGTGAACCTCCCTCAGTTTCTCTCGTCAGCACTCAAACATACGATTCATACTACAGCAGCAGCGGATTTACAGACCAAGACGGCGGAAGGATAGCCAATCCGAGCCGGCTTGTGTACGCATGCTGCTTTTTTTTTAGGTTACAGCCTTGCTCTCCACTTATTACTCTATTTATTTTGCTTATTACAAAATATGAATGTGGCCTCTGCTGTTTCCTGCCTCGTTTACTGTGGATGCTGGTTCTTTTTTCGGGTGTTCACTGGGGGCCTGCCCTGGTTTCAGGTTCTGCCGAGTATGGCGGAGTGGGCTGCCCTGCTGCGAGAGTTCGATCCAACCGCAGCCAGGGGTGACACACTTAGCAGCCAGCAGATTCCTTCTCAAACCATCTGCCCTTCTGGCTTTGGGAGGTAAAGGTTATTGGCTGTCCACGAGTGAAGATGCAGAGCCCTCTCAGCAGAGGGAGGCGGACTCAGAGGTGGTGTTCCCATTCTTTGTTCTGTCGGGGAGTGTACTCAATATACCTTTTCTACTCTTTGCTCCATTCAGATACGTTAAAAAATGCAATAAGTGCATTATGGGTAAGCAGCTTAACCTGAAGAAGTCAATTCAGCCAGGTGCTCCTCCCATGGAAATGACAAATTAGAAACCTAGAGGACTCTGTCTTGGCATTAAAAAAGGGGAAAGCTACTTTAGGCAAGAGTTAATAAGGGGGTGAAATTGCATTACTGCACCCCAGATCATTTTATGCCTTAAAAGCGTGCTTCACTGCACTTCACCGTGGTGTTTGCAAATGTCTGCGTCTGTGCCGTGTCTACAGCGGTGTAGGCCTCACTTGGCCACACCTCACTTGTGTGCAAGAGCCTCTGAGTAATTATTCCACTGTAATGGTGCTACAACAAGTTCTATTCGGATCATCACCTCTCAGATTAACAGCACCCAGTTGCACAAAGAAGATGCCACTTAAGCCATCGTCTGAAGGATTACTTGCATGAGTTCATTCATTAGGCTTCTCTGATTCTCTGTTTATTTAAAAATTCTAATTTGACACACTGAACAACAGAATCAATATTTCAGAATTTTTTTTGTTGTTGTTCTTTCATAACCTTGTTACCAGGCCTGTATCTGGCTGGCGAATCCCCTTCCTGTTTACCCTAATTTCCCTTCACTCTAGTGTGCAGTGACCTCGGAAACAGAGAGAGATGGTGGAAGGTGGGACGCTGTCTGACAGCCTGGGAAACGGGGGTCTGCCGCGTGGTGCGAAGGGGCCAGAGAACAGCGCTGAGCGACCTTTGACCCAGATTCCTCTTTCTGAGACGACATCTCCTCACGGGTTTATAGGCTGTAAAAGAACAATAGCATCCTGCCAGTGGAGGGAGTCAGGGACTGCTTCTCTCTTTCTCCCTCCGTCCTCCTTCAGGTGAACGGAACAAACAAGCCGAAAAAAAGTAAAAAGCATGCAGTGGATTTTATTCATATAACAATTTAGATTCATAAATGATCTCACTGGAACATTATTAATAAATCATGCAAACACAAATGTGACAACTGACATATGCATGTGTAATTACATAATTATGGAGGTGAAAATGCATATTATTATTTTATTTTATATCTGAAGCAAGTAGGGAAGTTTCTGGAATGAAATATGAGGTTTTGGAATGGTCTGGATATTTGCAGACTGGTGTCAGTGGGCTGGAGTAACTGTCCTGGGAACAGTCAGTGCCTTGACATCAGGGTTGAAAGAATAGGTCAGCTATTTTTAATACTTTTGTTCTTCTTTCATCGGAGTTTTACTCATCCTTTCTCTGTGTTCCTTTCTAAAAGAAAAGCAGGATATTTATGTACATCATGATATTTATTTCATTTCTATATTTTGTGAGATCTTTTCTCTGCTGTGCTTTATCCCTTGTGCATAATCTATCACTCTCCCACTGTACTCATTAAACCCCCGGTCCGCGGCCAGCAATGGTGAGTGCTATGTGGATGTTCTGCACCCTTGTTATCGATGATGTCACTCATGCCGCGCCTGGCCACAGCCCAACGGCACAGTAGGAGGCAGAGAATTCCAGGCATCTGGTTTCTGTGGCGAGTGCCAGGATCAGCGATTCTGGCTATGCCAGTCCCTCTGCAAGTGCTGGAATGGGCTGTTGCTCCAGATAATAAGGCAGTGTTCTTAGCGACGTCTTAATCAGCCACAACAATCCAATAGCCTCTTTTGTTGCCTCCCCTTTTTGTGATGCTGATGACAAAAAAAAAAAAAAAAAGTCAGAGGCTTTCAAATTCCACAGCTCTATAATGAACTGAAAGGATGCCATTGAAGCGCAGACCAGCTGCCTGACTTGGGAAAAATGCCAGCGCTCCTGAATATGCCCAGTTCGTGAATTTCTGAATCTGACTGGAATGAAAGAATGAAAGATATTGGCATAGTTAACCCCAGAGCACACTTCACCTTCTGAGCAGAATTTTCTTTCTATTTCTCATTCTTTTGTTCAGGCTACCTGAAAAAATCAGCAGGCATGATATTAATTATATTTTGGCTTATTAAAGCCTGCTTTGTCCATTACTAAGTCTATACGTTGTGTGTGAAATTCCAACTCTCTCTTCTCTCACTCACTCTGCCCTCAGTGTCTTTTTGTGGAGCTGAAGACAGAGGTCAGCTTATTCTACAATCATGTGCAACCAAATTGGTACACACGAGTACTCAAATATTAGGAATCATGCCCAATTCTAGACTACATGCAATGGGGGAGGAGTAATCTAGACACAACATACAAATTAATATACAGTATGCCTAAAATATAGCTTGGACATTAATGGTGTCTGTATGACCAAGTAAACAGACTGCGTTTTGCATGCAAAGTGAAAGTGAAGTGATTGTTATTGAGAAACATAGCACACGTTGCACAAATTGTGTCACCCATCACCCTTAGTGAGCAGTGGGCAGCCATGACAGACGCCCGGGAAGCAGTGTGTGGGGACGGTGATTTGCTCAGTGGCACTTGGTGGTTCAGGATTCGAACAGACAACCTCCTGATAACGGGTCCATTTTCTTACCCACTAGGCCACCACTGCCCCCAAAAAATAGGGATATCAATTTTGGTGAGTAGAATAAACATATAAATACTCCCCATCCATGAAGCTGCACCTGCCATGTTTGGTGTTAATGGGGCAGGCGGAGAATTTTACCCCTCTAAAAGGGGCCCTGGCATGACTGAAGGAGGACACGTATTATTCTGTGCACTTTGGTGATGCTGTGAGATCAGCCCATCCACTGGCCATGCTGACATGACACGAAAGGCATGAAAATTGGAAAATTACAGGGGGCTGGGGGCATATTTATTGCACAAAGCCCACACAGTTCAGAGGTAGGACATGGAGGTTTCCCTCTCTCTGTCAAAAGCACCAACCTCAGCACTTTTCTCCTCCTTTTTTTTTTTTAATGAGGAAAGGATAAAACATGCTACACAGGCTCTGTCCTTATCCTGGATTCACCTCCACAGTCTGTGCTTCTTGTGAAACTGGAGTGGAGGTCACCAATGAGGAGTAATTGTGAAAACTGCACCAGCAAATCCAAAGCACCAGACACAAGCACAATAATTAGGCCATAAACGTCCGCATCGCACTGCATGATGTATTCGCCACTGAGGGCGAATCACCAAAACTGGGTGAAATGGCTATGCTTCATCAACATGGCATCTGGGTGTGATGAATAACTGAGTCGTTTGCAAAACGACAGCAACCGTAGGGGTGGGGCAGTGAATGCAAGGCATTATGGGTTATGGCTGACAGAAAGGCCTTTTTTTATTTATTGCCTGTGAGCGTAAGAAATGGTCACGGTCACGCTACATGTCTGCACTTTAACTCCGTAAGTGAGGGGCAGCACAGTTTGTGAAATATGCCTGTTAACAGCTCAGAAGATGTAATCTCTCGATCTCTCTTTTTTTACTGCCTTGCCATCGTCATGGTAACTAAACTCGTTCTTCCCATTGCTCACATTTGGAGTCCCAGTCTGTCGTACATGTACACACTTTATATCAATTTATATCGTCTGTTCATCTTTCCTTCACAAAGGTCACACCGTGCTGATGGGCTGTCTCCCCTTGTGAGAAATGTCCTCTAATTGTAGATAGCAGCAGTGTGGGCAGCAGTATCCATCGGTGTGTTGGGTTCCAACCATTAGTCTCTACTGCAAACCCTGTTCTGGAACATCCTGACACTGCCATTGCCTTGGTAAAACGTTTCAATATGTGCTATTCAAGGAGAATGAACATAAATTCAAGGTGTTGCCAATGCAGTTTAATGTACTCTGGGTTTGACTTTTGCGACTGTTCAGAATCTTTTTGCTTTTTTTTCTTCAAAGCTTTTTGCATGAATATTTTGGCCAGGAAACTGTTTTACATCTTTTAGAAATGTTTGTGTTGGAGGGCATTTCCACCTCCTGGTAGTCTGGTTAATCTGTATTCAACACCTCAGAAGTGAAGACATCTTAAATGACACTTGGTCCCTGTCGTTAAGCGATGTGCTCCACGGTTTCATGATCCCCGATCTCCCCTCTGTGCTCACACAGAAAACAGTCAAATGGGGAGCCCTGGCTAACGCCCCTGGTGGTTCCTTCGTGATCAAAAACAAATAAATAAGAACCCCATGCGGTCTGTGAAAAGAGCCACTGCCCATCTGATCCCAATAAGGCTGCTCTGCGGGGACGGGTCACCCCATGTCTTCCCTCAGATGAACCCGTGGAGATCCGGTACACCCTGTGAAAGGAGGATAAACAGCTCTGGAGGACACAGCTGCCTTGTTTTCTATGTCTGCAGATTCTACAGACAGAATAAACAGAAACATTAACATGAACCACGGAACAATAGTCTCTGTGTAACAGTCGCCTGTAATTACCAGGTTGGACGGAGACTGATGGCCATTCATACACAAATTAAAAGACCGTATTTTAGGCTATTCAATAATAATTAGTATTATCAATATTTCTATTTATATTACGTTATTACTATTTATGGTTTAGTCTGCCTTGTTTCAAACACTGAAAATGTAATAATTACAATGATATTTTACATTGTGTTTAATTTGTCTGGCTATACTACTGTATTAAGGTTACAAATCTCACCAGAATGTGAAATGACTTGTTTAGCACAATTGCAACACAATAGATTTTATTTGACCAGTTGTTAGTTTTTGAAGAATAATACACTGTAGATACATATTCATTAATTAGTCATTAAAAAGAAAATATCTGTTCACTTTGTTTCCAGAGGTCATGTTGCATTATAGAGACTTACAGGTTACAACAGGTTTAATGTCATTCTTTTTTCAGCATTTACATTGCTCTTTGTTTTCAGCCCTACAGTGAAATGCTCATGCATGTCTGCACAATGCGCAAAAAATGTGATTCAGATTCAGATATGTACACGTATAATATTTTGTCTAAAAAATGCTTTACATATTTATAGATTTTGCTTCTCCTTCATGCTAGTGGATTTATCTCAATCACTTGGAATCAAGCACAGTGAATCCCTTCTCTCCCCTTTCTCTTCACACCGCACCCTCGCTCTCCGTCTCCCTCTTTTATATCCGGGCACAGTTCAGAAGCTTGTAGATCTTTAATTATGTATCGTATTCTTTTACCCTGTTTTAGAGCAACTCCAGTCTGGATTCGCTCAAGTCATCGACTTGAAAGTTCGAAAACCTCCAGTGACAGGAATATTAATAAGGCAGCACTGTCATATTGGTTTCAGCTCATGCATATTCAATGCATCCCTGGCTCTCCAAGATGTGTGTCAGCTGGTGCAGGAGTGTCGTTTTCCAACAGTTGAGATAATGGCGCACTACGCAGAGCCTTTTTTCCGGGCCCTCCCCTCCTCAGGTCAGCGCATGGCCCTCCCCCGGCCTGACACTCCGCGGGCTTGTTGATGACCACTAAAAAAAAAAAAAAAACACTTCCGCGTCTCGTCTGCCGACCCCTCACCGGAGCGGAGCAGGAGTGCAGGGAGTGAAGGCACATTTTTGGAAGGAGATTAGGGGGCGATCCCATGGATTATCTTTTAATTAAGGATGGTTGAGTTGTGCCCACTCTTGTGAAGCAAATGCCCATCACTAATGAAGTTTAAACAGACATACTTTATTTAATTACGGCTAATCACCGCGGCCCGGAGTCCGGTTGTCTTTGATCTGCCTGTCGCCCTGTAATCTTCCTGCCACAAAGGGTCTCCCGTTCTCGCCGACTCCTTTTAGACTCGTCTATGGGAGGTCTGAGGTTTACTGTGGGTTGACTGAGGCGCCCTGGAAGTGTGTGCATATGTGTGTGATGAGGGATGAGAGGGGGTTCATTTAGCAGCAAATCAATGGCAAACGGTGTTTGTGCATGCGTGTGACTGTGCGGATGCTGGATACCATTGCTGCATGCTCATCGCTGTGTGTTTGTGTACGTGTGTGTGTACGTGTGTGTATATAGAGAGAAAGAGACAGAGGGCAACATTCAATCAAAGTACATCAGTGGCAAATTGCTTTGATTGAAATGACCCAAGAGACAAAGTGAGACTGAGGTGTTTGTGCACCAGCAGCTATGTTGGTGTGTGTGTGTGTGTGTGTGTGTGTGTATGTTGGAAACAGAATGGTTGAGTGTGCGCTGCACTGGGAGGGCCAGAGAGGTCGAGCAGGGGTCAGAAGGGGACTGTTCTTACCTGACCCGGGGGGAGATAATTGGCCCAAGTTGGAACTATGAAAACCTGGATTTCTGCTCGACCGGAAAAAAAAACGAGTAGGAATCGTATTTGCCCACCTTGAGAAATAATAATGAAAAAACAAGCCATATGGCAGAAGAACAGTAATCATCCTCGGTGCTCTCCACTTTCATCGGTCCTAAAAAGGACAACGTTTCTGTCTGATTAATTCAACACCCCCCAAATCAGCGCCGGAGACGCAGAAAACCGCTACAGGACACAAGACCCTCCCTCTCTCTCTCTCTCTCTCTCTCTCTACTCCATCTCGGCCTTTTTTCCTCTCCTGCTCCAAGCTTGCCAATAATCAAGTGATTTATATTCCAAAGATGGTAAGCAAAACACAGCATGCATATTCATATCTGACGCTGTTGATTAACATTCGCGACGAACAAGCAAGGGGGGGGGGGGGGGGGGGTTGTTGCGGAAAAAAAGAAAGAAAAAAGTGGAATAAAAAAAATAATAAAAAAAAAAACCTTGTATTGTTTTCACGAAGCGCAGACGACAGTCAAGACCGTTTAGAGTTGCACAATTAGATTTACAGCCGCAATTACCCAAAGTAAAATAGCCAAATTATTCATGCGCTGCTTAAAATCACAGTCGGGAGAATTATGCATTGCTGTTTGTGAATAATTGAATCTTTCCTTCAAGAGCGTGACAGAATGGTTAATTTATTAATAGACGTACACAAAGTTGAGTCAAACGTCTGTCCTCCGGGTGGAACCAAGCTCTCAGCGAAACGGGCCCTTGTTAAATAAGTCAGAAACGACGGGACTTTTTGCGGCTGCGCGGGTTTACCAACACGTTCTTAAAAAAAAAAAAAAGAAGAAGAAGAAAAACAAAACAGAAAGGAAAGGAAAGGAAAGAGGGAAAAAAGAAGACGGGCTGCCGGCAGCCTCCGTGTGTAAAACAGCACAGCGCTGGGATCTCCCGGCCTTGAAATATTTAGCGTGCTGTTTATTAACAGGATAAAAGACAAAGGGGCCTTTTCCCCCTCCAAACCCGCGAAAACTGACACGCGGCTCATAATAAACACAATCAGAGCTGATCTTGATCCATTATAGATGACACTCCTCACCACCCTCCTTACTGGGATTATTAAAGGAAAAGACAGGGAAGGGAGGCATCTTCGGCGTTGCTGTCACTTTATTTATATATATATATTTCTTTTTTATATAATTTTTTTTTTTTTTTTGTCAACATTTTGTCAGCAACAACAGCAAAATAAACTCAAGTTGATTTAACACCGCTAGTCAAATATTAGCTCAGACTGGTTCTTTTTAATCCATGTACATCAAAAATGTTTCTGTCAGCAATAAATGTGGCATAAAAAAAAAAAAAAACAACAACAGCTTCCTAACGGCTGAGCTGGAAAACTGAAAAGAAGGGAAGGAAACACGGAAAACGAAAGCCGCCGGAGCCCTTTGCATGTTTTTTTTTTTCCGTTAAAAAAACCAGGGCGGCCCCCGTCGATGTTTCCGCGTTGTTTCCAGTTTAACCCCTTAGCCCGTCCCCTACAGCACCTGTCATGTCCAAGTGGCACCCCAGAGAAGAGCTTTTGACGGTGGGGCTCAGGAGCCGAACTGCGGCCTCATCTGACAGGTCCACACAAAGCCCCGGCCGCCATTCAGCCCTGGCTCTGTGTGCTGTTATGCAAATGGAGGCCGGGGTCTTTTTGAGGCAAGGAGAGGAGGGCGGGGGCTGCATAGCCTTCAGGCTGTGCGGTCTGTTTTTTTTTTGCCTCCAAATTTAGGATTATTTCTAGTCTAAAGGCCTCTTCAGTATGAAGGCCTACACAGTAAAAGCTGTGTAAGCTGCCAGCATAACTCAGAAATAGAGTTAAATAGAGTTAATACACACAGTAAAAGTCACAATTAGGGAATGCCATTATGACACAGTTTACTAACTAAGGTTAACTTTTTAACTCTTTTAAAATAAGCCTGAACATGTAAATATAATATTGATATTATATATAATATATAACAGTGTAGGGATTACAGATGTCAAGCAACATATGAACAAAAGCAACATAAAAATACCACATCATTGACAAACCCCAATCACCAATCATTGAAAGGTCAGCGTTCCAGTGCTGACCCCTGGGTCACCTACTATATACCTACAATGTGACGAACACTGAAACAGGCTTCACTTCTGAACAGTCCAGGCCCAGTTTAGCCTCCTCACCAACTCACCAGCTAACCTGCATGTCACTGGGCTGTGGACGGAAACCAGTACATCTGGTGAACCACTGTGCCACAGGACAGTAATTTTAAAGTAAAATTTAACGTGTCAGCCAAATAACCTGTTTTGACCGTCATTTTCTGATGTTTCTTCAGACACAGCGGATAATAATAAAAAAAAAACGTCAGAGCTACCTAGCTCCACCTGTCATTGTCCTCAAGCTTGTGTCCAGGTCAAAGTGATATCCACAAAAATTCCATACAGAGGGCCATGAATAAATCAGGGCAAGCTTACGCCTCTAAATCACACCACACGGATTTGTGCCGCTGTCAGAGAATTAATAATGAATTTCAATAGAAAATCAATATCCTCGGGGTAATGTCTTTAACATCTGTGACTTTGCGCTTCCTCTGGGACATGTGGCGTTGCAGGAGTCATGACCTGATAACATCTGTAAATAAGCAGTGGCCTTCTCAACCACCATACCCCGGCACCTCACCATGGTCCTTTCAACGCCTCCCTGACACCCTCCTTATAAACATTCCTCCTGAAGTCTGCTGCAAATGGCCAGAGGCCAGGCTCTGAGTTTTATTAAAAACTTCACATCTAAACTTCACATCTAATGTTTCAAGTGTGAAAGAGGCATATAAAAACTGCCTGGCCAAATTCTAAAAAAGATAGCAAAGATATGCCATTGTCCCATTTGACCGGGCTCTGAAATGACCCGCCTTCATCGTGCCCTTGAACATCGCAGATCAAAGATGTGCAGGTGTGTTAAGCTCTGCTTGAAAATGACTGGCACGTTGTGCCTGTGGTTGTGGGCATGAACCCCTGAAAAGCTGTGCTTGATTTTTTTTTTAGCAATAAAGTCACTCTGAACTACAGTCACTGTGGTAAAATGAGCCAAAGTGTCCATTCTAGTAATACTGAATATGTAAAACTAATAACTAAATGATTCTTTTGAGAATATCTTCTTGTCTGCTTTGACTATTGTTTGCGGTTTTGTACAGGCAAAATAACTTTCTTCCTTTTTGCTGTCTGAAGCATTTTTTGGTTAGGCGTTAGTATGTACGCAGAGACAACCGTGTGACTTATTACCTGGTTTGGGTCGGTCATGTTATTGTATAAATCCAGATGTTCTAAAATGTCACTCCATTTGCTAAAACTCAATGTGGTGTTAAATAAATGAATAGACGTTTTTTTAACAACTGTCTCTCCACATCTCCCAACATCAATTTCCACAACATCAGCAGGAGGTCTAGTACTTCCTTCCTTCAGTCAAGCACAGGAAGCTGATGTCTTTTCCTCCATTCCTGTCCTCTGTCCATTTGGTTTAAATGAACAAATAAACCCGGAACTCAAAGTTGTAAAGGCTCAGTTGCAATGTCAATCAGTGTCATGTGAGGAAGCATCACTGGGTAGAGCTTGTGTAATAGTGAATGATACATAATTATCTCTCCATATAGAAATTTGTATTCATGTTAGTTGTATAGGGTTTGATTCGTGCCACAGTGGAAGGCCAACTGAGGGAACAGTGCCTTTTATGCACAAATGTACTCTAAAAAAAAAATATGAATGACTCTCCGTCCATTCAACTAAGCACTGAATACTTACAAGAGCATAAATGTCAGCTATATCCATACATAGTGTTTGTGTGTACTCTAGTTTTCCTGCTGCTCAGTGGTGGTAGCAGGATTTATAGGACTTGAGTTTGACATTGGTCTGTAAGTCACTAGCCTTGCAAAAAAAATTATAATAATAACATTCACATCGTATAACCCGGATGTTTACAATTACGAAAAAGTCTTACATGCAGTTACCCAAAAGCTTATGTGGTGTTACAGAGATACACACACTCATCACTCCGCATGACCCCCACATCCCATGGAACAGCCCAGCGGCTACACTCTGTCTGCACATTCCAATCTACAGCCGGCTTGTCATATTCTCACGGAACCCAAAACAGAGATACAGAAGAGAGGAGGGAAAAAATCACATCGCATCAGTGGGAGAGACATATGGGACTGACCAAGAGGAAGGAAAAATAAACAAGATCCCAAACAGGGGAGTGAGAAAAGAGAAAGAAAAGTAGTGTTTTACATCAGTGGTGCAGCTGTTTTCCCATGAAGGGTCCAGAATTGTAAAATCTGAAAGACTGGTCCTGATAAACATGGTGCCCACCCAGATCTCATCAATGAGCTGGACTGCCTGTTGTGCCATTGCCCGTTGGGCACTTCTCATTGCATTAGCATGTTGTGCAAAACAGTGGAATTCTATTGGCTGGTCCCTGATGACCATCACTACACACACAGTTGACTTACACAATACGAGTCCCTGCTGTGTGCTAATTGGCTAATATCTCATGAAGCTCTGCACACCTGCCCTGTCCAGCTTCCTTCTGGGGCTTGAGACAGTACTGTTGACCTGTCATCATGCGTGTGCTACCTGTTAACTGCTGTTCCCTCAGACGTGGAATCTTAATGCCACCTAAACAATATTTTTGCTGCAAAGTACATAAATTTCATTCTATAAAATCAAATGGGCAGACACAGCTGTGGTAGTCTAGCGGTTAGGGAAGCGACCCAGTAATCAGAAGGTTGCCGGTTCGAATCCCGAGCTGCCAAGGTTCCACTGAGGTCGCACTGAGCAAAGCACCGTCCCCACACACTGCTCCCCGGGCGCCTGTCATGTCTGCCCACTGCTCACCAAGGGTGATGGTTAAAAGCCGAAGACACATTTCGTTGTGTCACCGTGTGCTGTGCTGCAGTGTTTCACAATGACAATCACTTCACTTTCAGTTTCCTATCAGTGAATTATTATTTGTGCTACAAAGCTCTGTGGCCACACACCTCCAGTCTGGGGGTTGAATCTGGGTGCCAGCTTGGTGATGATTGTTGAGTTCTTCCCACCACCACTATAGTGGACTTCTGTTAAAACTTGGCAAAATATACATTTTTGATTAAATTAGCACAATTAAAGTAGAGCCATTTTGGTCTTTGAGGTGACTGTGTAAACAAACCTGTAGAACCAATGGCACTGTAGCAGTGGGAACACACCTTTCAGGGTTTGGAGAAGACCTGCACTTTTTATAGCAGTTTGTATGAGCTAAAACCTGTGTGTGTGTGTGTGTGTGTGTGTGTACTTGCCTTTTTTAATTACCTGTTGACCCTACAGCCTCCCCTCCCTCTGTGAAGGTGTCAGTATTTCCTGTGAATGAGCACAAAGCATGAGACTCTCCGGTGAACTGTACTTGAACTCTCGCTGTGAAGACTTCATCGCGAAGCGCATTTGATTTTTTTTTTCATCACACCCCCCTTTTTTTGCCAGCTGTGATCAGAAAAGTTCAAACACCGGTGTGTTTTGTATTCATGCTGGAGATACCCTTTGAATCCCAGGGGATTAAAGGAGAGCAAGCCTGTCGGTCGGTAAGTTAAAGTAGAGGTGAGAGGACGGCAGGAAAGCGAATGCGATGGACAGGAGCTGTGGGTGAAAACACAGTGCTGCGTTTTAGCCGCTGTGGGACATGATGAGCCCGAATGTTTATCATAATCTCAGAAAAAAAAAAATTCTGCAGTTTCTGCATATTGCACCAGTCACAACCGTACTTATACTCACAGAGTCTGTTTTAGGTCTAAAACTTGAAGTTATGTACTAAAGTTATGTACTGAATTAAGACAAGCAGTCTTCATGGGGAGTCAACATTGAGAACATCGGTTGACCACAGATGTGTGGATTGTATGATGCAGACTGTCAATAGCATATTGTTGCTAAATAGCCCTTGTGAGGTCTTCTCATTATGTCATAATGTCATAAACTGCAAAATGATGTCATAATGTCATAAACTGCATTCAAGTGTCCAGGAGTTTTAGGACCACCAAAAAAAGGTAATAGATTTTAATAATAAAATTATATGTTGTAAAACTAAATGTAGTGTTGGTTTAGATTTTTGAATGAAAGACTACAGTAGAATGGAAAGCGGCATGTATTTCAACTCAGTGTAACTCACCATACGTAGTCTATAACATACTGTCACAGGGGGAATTCGATGACGTACTTGCAGATATACTTTGGACGTGGGGATCAGCCGTCGTACCGGTAGAGGACGCTGGGCGAGCGGGGCAGGAGGACCGGGGGCGCCTGGCCGGCGAGGAATGAGGACGCGATGGGCGTGCTGCAATGCAGCAGGGAGTCAGTTCGGGATCTTTGGGAAGGACCGGGGCAGAGGAGAACCGGAAGACGGCGGGTTTCAGGATGGTCCGGGATCTTGGACTGGACGGGAGTAGGTCTTGGGCGGCAGGAAGGTAGGGGAGCATGGAATCCCATCTTAACCGATGGGTCAGGTAGGTTCAAGGTCAGGGGCAGGTAGAGGTTGTAGCCAGGAAGTTCCTTTCGTGGTTTCCAGGGGATCAGGCAATTCTCGAAGTCGTGGGCAGGCGAAGGTCGTATTTCAGGAATCAAAATTATCTTAGGTCTGGGGTGAGAGAGCTAGCGTCTCTGGCGAGTAAACTCATACAACTCATACAAAGAGCGGGCGTGTCTCCTTGGGGTTACCTAACTTTTATACTTGCCACCGCCCGCTTCCATTTCCTCTTCCGGGTCGTCGTCTTCCAGGCTGGTGAGGCGCCCTCTAGCGGGCTGGAGGCGCGTTGGCCATGACACATACGTATGCGGCAACTCTATTTTTGATCTTCAATGAACATTATTTTGCTCCTCGAACAAAATTATGATGTTTATACAGAGATTTTTCTCTATTTGATATATTTATTATTTCATTAATCAAATCAATTGAATACATTTTCAGATCATGTTAGTCAGCATTGCTGCTAAATACACGTTAAATATGGAGCATGAATGTTTTTGTCTCTATAAGCAAAAGAGAGAAAAACAGATCCCTTTCTTTTTCTTTCTTTCTTTCTTTCTTTCTTTCTTTCTTTCTTCTTTTCCCGGTCCACTCCATCAGGGCAGCAGTGTGATCATTGTATTTTGTGTGTCTGCAAAATGCCCCACCCAGGCACTTTGGCCCTGGAGTGTGTTTTAGAGCTGCACTGAACAGAGAACATCACAACACTCCCTTCAAGCACCTCTCATCTCAATGAGCCGGGGATCCCCAGCTGGGAAGGCCATTGACTCCCCCCAAAACAGACCAATTGTGCCCCCCAGGGAGAGGGGTGGAGACGGGCGGAGCGGGAGGGTCCATCAGGGGCAAAAGCAGGTGTAAAATACCCTCTCAATTCACCCCTCTCGAGTGGGCAGCCAAAACCCGAGACAGTCACGGAGCATGCCTCAGAGGAATGGAGAAATTGAGAAAGGAGAAAAAAGAAGAATGAAGGCTGAAGAAAGGGGAGTGTGGGTGAAGCGGTGGGTGAACAGGGCCTGTTACACAAGATGGTGGTTCTTCCAGGTGTTCACTGTTTTGAGTGGATGACATATCCTAGTGAGAAAGATAACCTCTCCTCTTCTTCTTCTTCATGCTTCATGCTCAGGGAATCACTGTAATAAAGCAGCAACCTCGGCTTTCAGCGTGCACACATGTGGGTACAACACAGCCTTTGTGCTGACAGCAAAGGGCCGTTTCAGCCATGGAACGTGAGGCGAGCCGTCATGTCGGCCGGTCAGAACATGGGTCTTCACGTATCAAGGATAGAAGACGATATCCCCAGGTTTTTTTTTTTGTCCTGAATGACTCAGTCCACTCATGCAATTCAAGAAAGAAAGAAAAAAGAAAGACTGCATGTCTCTTTATATAATCTTTATATAAGTTCCCAAAGATTAAAAGAAAAATAGAAAAATCATTGTGTGCTTCCAAGTGCATTTATAAAAACTTAATATGCAACATTTAAGTCTCATATGTGTTTTCCTTCAAACAGTAAAGGATGCAGGCACAGTAAGAACTGATGCTGTCCAGTCTCTCTCTCTCCTCTACTCTCTCTCTCTCTCTCTCTCCCTCTTACAGTGTTATTCACTGAAGAGCGACCTGCAGTAATCATGTTAGCTCAGGATTTCGTTTGTACATAAAGCGCCTCCTGAATGTGAGACCACAGCTGGGGAGCAGCCCTTCCTTCTGGGCTGCACCCTCACATTGGGCTATGTGATTATTTTGCGAACGAGTGGGTTCATATTCATATTGGATAACCAGTATAGTGACGCAAACATCCATTCATTAATATTTTAAAGGTAGCTGCTGATGCATACAGACAACTTCTATCATTTATTACAAAACTGGCTGGTCCTGGACCGCCATGATCCTATCTGCCACTGATCAGCACTAGCAGTGCCTAAGTTGGGGCTGTCACTTGAACTGTCATCTCTTCTAGCATTAATTTACACAATCTGAAGAATCCAAAGACATTATTTCCTGTATCTTCATTGCAGTATAGATGCTAATAGACTGATGAATTCAAACAATACCAAGTGTTCATTATGAAGTTTACACCAGTGTAAATTACAATACCACATAGAGATGGTGGGCAGATATGGATGTTTTCAACAGATGATTGTTATAAATATGTTCATCATTTCCTTTCATTTCTCTCTTTTAAACAGATACAGAAGATGGGTTAAATGGATTGTCTTGACAGATTGTCATTTTACTTAAGTCTGTGGTGTTGCAGGTTGTTAATGTTAACAACAACCCCTGTCAATATAAAGTCTGACAGTCTAACTCATAGACATGACTACTGATGCCACCAATACACCCTTCCAGGTGGGGGCAGGTGGGGGGTCACCTGCTGGGGGCATGAAGTATGGAATTCAAAATATGAGCTGGGGGAGGGGGGGTGTGATTGAACACATCTCCCTTATCGCCCGGGTGCCAGGTAGGCCGCCTGTAACGATGACTTATTGTCCCTGTGAGGGACAGCAAGTGTATAACAAGATTCCCAGACGTGACAAACGCTACCCTGGAGGGGACGAGCCACTGCCGGCTGCGCCACCCAGACTCAACAAAGCGCTAGTATGGCCTCTGAGAACGTGGCAAAGCTTGGCGGACACTCTCATTCAACCCTGACTTCAGACACAAGGAAATACAAGTCCCCTGGGAGGAAAAAGACACTTTTTCACAGGTCACTTTTTGTCCCAGTGTGTCTTTTTTACAATGTGTTCTCTCACTAGATTAATGTCTTTGGTAGTGACCTCTTTATGAAACATATGTTTGTAACTCTGTTGTTACCATGTACTGTACAGTCAGTATTCAGCATTTTTTTGTTAGTTGTGGGCATGTGCTGAGAATGATCCTGGCCAGCAGTGCTCTCCTCATCACAAAATGATCACTAATGCTTCAGGAGTTTACCTGTTTCATGTAGACATGTGAAGTCTGTCTTTAAGGAGCATGTGTATTTAAGAATAAATAAAGACAGGTAGTGTAGGAAATACATGGTATACATTATAGACAATCCTCCATATAACTCCATTTTCAGGCCTGATTTTCCAGTCCGGAGCATTGAGAGTTGAATTTCCTTCATCTACACTCATAAAGTGTGTAGCTGTTACATACCCAACCAAAATTATGTTCAGCACAGAAAAAGCTCCACACTTTAGCTCGGCAAAGCCAGTGAAAGTGTAATCTCAACTGAGACTGACTAGCCCACGGTGTCCCTTGACGCTTTGCTCAAAAAAAATCTCCCACTAAGTTTCGGAGCTTTTTTGGAAAGGGGGGAGGAATTAGGCTTCCATTAAAGAAGCCCAATTCTCCCCAGAGGAGCCTTTGTGCAGGAGTTGGAGCTTCAAGGATGGTTAAGTAGCAGCAGTAGGGATTTTTAATGCATTATTATAGCTTTTCTTTTCCCCTCCTGCCCTTAAATTTGATTCTCTTACGAAGAAACCTAAGGGGCTCCTACAGTAAAATGCTTTTACTGATGTGTTTATTACGACTTTTCCCTTCTCTGCTGGTTTCTTTTCTGCTCAACACTCGAAGGCCACTTTATTAAGAGCAACTGCCTAACAGATATAGTTCAATGTCCACAGGTTACAGCTCATTGGATACCAACTAACCTATAAATCTCTGGCCAGATATGACCTAGGTGGCAGAAAGTTGTCCTCTGCTGATTAGAGAATGGTCCAACTCCCAAAATATCCAACCACAACACAAACTGAATAAACACAAGCTAGATATATGCCCACTGTGAACTTCAAATCTTGATATCAGAGCCGAGTTGACCACCACAGACACCCAAAGGCCTATCTAAACCCTGACCTCTGTGTTTAACTGAAAGCAGATGTCACCGAGGTGACTCATATCCGGCTTTCAGGAAGAGGGTGAGGAATTTTTCCAGCCGTATCTCCCGTCATTACTGTCGTGATCATTATTCGCTGCATTTTTGCAGTCTCCTTCAGGAGACTTAAATGAAGGCTTACATTACTTGCAGCTGAGGCCAAAGTAAATCAAGGCTATTATTAAAAAAAATTATTAGCTTTATTTTCTGCATCGGAATGAGCTTGTTTATAACCCTGACCCTTGCGGCTCCAAGTCTTAAAACAGCTTTGCTGTCAGCGGTGGGCCCTGCCGAGGTCAACCAATCCTGTTTACTTTCAGAAGACTATTTAGCCTCATGGGCTTTGCAGGCATCCTGCTAAACTTCACTCCACGAGAAGAAAAGAGGGAAAAAATGTTCACTGAGAACAACGGGAGGAGCGACAGGCCTGAGAAAGTGTTCAGGCGGAGGTGCTGTGGAATGTTCCAGAGCTGTAAGATGTTCTCTGCTCATTGGCTTCCCTACTGGAGTCAATTCTGACAAAAACACTAGTTACTGCACAGGTCATTCTTGTTGTGGTTCAGCACATTCTTCATTAAACTACACTGTATACCCATAATTTATAAAATGTGAAAATATTTTTAAAAATCAGTGATGAAGTTTGCAAAAGAAACTTTTACATAAGTGCTTTGGTTATATGTTTATATGTTTTTTTCAGTCAACCAAAGTGAAATTACCCTGACCACAAAATCCCTTCTAGCCAAGATATGTGATGTTAAATAAAATCTATAGTTATGAGATGTCAACAAAATGTGGTTGTTTTTAGAAATATGCATTGAATATAAAAGTCATATTGACTAATATGATAAATTATGTGAGTGCATCTATGATTCAAGCAATTTAGCCAAAAAATCTTAAACTTTGTGCCAATAATTCATTAACAAAATTGAATTGAATTTCAAAATTGAAAAGTTGAATTGTAAAAAGAAATTTCTCACTTTTGTTCATAAGAAATTGACAAAATATACATAGAGAGAAAGAGACAAAAATGTATGTTTACAGAGGAGTAAAAACCCTATCTTCAGGTCTTCCTGATGTGTTTTTTATTATTATTAAATTATCTATTAAATTCACCCTTTCTGAATGTAAGAGCTAGTGTTAAGAAGAGTGAAAACTTTTGCATGGCAATGTCTACCACTGGGGGAAATTATTTAACATTTTCCTTGTATGTATACTTAGTAGCTAGTAGTAGCTAGTTTGCTCTAGCAGTAGGTAGTTTGGCCAGACACATGTATCTAGACACACACATGTGTATGTGTACATGTGCAGAGGTGTGGGTCATTAATAATGAGTATCTGCAGCCAAATGTTTCACCCCTCCTACAGACTAATGATTTATTTATCCAGTATAAACCTGATTCTTATCAGACTGATGGATGCTTCCAACCAGTCATATCCCCACAAAGCCCAGTGCCATGTACATGCACCAATAAGTGATGATGAACAACCAGCGTTGGAGTTATTTATTCAGCCCCTGTGGGGGCTTCCAACTAACTCCCACCCCCATCCTGTACATAGTCTAGGTCCTACAATTTGTCTGAGCAGGTCTGAGGAAGAGAAGGGGGTTGGTGCTGTATACTGGTTGTCTGCTGGGATGTCTGGTTGAGCTCTCGCAGACATCTGTGGGACAGGGTTTGGGGAGCTTCCTTGGATCACGTGTGCACACACACAGAAAATGTCTTGGGAAAATCTCACGCCGATGTGATATGTCCCATCCGCAACCCCTCTCTCCCAGCCCTGTCTGATGTGGCCTGACCTCCACCATTGGTTAAGGTTGAAATATGAGTATGAGCATAAATTAGATTAGTCAGCACACAGATGGTCTTTTAATGCTAGTTACCCATGCCCTCTGTGTGTCTTAGTAATATGTTATGTGTGTGTGTCTGTTTGTGTGTGATTCATTTAGGGATATCAACTTCTCTGCTTTTTCACTCTACCTATTTTCTGTGTTTTACATGTGTGTTCTTTAAAACCTGACTGCAGTAGTGAATGCAGGAGAAAGAAATGTAAAGTATAAGATGTTGAATTCCAAAAATGTCGGGTCAAACATCTGTAAGAGCTTGAAAGACACTTTGTTGGTCTTCTGTTCAAGGGTCTTATAAAAAGCCGGAACATGAAACCATTACCTAATAACAAGAACAACTAAGTCAACATGTATTTTTTGGGAAGAAAACAATGTGAGAGAAACTCAAAACTAAGCCGAATTTTCGGCATGAAATAAATGTCGGAGTGAATTCAGTAAAGTGAGGCCAGTGCATGTCATGTTCTCTCAATAGGCATGGAGATGGGAAACAGAAAATTGCTCACAATCGTAGTAGAGCACACACAGACAAAGACAAGAACCCTTATTTTTTATTAAGTGGTATAATAGATGCATGTATAATAAACACGTGGGGCTTGTTCACTAGGGTTAAGGTCAAAGGCGTCCTCAGGATTTACATAAACAAATTTAAAAAACCCTCTTGCTAGTTATTTGGATCTTAATGGAAAGACAGTAAGGTACCTTTTTGTTAATTTGCAATTATTTTACCAAAAAGCTCTTTAACAATGTTGTCATGAGTGCTAGCAGCATTGCCAGCTAAAAATCTAAAGTGAGGAATGTGCCGAAATTGTCAGATGTAGTATTTAACTGCTGTGAGTTTCTTAATTCCTATTCTCAACAAGCACCTTGTCCAAAAACACCAAATAAAAAAAAAATAAAAAACTGCCAATCCTGAGTACGTTATCTCCTCTGTTTACCTCCGGTTTCTATCGTTGTAATAAAACCTGTTCACCCTGAGAATGCAGATTGAAAACACTCACACACGAGCATGCAGGTGTTCTCGAGTTTCTCTGTAGTGTTTGGGTATGTTCAGGGTGATGGGAAGATCTGGGAAGAACATTGTCTGAGACAACGTTCATTTAATTGTGAGGGCCTCATTATAAGCTATTGAGCAGACAGCGAGAGGTCCAGCAGGTCGGCTGTCTAAACCAAGGGGACAGTTATTGGCCCCTCTCGACCCGCAAAAAAACACATAAAGCTCTTTCCTGTTGCGTCCCCGCTCTCCTTAGGAGAGGGTTCCCATGCATTCGATATGGCCATATTAACCTGCTCTCTGCAGCTAAGTCCATAAATCTTCGGCGGACGAAATTTATAGCTATCAGAGCTTCAGAGCACACTCTGCACGTTTGGCCTATTCATCTCCACACAGATGACAACAGAATCCTACTTGACTTGAATTAGGCCTGACTTGAGGGGTCCCACATTGTAATCTGTCCCAGACGGCCAGCATGGTTGAGAGATTCTTCTACCTCAGGGGCCTGCATAGAGATGCATGATTCATTCTGTGGGTCTGTGTGGCATATTTAAAATGATAATTGATAATTGCTTACACCCCACATGGTGAACAAGACAGAACATGTGACATTTGCAGGCTTGATAGTGTCTCGGTGCAACCTTCATGAAGTCGTTACCTGGCCAATAGTCTGCCTTAATTAATTTCAAACTGATGACAAAATATATGGATAAAACTGATTCTTTCATCTTCAAACAATGTTGTATGGTATCCTTTACATTTTTTATTATTTAAAAAACACATTTTGAAATTGTTGTGAATTGATAAAGATCAAAATATTTTCTTTTGTCAAAAAAATATGTTCCCTGAAAGTAAAAGATTTTTTTTTTTTAACTAAGCACAATTATACTTTTATATTCACTGTTAGTTCTTAGTATATAATAAATGGACTAATAAATGGAAATGTGACAAATGTTCCTCAAGAAGCCAAAGAAAATGGATTGGATAGATGGATGGAAGTCATTCAGTTTGTCTTTGATGAGAGATGTTTGTGGGGCTTGGGCAGAAACTCATTTAATAAGCATCTAA
This sequence comes from Denticeps clupeoides, assembly GCF_900700375.1. Lineage (NCBI taxonomy): Eukaryota > Metazoa > Chordata > Actinopteri > Clupeiformes > Denticipitidae > Denticeps > Denticeps clupeoides. The sequence goes on from NC_041707.1 coordinate 16,675,789, forward strand.
TGAAAATTTTGATTCATTTTGTGATTGTGGGAGAAATAGAACACAAGAACAAAATGCAAAATAAAATTTGACTCATTAAAGTGTACTGCATTTGTGACGTTTATCTCATATTTAACAGTTGCCTAATGTCCGGCAACAAAATGCTTATATAGTGGGCAGTGTGCGAGTCCGTTTTTTTTGTTTGTTTGTTTGTTTTTTCAATTTTGAAAGAGAACTTTTTGGTTATATTTTTTTCTTACAGATGTTTACTGTGATAAAATATGTCGCTGAAAGAAGAATCTACAAGCCTCTTGATTCCCTTTAATGAAGGAGTTTCACCAGTGTCCTATTGTCCTTCACTGTTTGTGCGTGGAATGAGAGGTATGTTCGAGCATATCATGTGTGCTTTCGCTGGTCCGGCGGGTTTAAAGTGTTGTTGGTAGGCTGTGGTGGCCGTGGGCTTCCCTGTGTGTTCCTGCCTTGGAGCCACAGGGAAGTCCCAGTACAATCCGCACCAACCAGTCAAGTCTGAGTTAAACCAGTAAAGTCTGAGTTGTATTACTCAAGGGGTTTTGGTTGTGTGTGTACAGATTATTGTGTTGATATGTTGTGTTTTTTTAGGCTTGGTGTGGAGTGACCCCATGTGTGTGAGACTTTCCGTTCCCTGTGTCCTCACTCCTTTTTCCCAAGTAGAATCCTATATGAATCTTATATTGAATCTTATATTATACAGTCGACATATTGTCTGTGCTATTGTTTTTTTCTGCTCTTATCTTGTACTGTCCACTTCCTGCCACGACAATGTAAATTTCCCACTTGTGGGACTATTAAAGGATCATTTTATCTAATCTTATATGTTTGTCCTGTGTTGTGACAGACATAGTTATCATAGACCAAATAAAAATAACAGGTGAGGTTAATAGTTAACAACACTAACTAAAAACAAGAAATAAAGGTAATAAAACCTGTAATAAAGGTGAACGCTTGTCATGCCTGTGAATGCCTGTGACTAGTTTAATGCAATACTACTTGTCAGAAATGAATGACATTTTGAACTGAAACAAAAGTTCTAATTTAATTAACATATAATTCAGACAGATTTTGACAGATATGAAAGCCTTAAGAATAGTCTGTAAAGCACAATAAAATTAGCACTAGAGTGCTGCACTTTAATCATTAATTATTCAAGAATTAAATCAAAGCAACTGTAATTAAAGTAATCTAGTAGAACTATGTAGTGTTTAATAAAACATAGTCCAGATTGCTCTTTAGTGGGCACTCTTCCAATGAATAATCGGATGAGTGTTCAGTAAGTAGGCACACACAGACACACACATACACACACATACACACACTGGTTGAATGTTCAACACTGTTCTGTGATTCATTTGCCAGAGGCTAGTTTCTCTCTTCGAATGTAATCTAGCTATGCACAATCATGCACACACACACACACACACACACAAACTCACTGAGCACTGGTAGCAGTGTTTATTCATAGTTGATACACCATTCTCCACTGAACTGGACTGTCTCCTGCCCTCCAGATCACTCTACCGGTCTGCTGACCGAGCTTCCAGAAAGTATTCACAGTGCATCAGTGGTCACTCTTCTCTTTCCCTCTTAATTCACCCGATTCACCCCATTAAAACAAAAAAATCGGAGAAATCATGTGTACATAAGTATTCACATATTGCTCAATACTTTGTCGATGCTCCTTTGGCAGCACTTACAGCCTCAAGTCTTTTTGAAAGCTCGGCACATCTATTCTTGGCCAGTTTCGCCCATTGCTCTTTGCATCACCTGTGAAGTTCCATGAGGTTGGATGGGAATTGTCGGTGCACAGCCATTTTAAGATCTCTCCCACCAATACTGGGCTCTGGCTGGGCTACTGAAGGACAGAGTTGTCCTGAAGCCACTCCTTTGATATCTTGGCTCTGAGCTTGGGGTCGTTGTCCTGCTGAAAGAGCGCCCTAGAGCATCCAGGATGTTTTTATACATTGCTGCAGTCATCTTTCCCTCTATCCTGACTAGTCTCTTAGTTACTGAAAAACATTCCCACTGCCGCCACCATGCCTCACTGTAGGGACGGTATTAGTCTAATGATGAGATGATTGTCCTTCTAGAAGGTTCTCCGGTGTCCAGAGAGGACCTCTGGAACTCTGACAGAGTGACCATCAGGTTTTTGGTCACCTCCCTGACTAAGACTCTTCTCTCCCAGAGACCCTTCTCTGTAACCTTCCTCAGACTTGTGCCTTGAGACAATCTTGTCTTGGAGGGCTACAAACAGTTCCTTTGACTTCATGCTTTTTTTGTGCGCAGTCATTGACTGTCAATTATGAGACATTATACAGAAGGTGTGTGTCTTTCCAAATCATGTCCAACCAACTGTTTTTTCTAAAGGTCGACTCCAATTAAGCTGCAGAAACATTTCAAGGATGATCAGGGGAAACAGGAGGCACATGAGCTCAATTTTGAGCTTCATAGTAAATGCTGTAAATACTTATGTACATATTATGTAAATACATATGTGCATATATTGGTTTTTATTAATTCAAAATTTGCCAAAATCTCAAATAAGCTGTGTGTTGAATTATGAGGAAAAGAAATTATTTAATTTTGGAATATTTTGGAATAAGGTGGTAAAATACCAATTTGTGGAAAAAGTGATGTGCCATAAATATTTCCCGGATGCACAGTACCTGGCCAATATTTCACGTCCATAAAAGGGTGCTTCCTGTTTTATCTATTAACAAGTACTAAATGTCCTTAAAAAGATGGGAACATTTAAAATCTTTTTTCAAGTGCGCATCCTCAGTCACGTATTCCATTTCATTCATAAATGTGTGTTCAAACTTTATTTAAAAAAATCTATGGATGGATGGACAGACGGACTGAATTAATCCGATGCCATAAAGGCACCATGAAATAAGTTAATGTGTCACACAAGGAGAAAAAAAAAAAACACTCTCCAATGTTTCAGGCCCTCCAGCAGAGAAACATCTCCAGAACATTCCACTTTCACACTACCACCAGGGTGACTTCCACCGTGGCAATCGCGTTCTGTACATAACACTTAGCACTGCAGCCAGAAAGCTCCATTCTCATTTCATGACTGCACATGATTTCTCCTGTGGGCTAGTTTTTTTTTTTATTGGGGTTATAAGAAAATTCCGATCCCTTCCTCTGATTGGTGTCTGTAAGGAATATTATTTAAGTTATTAAAGTGTGGACCAGTTTATGTCATATGTTAAACTGTTATAGAAATTCATTCTGTGATTATGGGAGAAAAGAGAGAACATGCTGAATGGTTTAATCCACAGTAACCTATGTTAATCTGAAACGACATGAAGTAATATGTGACACTGTGGTCTTTAATGGCAGAAAGTAGATATGAAAAGTAGGAGGGTGGCAAATAAAATGTTTCAAATTATGTAAACATATCTGTTCAGAAAGAAAAAAATATTTGTTGGAAACAACCACTGAAAAAAAGAAAATTTCTTCTGATCAATATTGTCAGAAAATTCCCCTTAATACAAATTGACAGCAAGTTTGAGAACAATGATGAGGTTCCTCTCATATTTACAGTCTTCGTTGCTTAGCGTACTAGCCAGAAAACATTCAACTACTGTGTTAGGGGACTTAAACTCCATGGCTGCTTTTCCCCTTTTCCTTGCAGTTACATTCGAAACTTCACCTTCTTTCAAAACGTTACAGGTTTCAGACAGTCAGGAAAGTATAGCAGACATTACTTTAAAATGTTAGAAATATACTCACTTTTCACAGAAAACTTTCATTTGAAATAAAATTAAGTCAATTAAAAATTCTGTCTTAATGTTGTGAACGTGTGTGATAATGAATTTAATATCTGCCTAAACGTAGAGGGATCCATTAACAGAAACAGTTTGTCAGTGTTTACTGATGAAGCAGTGGTGGCCTAGCAGTTAAGAAAGAGGCCCTGTAATCAGGAGTTTGCCGGGTCGAGTCCCGAGCTGCCAAGGTGCCACTGAGGTGCTACTGAGCAAAGCACCGTCCCCACACATTTCTGCCGGGGCGCTTTTCATGGCTGCCCACTGCTCACTAAAGGTGATGGGTTAAAAGCAGAGGACACATTTTGTTGTGTCACCGTGTGCTGTGCTGCAGTGTATCACTTCACTTTTTCTTTTAATGCCAGCCTGTTACTTTAAAAACTTAAATCATTACACTGATAAAAGAAGTGAATCAGCAAATGTTGGATCATCATGTTTTACTTTCTAAATGGCAGTTTCTTATTCATTAAGTAAACTTTTTTAAATTAAAACTCATTCATCGTCGAAATATGTTTACATTTACTGTATTTGGAAGATGCCTTTATTCAGGGTGACTTACAACATGCTTTCAGATTAGTATCAGTAAAAGTAATCCGTTTTGTTCACTAGGACGGAAACTATGAATACAATCATTCTTACAAAGGTCCGAGTTTACAAGTTAGTCTAAGTATTCTAAGTAGTCTAAAGAGGAACTTCTTAAGCTGCCATTAGAAAATAGCGAGTGTAAGTAGCAGTATTCGTTTTGCTCCATTAAACCTGATGCCTCTCACATTTTAACAAACATCAGAATCGTCTTATTTGGCCGATTGTGTGAGCAAAAAGGTACAAAGAATTTGATGGATGGAATGGAGAAAAAAAAATTGCCCTTTATTGTTGGCTGAAAGTGTGTTTGTAAGATTCTTCTGAAACCTGTAGGGACGCCCTAGATGTCCCTCCCTTTCTGACCTGTTGTCTTTACCTGCTCGAGTCCTGCTCCCGCCTGTCTGTCCCTGCAGCTTGTTCAACAGTCTGTTAGCTTTGTCTGTCCAGTTTCAGGGACACGTTCCCTTTTTTTCTGTGGTTTGGTACTTCTTTGGTACAACACTTGCGCCTTTGTGTCCTTTGTCTCGTGACGCACTACTGAATTTTGTTATTCTTTAACATTAACGTTTATTTTTTTGGATGCAGTCATGCAAAATGAAAATGAAATATATATTTCAGTACCTCTCCCTCGAACCCTGGAGTTATCTCTGTCTGACGGGGCACACTCTGGGAGGGTGGGTGGGGCACGAAGTGGTGCTCTCAGACATCTGTGCCCCCCTGAGCTCTGCTGTAAGCCCATCGCTGCCTTGGCTCCTGCGGCTGGCAGTGCTGCTGTCTGTTGGCACCAGCGTCGCTTGGGCAACGGCAGCGGGGTGAAGAGAGGAGAGATCTTGCAGTCTGAGGCATGAAGAGGTGACAAGAGGGAGAGGGAACGTTTATATGTCGCTCCTGGGTTAGCCCGCAGGCAAACACACACGAAAAAAAAAACAAAAAAAACCCAACACCCATCAAAACAGAACTTTTTTTTTTTTTTTTGCATGTATTGCAGCACTTCATCTGAATCATTATGTCTCTCTGTCTTTCTCTCTCTCTCACCCTCATCTCTCTTCTGTCTGCCTTTTTCATGCCTCTCCTCCTAGGGGGGAACAAAGCCTGACTTTAGCCCTGGCTTGATCCCTGAGTGTTTCTGAGCAGATAGTTGGTTTGGATTAGCAGAGCTGCCACTTTGATGTCAAAAAGCCACGTTGCCTAAAGAGAGGAGGGCGGGTGCCGAGTGGCAAAAAAGAAAAAAAAAAAGTAGGTGGGATTGCGATGGATTGTCACTCGCAGGCGGCGAGATGTATAATCTCACAGACAAAGATAGACCCCTCCTCAGCCCCTGATACCGTGCCCCTGTTGCCCTGGCACTCCCCCACCAAGACGCCCTGCCAGGCCGAGGGGGGCCGTCTGATGTGGTTTTCAATGTGAACCTGTCGTCATGGTTACCCGCTGGCAAAGGGGCGATGGAGGGGCCAGCGCCCCGGTTTGCCAATGTAACTGATACTGGTGCTGCCGCCGCGAACCGTCATTCACCCCTCCCTCCCCGCCAAAAGGAGAGGTGGGCATACGAGCCAGCCAGCTCTGCTGAAGAGCTCTCAGAGGGCTCCAGCAGGGTGCCAAAGGTGAGCGCACTCCGTGGGCGAGGGGTTCCCTAATCTCTGTCTGAGAGGGCACACGAGGCGCCGGTGTCAGTGTAATTACAGGCGTGCGTGGAGAGAGCAGTATCTGACACCAGCACATTTCTGCCCTGGAGGACTTTCTGGGCTAATTGTAATCTGCCAAGGAGAGACGAGCTTGGCTGAGGCCTAACTTTAGGGAGAGGAGCCTGTTAACTTCTTGTGTTTGCGTGTTACTGCAGTGCTGCATACTTTACGAGGCACTACAAAAAAGAAAAAGAATAAAGAAAAATTACAAAATTCGTGGAGAAATTCATTTATCCAATGGTGAAACAGTTTTATCATTATGGGAGTGTCACCAGATGTGGCACTAATGTCACAGCAGTACGGACGTAGCCTGCTAGTTATTGGCATGTTAGTGGACATCGCTCATACAAATTCCTGCTATGGACATCTCTGGACAAGTCTGCTGTCAAACTGATCGTACAGATCATCGGTGCTTCATTTCAAGCATTCTGATTGACGTTTTATCCACTTGGTTATGATTGTGTATGTGTGTGTTTGAAAACGGCTTCCTGTCATATTTCACTAACTGTTAAAACAGACTTTTATTATTATGATTTAATTCCCTTTGTTTATTTATTTAGCATAAAGCTTTATCTGAGGGTGGTGGCGAGACCTCTTACAGATGGATGTCTGCAGCCTGCTACTTATCGTAGCAGTGATTTCACACACATCTACACCTACAGGCACATTCTCAATCCAGCTAATGCCACATCTCAATCATCCTTTACATAATCTTCCCTCTCTCTTTCCTCTCGCTCTCTCTCTCTCTTTACCACTCGCTGGCCGGGTGGTGCGTGTGGCATCTGAACGCTTGACAGTTCACCGAACAAATAGGGGAACAAACACAGGTACAAAAAGGCCTTTTGATGCTGGATCGTGACAGAGGGGGGACGGATTTGAGGACCCCCTTGGAAACAGGTTTGTTTGCTAAATGAAAACACCCGATGACCTCTCACCCTGTGCCTGTCAGCATACCTTCTGACAGAGTTCTCTGCAACAAGTTATCTACTGGGTGGTTTAATTTAGTGCACATCTGCATGCAGTTGCATCCCACATGAAAACAGCAGAGATGAGGACCGCATGTGAAAAAAATCTCACCTCGTTGATGGCAGAAAGAAGAGAAAATGAAGTGCAATTTGCATGTTCAAAAATAAAGAGTCAGAGTGAGAAGCGTGAGTTGTAGTAGGTTTTAAATGTGAGATGGAATCAATGGAAGAAAAGTAAAGTAGGAAAGAAAGAATCCCTCTGTGACCGTGTGTTTTATTTTATCCGTGGTGGAGTTTCTGTTTGTCTGTGTGGGGATAGGGGCTCTTCCTTTATGCTGATTTACAGGTTGCAATATCTAAATCCCTCTAAATGTTTTAGCCAAGAACAGTATCTTCATTATTCATCAGATCGAATGAGTATGTTTTCCCCTTTTTCTTAAAAAACTTTGCTATGTTATGTTGTTGTGTATGCACGTGTGTCGAACCCCGTTTACCTGTACAAACTGTTTAGGTGATTCTGCCTCAGCTTCCTCCCTGGGTTTTCCTCCCCACAAAATGGAATCCCAGCATCCCAAGTCCACTTTGATAAAATGCACCTGCGTCCTTCGCAGTTGCTCCCTCTCCTCATTCTCTCATCATTAAAGTATGTTTAAAAATGTAAAGAAAATCTTGATGTGTTTGTCTGAGGAGGACAAAAACCTGGAAGAGATCAGACCTGTATACACAAACAATCAAATGAAATAATGCATACATACAGTACAGGACAAAAGTTTGGACACACCTTCTCATTCAATGTGTTTTCTTTATTTTCATGACCATTTATATTGGTAGATTCTCACTGAAGGCATCAAAACTATGAATGAACACATGTGGCATTCTGTACTTACAAAAAAAGGTGAAATAACTGAAAACATGTTTTATATCCTTTGCTCTGATTACTGCTTTGTACACTCTTGGCATTCTCTCGATGAGCATCAAGAGGTCGTCACCTGAAATGGTTTTCCAACAGTCTTGAAGGAGTTCCCACAGGTGTTTGGCACTTGTTGGCCCCTTTGCCTTCACTCTGCGGTCCAGCTCACCCCAAACCATCTCGATTGGGTTCAGGTCCGGTGACTGTGGAGGCCAAGTACAAAACTCTACATGTGTTTATTCATAGTTGTGATGTCTTTGGTGAGAATCTACCAATGTAAATGCTCATGAAAATAAAGAAATCACATTAAATGAGTATTTGTGTCCAAACTTTTGGCCTGTACTGTAAATAAATAATCATGAAGCAGCACATTAAGTGAAGTGAACGTGAAGTGATTGTGAGACAATACAGCACAGCACACATGCACACAATGAAATGTGTCCTCTGCTTTTAACCATCACCCTTAGTGAGCAGTGGGCAACCCGGGTGGCAGTGCGTGGGACAGTGCTTTGCTTGGTGGCACCTCAGTGGCACCTTGGCAGGTCGGGATTCTTACCGGCAAGCTTCAGATTACGGGGCTGCTTCCTTAACCGCTAGGTCACCACTGCCCCATAATCTGTTTAAGGCACATTTATGACCCTGTGACTGCACTTTAGCCAAAAGGTCTGTTTCTTTTGAGACAAAGTTTTTCCTCACCTGTGCCAAGGCGGAGAAGGGTCTTTACATTTATATTCCATCATCCTCCCTTCTCCTCACTGGCAGAGGGGCTGGATGGTAATTATGGATGTCCCATGAGATGAGGAAAATCACCGTGCCGGATCTGTCACCCCCGTCGTCTCGACCCTGTTTAAAAAATAGCACAGTTCCTGTCTGATGCGGAAAAGGTCACAGGCTGACTGAGAGTGAGCCCAGTGTCAGAACATCACTCCTCAGATGAATGGATCATGTTAAACATATTGAGCCCCCTGCTGATAAGAAGAGAGATAGGGAAAAGGATTTAAAGATTTTTTCTTCACTCTTTCAGTCTGAGTTAGAAAGAGGGTGAGCAGCAATCCATCAGAATATAATATTTTATATAGTTTTTCTATACTGTATCCTTACAGAGAAGCACCTTTACACTGCAGCTCCTTACTATGAATATCCATACATATGTAAGTGAATGCAAACGTTTATATTATATTAGATTAGATTAGATTAGATTAGATTCAACTTTATTGTCATTATACATGTACAAGTACAGGGCAACGAAATGCAGTTCAGGTCTAACCAGAAGTGCAATAAGCAGCAAGTGCAGGATAAAGGTCAAATAAGTTGTATAGATAAGGTATAGATAAGGTGATATGTACAGGAAGAGACTGGATGATATTGGATAATGTTTACAGATAGATAAATATGAACATATTTACAAGAATAAACGTATAATCAGAATTCTATGTACAATGTAGTGCAATGATTATGTGCAAAAATGTGCAAGATTAAGTTGTGTTGGCTCGTTGGTCTAGGGGTATGATTCTCGCTTAGGGTGCGAGAGGTCCCGGGTTCAAATCCCGGACGAGCCCCTTACGAAAAGGCCACTGTTGTGCTTCGGGGCAGTGGTGGCCTAGCGGTTAAGGAAGCGGCCCCGTAATCAGAAGGTTGCAGGTTCGAATCCCGATCCGCCAAGGTACCACTGAGGTGCCACTGAGCAAAGCACCGTCCCCACACACTGCTCCCCGGGAGCCTGTCATGGCTGCCCACTGCTCACTCAGGGTGATGGGTTAAATGCAGAGGACAAATTTCACTGTGTGCATCGTGTGCTGTGCTGCTGTGTATCACATGTGACAATCACTTCACTTAAATCCTGTAGTACAGTGAGATTAGGTAGTACGGTGGTTATCGGGGGGGGCAGAGGAGTTCAGCAAGGAGACTGCCCTGGGAAAAAAGTGACTTATGTGGAATGTTAATCAGACTTAGACCAGATCATCGGTCATGTTTGAGAAAGGGCACAGCATATTGATATTTATTTAGAAATGAGCACAAAATAGAAACTGAAAAAGGTATGGTGGCCAACACAGAACTAAATAACGCACAGGAAGCTCTGAAATTAGCACAGATAGTACATAGAACACATGCACCACCAGGATTTGGAATAATGGGCATCTCATATAGGCTGTTTTGGACAGGCATGGGGCAGAGTTTGCCTAGCTGGCCACCAAGGGTGATGGGTTAAAAGCAGAGGCACATGCCGTTGTGTGCATCGTGTGCTGTGCTGTGTATCACAATGACAATGACAATCACAATCACTTTCAAGTCTTAAATGGGGGTGAGACAGGGAGACAAACAAGGATGTGGCACCACCTGGAGGGCCCAAGTACTACAGTGCCAGGGTGTTAGATCATCACAGTCTTCATATCCATTGTCCCCAACTGTGAATTGATTGTCAGGAGGAAGTCCCAAGGTGGATTGTATTGTAAATAAAAATGTTAGGCTTTGTCTTGCATTGACAGTTTGAGTTATGTGTAGCAATTACAAATGACCGTTGAATTATTAATCATAATGAGAGTTATGGACATTGTATATAGCTGCTTTTCCAGAGCACATATACAAAAAATTAAAATGGGTTAGAGGTTGTTTAGGTTATTGTTGTACATATTTTGCGTTATAATACTCTATACATGTAAATCTACGAATTTACATGATCTTCAATAAACTCAACCCATTTGTGTCCATTATAATTATTTTGAAGTTTTTAGTATCTAACAGTTTAGTATGTGCCAAATGACACTATTTCACAGTAAAATATTTGGACAAACGAGATCTGCACACATCATTAAAATAGTTTAGCACAACTATGAACCGCACCTGGCACGTGTGCCACAAAGACCGAAGGGTACAGAAAACAAGGCGATGCATGAAGTGAGAAGTGGCCGGGAAAACATTTCTTAAAAAGCTGTCAGCTGCTTTGAGTTGCAGCATAATACAGCGTTAGCAGACTCATTGTCAGAGTGTGAATGACCTGAAGCTGCTGATTGGCTAATTCCCATGACCTGGCCTGCTGGTGGGTTGGCTTTGAAGACCAGGCCAGGAATGCCGCTCTTGGGGAAGTGCTGTTGTGGCTTTGTCAGCCTGTTAGTTGAGGGCATTCAATTGCTCTAATACAACAGCAACCTCATCATTCTTCCTCTAACCTCCCCCCCCCCTCTCTCTCTCTTTTATGCTCCTCCTATCATTCACACTTTCAGTCCAGCTCACCATAGGCACTCTGTAACACAGACATCTACTTCTTTCTCCTCTCTCTCCTCAGTTTCCTTATCTTCTCCTGCTCTCCATGATGACCTGCTGTGCTTGGCTCCATCTCTCCATTTTCCCTTTATCTGTCGTTATCACCACAACCGCACTGTACCCTAGAGTGATTCACCTGTCTTCCCGATTTCTATGGGGACCAAACAACTCAGTGACCAACCTACAGATGATATTGGTCGCAAGAGATGCAGGCGACCAGAGAGACGGACAGAGTCCTCAGCACATGAGACACTGCCCATTGATGGAGTAAGTGAGATGTCAATATTCCCCAGCAAGAGCGTATTTGATGCTGGCTGACTGTTGTCAATACCAATGAGCGTGTGTCGATACTGTCTCAGAAGAGAGCTGGGGAGGTGAGTGAGTTGGCTGAAAATGAAGAGGCGTGTTATCTGCTTAAACTGACAGAGGGGCACTCTATAAACACCGCAAGACACTATAAAACACCAAATAACTGGTTGTCACATCCCTGTCATGGCGGCGCTGATGACGGAATGCAAGTAACTAATGTTGCACTCAACTGAAATCAGTGGACCAAAATGAAACATGGACACATGACTTTACAGTGAGGAGTTCTTTGTAATATTATTGTCAATAACAATAATAATACAACTGTACAAATACAGTTTACAATCGCTGCTCCAACCATAAAACCATATTTTTTCACATTTATATTCGTTGGATGAAGTTATATAAAGAGCTTTAGTCTTGCATATTTGTTCATTGATCCCAGGGATTCCGATTAAATAATCAACACTAACTAGCAACAGCATTTACAGTTTTTTTCTCATTTCATGAATATGTATTCTCATTAAATTCTTCTCAGGAATGAGTTTAACTGGTATGGTTCTATGATTGATGTACTTTAGTAAGGTTCAAGGCTCATTCAGTCCAACATGAAATAATTTAGTGGAATGTTAATACAAACATAAAAGCAACCAGTAAATCCTTATTCCAAGAGTCAATTGTGTCACACACACACACACACTACAATTCCAGATCAGAATTTAAAGTAAGCATTATTTTTAACTTGGCCACTTAGTTATGATTTTACTGTCCCCAAACTCCCCTAAACATCTTGATGTGACTGAAGTTTCCATGATTCTAAATAAGTCCCAAGACCTGGGGTCATTCACTGGCGGTTTGGCTGCAAAGGGATTTGGAAGCTCTCATGATGTTGTGGCTGCAGGAAGTGACCTTTGAGAAACATGATGCATCAGGAGAAAAGGGGTTGGATCTTAGGGCCTGTCACCTTCCCTGCCAATGTGCAACAATAGAGATGACTGTGTGCGTAACCTAGACCCCGTCTCCCTTACACTCACACACACATGCTGCTACTTTCATTCAAGAACTAATGACCCTTGACCTTTCCACAGTATGTCATCAGGCCCATCATGCTACATTTTTATTTATATACACACCATGTGGACATTTTGTAATTTTATCATTTTTCTGGTTGAAAAATTAAAAAATAAAAATATTTGTGTACAACACCTGAGGCTGGACTAAGCCTTAAATGTTAACCTGGAGTAAACCTTAAAACAACAATAATTACAAAGTTATTACACATTTTCATTACCTAAGGTCTGTCTGTGTCTGTGTGTCTGTGTGTGTTAGCCTTTCTTCTTCAGCAGTCCTAATACAGACTGTTGACTGTAAACACAGCTGTAGACCAGAGGAGCCTGACATGGTCACATGCAAACACACACACACACACACACACACACACACACACACACACATGCACACACACTGTGAGTGTGTGAATCTGTGCGTATGAGAGTGTGTAGAAGCGATATGGGAGCCACAGCTGTGACTCTGAGGTCAAGCCCAGGCGCGGGGGTCAGGTCAATCCCAACACTCTGACAACAGAGTCCTGCAGAGGTTAAGGGTCATGCTGGGGGACCCTGTGTGCAGTGTTAAAGGTTAGATGTCAACGTGACACTTGGTGGCGGAGGCAGAGCATGTTTTTTATATGCTGTGGCCTCCAATGATATGTTGTAGTCATGCAAAAAAAAAGTACATTCTGTTTATGTATATGTGTGTACTGCTAGTGAGTGGGTCATGAGTTAGGGTCATATTTGTAATAAAATATTTCCTTTCCTAGCAACATGACGTTCTGATGTCACATTTCTACCAGAAATGCAATAGGTCATCCAGGCCATCGCAGGGAGTGTGTGTGTGTGTGTGTGTGTGTGTGTGTGAAGCCAGCAGAACAGATGGAGGAAAGAAAGAGAAGGAATGACACGCAATATCAGAAGAAAAAAGAAAAAATCAAATTACGTCTGAATGCATGGTGGCGGTATCCTGTGTCCTCCATGCGAGGAGTTTCCCGTGAGAAACGCAGCGGCCCAGCAGACAGATAAACATATTTGCCCCCACGAGTGGAAGGTACAAATTAAATTATCCCTCCAACAAAGCAGGATGCTTTCACCCTCGGTCCCGATGTCATGGCGCAGGGGCAGACTCGGATAGAGAGAGAGGCAGCGTTCTGTACATATTCATCACCGCCTCATCCATCTCCACGCCCCATCAAATGCGGATTAAAGGACAGGCAGCAGCACCACACCCACCCACCATCACAAGGCATCATGGGAGTCTGACAACAGAGAGGAAACAAACTGGAGCGGTTGCTGTACAGATTTAGGCCGATCCAGTGCCACTGATCTCAGGTGGAATCCCTCCTCCTGGTGCTATAAGCTCGTGGGCACATCATTGGCCACATTGGCCACTGTCAGCATATAATGTAAATTTGTTGCATCATAAATTGCATTAATGCATCATTATGAATATCATAATTGTGTGATTATTATATGAAGCCAGATGGAATGCCAGACCATTGAGCTACATTTCAGGTTGCCTGACTCAGGACTCAGGCTGATGCAGCTGAATGAAGAGCAATATACTGTGTCAGATGGAAAGCCCTTAAAAATGTCACAATATTTCAATATTTTGGCATACCAGAAAGTTATACATCTTTATGGGATGTGTTTATTTCATAATGAAAGCATCATAATGCATAATAAATGTCTCCGTAATGTATAATACATTCAGGCTGTAAGCCAAGGGGTCCCCAAAACCCTGAACGTATTTAAATATACCCAAATGGGATCAGGACATCTCTCACACACACACACACTGCAGCTGGAGCAAAGCATTTAAGCCATGGAGTGTGTGTGAATGTGTGTGAGTGTGCTTATATTGTTTTTGCTTTAATTCCCACAGAGGGGTGACAGAGCAAACATGCAGAGACGAAAGAGAAGGGGGCATTGTGGCTGCTGTGTCACTTTTATATGGGTCAGTTTATTCCTACTTTGTTGACTCCAGATAGTTCCAAAAGTTCTAAGCAATCATTTATTGATTTTTGCTGATTCACTGTACTTTGGACAGCATTATGTATTGCCATAGACAAAGAAAATGCTCTTACGCCTTTAATGAAATATCAATTATTATTATTATAGTTCTTATTTCAATAACAGTGTGTAAATAGAGTATATCTTTTTGAATATGTGTGCCCTATAGAATTGAACTCTTATTGCGCTCATCTTGTTCATTAGGCAGTGATCTTCAGCAGAATGTCACCTCGGACCCCACCTACAGCACCCCGGTTGTTTTTTTTCCGCTGTGTGTTCACGTCCTGTGGTTTGCAACGCTGTTGGGGTCTCTCTGTACGCAGGCCTGTTGTTTACTGTTGTGTTTGTTATGGCGGAGGACATGGATTAAGTCAGTTATTGGTTTTCTGAGCCCCCAAGCAGTTGTGTCTGGGACAGGCTTTCCAGTATCACACACAAACACACACAAACACACACACACTAAAACACACTCTCTTCACCATTGGACCCTTGTCATTCTGCTGTCAGTTTTAATAAAAGTACCCATACCTGAAGCATGTAAATGAGGCCTGCTTTTAGGGTGGGGCATCAGCCCTCCTTTAGAGAGTAAAGGATATAGTCCAGCCTCAACCCAGGCACACACATATAGATGCACACACACACACACACACACACAAACAAACTGCTTGCTTAAAAGCTCAAGAAAGCTAAGGGGAGTCCTCAGACAGCCTATTCTGGGGTCACAGCCTTTCAACCCCTGGGGCCTGACTTCTGCCCTGCTGTCTAACAAAGAGACTCCAGGAGACTTTGGGAGAGAGACAGAGCAAGAGGCTGATCTTTCACGGGGTGCTACGGTCCCACTAGGGCAGACACCACAAAACCACAAAATATCTCTGTGGAGAAGAGCCAGTGCCATGACGCTCTCATCCCTGCTGGAGGGGTAAACAGCTTTCCAACTCCACCCCATAATACACATGACAATGAGGTAAACCACGACACCTCCAGAACTTTTCTTTTTGTCTAAAATGTTTATTTCTTGATGAGGGATTTGTTTGACAAGGATTTTAAAAGATTGACTAAAGTGCATTTTAATATGAGTTTATAATGCGTATTCAATTACAGTTTTGTGCCTCAGGTAATTTAATGGTTAATTGTGACGTTGAAGAAGGGCACAGGAGAGTTGGTGCAAGTTATAAATAGTGGTAGTGGTACATCTTCTCACTGAGGACTGAGTGAACTGAGTCAGCTCCCACCACATAAGCCTGGATGGGTGGACGGCAAAAGTTTCAGGCAAGATCTTATTTTTTCCTCCACCACTTTGACATAATCGTCCCGTGGGCCGTGACGCAACCGTTACGCTTCATGATGTTGCTCCAGACATCTTGAGTGGAACCTGTGGAACCCAACACAATGTGCCTGTATTCATCTCTGGGTGCTGCAGAAGGAGAGAGGGATGAAGAGACAGACAGATCGAGGTGGCAGCACTAAACTGAATAAAGCCTGGTTCTGCCACCGAGTGCTAATCTCCGCCCTTGCCCAGTGGCCCAAATTAAATCCTGACTTTGATCCGCCCCCTAATCTCAGATTATGGTCCCAGTGCTGAGGGTGGTGTGGCACCGGGTGGGAGAATCTTGCACTCCGAGATCCCACTGGGCGACTGGAAAATGACATGAGCTTTTGAATTCCCTCCATTCCATGGGCGGGTAGAAAAAGACACTAATTCCTGTCTTTAGGGATTCGAGGAGAAAGGAGAGTTGTCTTCTGAGAATCTTGGTGGCCACAATTATGCCAGTCGCTGTTGTTGTTTTTTCTTACATAATGTTTGCATATTTATTTATTTTTTTTACTGGAAAGGAAAGACGATCACTGATCCAATTACAAGAAATGCTTTTTCAGCATTTAAGGAAGAATTAAATAAAGTGCAGCTTTCGTCTGCCCATGAGAAGTCACATGAAGCGCATGGGTATTAAAGTTAAGTGTCACTTAGTACCATAATCAAAAACAAACTCTAGTTTTTCCAAAATGGATAACAGATTTCCTAGCAAACAATCATGAAATTTGTTAACTCTTTCAACATGTGCATTTGAAAATTTGTGATTTTATCGGCAAAAAAGAATAGCAGAGCAAATCATATCTGGGAATGATTTATCTGTCTCGGTTTTGACCGCAGGAGGTTGTGGCGCTGCCTTCAATCGACCGTCCAGTAAACGGGAAAGAAAAGGCGGACGCTTAGCTGGACATTAATGTTACAGTGCGTATAATTCACTGCACACCTGAAAACAGGAACAGCGTCACTTTAACCGACTTTAACACACACACACACACACACACACACACACGTACGCAGGAATGAAGGGGCCTCAGCCCTGTATCATTAACCAATTTACCAGTTTATATAAACAACACAGCTGGCGATTAGGCCTGGCTCTTCCTGAAATAAGAGTTTAAAAAGGAGCACATTAAAAATAATTGGGCCTAACCCAATAAAGCAGGGAGGCCCCCGGCCCCTGCTTAATTTAACGGGAGACCCTTATAGCTGCTAAACGAAGACCTGACCTTCATTATCTTTCTACTTCACTGGTCACTGCGGGATGTATGCTTTCCGGCGTGGTTTAGCTGAAAATCCTAACGCGGCAAGGTCAGACAATCGAAGTCTTCTGCAGGCAGTTGGCTGGGACAGGTGTGTTTAGGATGAATAAGACCTCTGCACCAGCGACCCGTGGCTTTAATGGGCAAGAGTCCATTAACAATCATATTTTAGCAAAAGTACTGCATTGTCTAATCAAATAGCCTTAAATGAAAACATCTTAATTGTATAAAAAAATTGAATGATCATTGATATGTATTTGTACACATCAACATCATTTTGGGAAGCACCTCTATATGGCACCTCTGTGAAGTTGTTCAGTATAGATTCAGTATTAACCCCTTTGAGGTATTCAAGGGCCAGAATTCTACATTTTATTTGCTTCAATAGAATGAAGCAAAAAGTGATTATGTTAAACATCTCATTGCATTTTATTTTTAATTAGATACACTGTTGTCTGAGTCGCTGGTTTACATTTTCGTGCAATAGTTGGATGCAGTAAAGCGAAACTATATATTAAGTTTACTGGAGCAATTGTCATACAACATAGGAACACATAATGAACTGCAAAATACCTTCTGAGCAAAGATGAATCCGAAAAACATATTTTGATACCTGAGGAGACAGAATTATTATTTGTTTCCTAATGTCCATATCCTAGAATTAATAATATGAAAGAGATTAGATGTCACACACAAAATGTGATCTCTGCTTTTGAAAGTGAAGTAAAAGTAAAGTCATTGTCATTGTGAAACACTACAGCACAGCACAGCACACAACAAAATGTGTCCTCTGAATTTAACCCATCACCCTTGGTCTGTTTCCTTATCCGCTGGGCAAACCACTGCCTCTGATTAATTATTATTTTATTATATTGTTTTTATTTTTTTTTTTAGGTTTTGATGTTTTTGTGAACAGTGTGGCCTGTCACATACCCAGCCTGCATTACTGTAATCGTCCACTGCCCCTGGTTTAATTATAATTTTATTATATTATTTTAATTTTTTTATTACATTTTTTTAGGTTTTGATGTCTTTGTGAACAGTGTGGCCTGTCACATACCCAGCCTGCATTACTGTAATCATTTCCCACAGATAAACTACAGTTGCAATGCTTAAAAAGCCAACACATATCGACCCCCGCCCCACATACATACAACTAATGTCTCTTCATGGATAATAGCTCTTCATCTCTTCATACAGGACTTGATTCATTTCAGCAGCATCTCATCATGCCTGAAGATTCACTGCTCCCTCATTGTCACAAGCTGGACGGAGGTCAAACTCTCGTCCAAATGTCATGTGTCAAGCTATTGTGTCCTTGGCCAGGGTAAGTGTGATTTCACAGCTACAGGTCAAAAGGTGGCTGTAGTGGTCACAAAGGAGAGCCATCAATATTATAGATATAATGCAGATCGATAATGGGACGATGAGAGAGACCTTAGAGCAGATGTACACCTTCTTCATGAGCTGGGGAGGGGTGTGGTGCTTATAAGAACACTGAAAATGTTGTTATCATATATAACATTGTATTTAATTCTATTGCATTGAAGATTTTTTTTTTTCGATGAACATTTTAAAAGAAGGCCATTTTTTAAATGAACACTGAAATGAAATGAAACAGGAAACTATGGTTGTTTTTTAAATCATGTATAACATTTTTGAAAAAAAAACAAAAATAGCCCACGCAAACTCAACACAAACATACACACATATTCAGAGGTGCAAAAATTCATAAGCTGCTATAAAGTTTATCTAGTATCACTCTGACACCTGCAGTGTTTGATTTGTCCCCGAACGGAGAGCAGCAGCTGTCCCTAATCACAGAGCAGGGCTACTGGGGCCTCTCACCCCCTGTTCTCAGTCGCACCCCTCGCCCCCACCCTGCCCTCCACTCCTGGAATCCCAAATTTCCTGTGTGCGGATCGGATGGCGGGTGTTGGAGCAGCCGAGGCCCTTTGATATATGGAGCCCCATCTCACGTTGGGGATTTATGCTCTGCAGCACTCTCAGTGTCACCCCGCCCTGGACCCCCCAGGACCGCCTCCCTCAACACTGGCCTCCTTTGTCGGACCGCCCAGGAGTGGTGTATTAAATTTGTTGGAATGATGATATTGTTTCATGGGGGGCACTTAGTTTTGGATTGCACCTCAGAGTTTTCAATTATGTGCTTCATTTCACCCATTGGTGTCACTTTCCACCGGGACACAGGGGTGCTTTCCTTTTTTCGACGTTTCCCCTCAGTGCTCTGACTTGTGTCCTTATCACTGGCCCACAGAACCCCCATCCCCCTTACACCCAACCAAATCCTACTGCTACTATCAAAACATGCCAGAAGAGACGCCTGTCCCCAGATTTGGGAACATGACCTCCCTACTATGCACACACACAAACACACACACACACACCAGGATGAAACTCCTGGGACTTGTTAACGTTGAGTCGATGACTGACAGGCATGGCTGTAATGTGTGTGTGTGTGTGTGTGTGTGTGTGTGTGTGTGTGTGATCAGATTAGATTCTCTTCCAGGTAACAGGAAGTCCACTACACTGACCATGCTGTACGGATTAAAAGCTTTAATAAAAAGGTTTAATTAATTGGACAGGGGGACCATGCCTGTGCCTAGCAGTAAGACATCTTGCTCTGGCAGTGATCAAATGCAACAGAATCCTGATGAACTGTGACATAGAACAGAAAACAAACCCTAAACAGCTCATGTTCACACACTCTCTCAAATAGGGTCAATTAAATATTAACAAATAGAGTCAATTAAAGGTTAACAATGAAAATCTTGACCAATATCTGTACATTATTCTCCGCTTTTTCACCATCACATTATTCCTCTGAAATCCATACATCTCTCCAATCTACTGCACAAGATAATTGTGCACAAGCAAATTGAACAAAAAGTTTATATATTTGAGTTGTGAAATATGGATCACATGCGGCATAATTTGTTTTTTTTTCTACAATATCTGATAAGTGGGATTTGTACATTCTACAGGTTCATTTTATAGGTGTAACAGGCTCCAAGAAAACATTGTTCCTTTCACGTGTGTGAGTATCAAACCTGATTAAAACTGATTAAGCAGAGGATGGAATGAACTCATAGACCATTGAGTTGTTGTGCTGTCTCTCTCATCTATCAGGAATAACTATATTAACCATATCCAGATTAGATCAGTGGTGTCCAATCTTATCCACAAAGGGTCGAGTGTGGATGGATTTTTTTGGAGGGGGGTTAACCTTTAGGGTAGAAAATACTGAAATCCAAAAGAGAGAGAACTCCTCTGCAGCAACCTTTCCAGTAGCACTGTCTGTGAAGGGTCCTTTTAAAAATGTTCTTTTGTTTTCTGAACACTCTATACATACATATCTCATTCTGCACCTTATGGACAGGGACGCAAAACTATCTATGTGAGGAGTGTCTATAAGTTGCAGTGCAAAAAACAATCAAGAATAATTCAAATTGTCTCCCAGAAGCTTTAAGGGATCGGGTCTACTGACTGGCATGTTCTGCAGGAGTTACATGTTGAGGTGTCTATACCCCCACTGATTATCAATATAGTGTGCTTATTTCCAAATAATGAGACTTAGAACTCCAGTGACCTTCTCAACAGAAAATGAGGACAGTCAAAGCTGGACATGATCAAGTTACAAGAAGCGAAAGAAAGAAAGCATGTTGAAGCAGAACTCTAGAATGAAAATGAACGTAGCCGGCATGCAATAGTGCAAGTATAAATGGTGGCACTGAGGTTATGGGGTGTTTTAGAGAATATGCTCCAAAGAAAGAAAGAGGTTTCTGGAGAAGTTACAGTACACAGGACTTTCACATCTGTACTGGCATCAGACCCAGTATGGAGTGTTTATCACAACGGCTTTCATATAGGAAGGAAATATTCTTTATATCTGCACTTTATGGGTTCGAACCTGAGATAAAAAAAAAAAATAAAAAAAACTACAGCAAGATTATGCAGTTCAGGCCAAGCTTGCACTCTTTAAGTGCTTTTCTTTCTTTTTCCCTTTTGACATCAGGGTTCACAGGATCCAAATGGTGCAGGGAAGAGGGGGCTAAAGCTGGCCCCTGTGTCGCTACGTGATTTAAGGGTTTTGTTTTTGTTAGACTTTGGTCGTCATTAAAATAATTCATGGCTCTGGTGTTTATTCTGTCCTCCTTTTTTCTCGCTCTGACGATTAATCTGCCAGCCCTTTCTCCTCCCTCGGCTTTGGGAAGGGGAGCATTTGGTCGCCCGCGCTGCCTTTGTTTGAGTAAACCTGTCGGGCGCAGAGCTTCGGCCTGGCCAGGGTCGAGTGTGGGAAAGCAGCCCACCAGGGACAACCGGGGGCAGGCCAATGGCCAGAATTCATACCCTGACACAAGATGAGTTCTAGGGCAGGAAGGAGGGGAGGGTTGCGCACTACCTCTCTCTCTCTCTCTCTCTCTCTCTCTTTCTGTTGGCCCCTCTCACAGTGCTAATGGCATAAATCACAGTAATAATGTAACGGTGCACTGAGGCTGCACAGCACAGAGTGAAGTGACCACGCCGTGACCCCGGCACTGCCAACTCTCGCTGACCTCCACACACTCGGTTCAAACAGCCAACTGCAGGTCACTGGCAGTGTGTCTGTGTATGTGAAAGAAAGAGGCAGTGTGTGTGTGGGGCGGGGCACGAAGAGAATGTGTTTGTGAGTGTGTGAGACAGAGTGAGTGAACTGGTGTGTTTAAGACAGGGAGGGTTATGGTGTGTGTGTGTGTGTGTGTGTGTGTGTGTGTGTCTTTGAGAGAGAGAGAGAGAGTCAAAACACGTTGTATTATTTGTCATGTGTACTAAAGTTGTTGGCAGGTTTACACTGAAATGCTTAGAATGAAGTCCAGAAGGATCAACAGCACACATTACAGTAATGTGCAGTACATTTGTGTGTGTGTGTGTGTGTGTGTGTGTGTGTGTGTGTGCCTCTGTAAAGGAAGTTAGTTGCTCCTATCCGCCATCTCTCTGCCACATCCCTTCATCCGTCCCTCCTTTCCATCCTTTCTTCCTCCACCAGGTGCACCATCTATCTGTCTAGTGTGCTTTATGGGCGACTTATGCAGTTGTCAAACATTCCCCCTGAAGTCATTAGTTTTATGGCGCGCCTCTCTGCTGCTCACTAGACCTGCTGTGAAACAACCGCCTTCTGTTAGTACCGACAGCGAGCGAGAGAGATGAGTTTATATTCACACTGTTAAAATCGATGTTGATCTATGCCCTGTTTGCTTACGGTCTAAATGGTTCACAGCTTAGCATACGCTTGTTTCATTTTTCACCCGCACGCATCTCATAAAAATCACTTCCGCGCACATTTTCTCTTCCCTTCCACTCTTTGTCTTCATCTGCAGCTGGCAGCCATTTTTGCCTCTGTTACTGGTAACCTGTCTGCTCCTTAAATTCCCCGCCCATCGTTCGCCTGATGGAGAGTTTTGCAGAGAGGCAGACACTGTTTAGGCCTTTGCGGTTGATGGGTGAAGGAGTCTTGTTTACTAGTGTAAGGTCAAAGGTGCCCTCGGCATTTCCATAAATTCTAGAAAGAAATAATCATTATATTGAAGAAGAAAAACTGCCTTTTATTGGTCTGTAATTGTTTCAATAAAGTTTAATAATTATAGTCTAAAGATATAATCAGAGTTTAAATGGGAGGACCTCTCACACATTTTATTTCTTCAATCTGGATAATTTCTAAAAATTATATTCCTTTCTCGTTTTGGTCATTTTATTTATGTACTCAATGTTTTTATGATTACATTTTACATATACAATGCAAAGCATTAGAGGAATGTGTGTTCTGGATCACAGTGAATTCATGAATATCATTCAATAAACAAAGTTACAAAACAAATTTTATTTCCATGTTAGATGGTACAGAAATATGTTGCTGGTAAAGAATTGTTCAAGCCATCCCATTTCTGACTGGGTCATGTGATTGCAGGATGTGAGAAGGGTGACTGGACTGAAAGGAAAAGGCATGATAACACATGTAGCATTAGAGTGAGATCACTCCTTTTAATGATCCAGTGTTCCGACTTCTTTATGTTGGAAATCAGTCAATCAGTCAATCAGTCAATCAATCAGCATTAGAGGACTGCACCATCTACACTCTTCATGGTGTCTGAACAGGCCGTGTAGGGAAGGTGTTAACTCCTTGCAGACATCCTCCCCACACACACACACACAAACTCACACAGGGGTGAACCCAGTGAACAAGTCTAAGAGTGTCTGCTTTGAGTGCATGGATGGGCGAACTGTGTGCAAGTGAGTGTGTGTAAAAGTGTTTGTGTGTTTTGTGACTGAGTGAGTATTGGTGCATGAGTATGTGGGAACATTTGAGTGTGTGTTTGCAGTGAATGCTGAGTGTGTGTGCTGTGTCTTGTGAATGTTTCTGCGTGAGTATTTTGCTTAAAAATCTTGTTGCTCATGGTGTCTGGCGTTCGCCCTCGAAGCCGATAAACACAAAATGAAACGGTGAGAGAGAACGCACAAGATAGAGGGTGGATGTGGAGGAACACAGAATTGAGGAAAGAGAGTGCATGTGTTTGTTTGAGTGAGTGAGTGAGTTAGTGTAGTGTACATAGGTGTGTGTGTGTGTGTGTGTGTGTCTGTGTCCTGGCAGGTCTGGAGCTCCGGTTGTACTGATACGACTTTAATCAGCTCTAATCTTCTTATCGGCCTCCTGGGGCAACCAGCCTGCAGTGGTTAACAGAGCGCAGACGCCCCAACCAGGCAGCCTGTAGCCGGCTGCGGGTAGAAGCTTAATATGATTAATTAAAATAAACTGTATAGAAACGGGTCCCCCTTCCGGTTCTCTTTCCCCCTATACAGCTTCTTTTTAACGCACTCTCCTCCCTGATGACTCTTATTGGAATGTAGCTAGCTTCCGCACTCTTTCTGGGGAGATGCGAAAGGCTAACAGAGGGGTGACAAACAGACATGAGGGGAGGGGTTGGCTGAGTCACCGAGCACTGGGTGGCTCAGTGGCCTTTGGTTCCCCCCATGTTGACTTTCTTTTTACTGGTATGTGGAATATTTTGGGCGGCATTTGCAGGTTTACAGGGGAATGCCCAAATAACAGTTTAAATTTCAACAAGATTGACATAAGCAGTTTTAGAACCAGTATCATGATCACATCATGATCACAGTGATCACAATGGAAAAGGGGACTGAGGGTTTGCATATATAACTGAGTGCAGTATAAAATGACCGAATAAAAATCCAAAATTTTCCTTGGAAATCAATCTATCCCTCTGAATGCCTGCCATGTTATATTTTTGTCTGATACACAGTTAATTCAGTATTAATCATTATTAATAACCCTATTGAAGTAATAGAAGTCGTTGTTTTGAAAGGGCTTAAAGAATAATCCATAAATGGGTTCTGGAATTTAAGAGAAATGTATACAACACTGTGATTTTATTAGACAAATAAAGTTCCGATTGTGGAAACAGAGGTCCTAAGCCCTAGAGAGAGGCATGTAATGCCCCTTCCTGTAAACATTCTCACACACATGCCAGGTATATTACATTTCTGGACAGAGATCAAACGAAAGGAACAACATTGCTGAACAAATATTTCTGAAGAACACGGGGGAAAGCGATTTAGGGCCTTGTGGAGATCTGCTTAAAAATACTAAATATAACATTTGTATTGTTTTCAGAGAAAAGTTAATGTTGCATGAGCTGGACAAAGAGATCTCTAAGCATGGTTTAAGATTTAAAAATAGTGCTTTGACTTTCCAGATTACAACCAATGCAAAATTCAACATACTGAAATATTTTCTGTGCTCAAGATACCACTTGAGATAACTTCCTTTGTTTGTATTAGGATGAGCAAAACCCCTAAACTAAACCATATCATAGCAAATTATTTAATTAGAGGGCTAGATATCAAGGGGGTCTAGGAAGTTCAACGATCTTTAAAAACCAGCATTTAAACTTTCCCAATATATGCCGTAAGGGAATCAACATGCAGGCAGATACTATATACCTGCAGACTATAGTATAGTAGACAGGAATATAGACAAATATTAAGTTTTTTGTTGTTAATGTAGCCCTTGAAAAATGTTAAATTACTGTGAATTATAGATATATATATATTTTTTTCCATTTCCATTTTTTCATTCATTCATTCATTTTCTAATAACATGGTCTTCACAAATCTCAGAATCATGTAATGATTTTTTTTGTCTTCTAAAAAGTTTTGCAAACACTGTAAATTATGCACTATTTCTGGGACAGATAAATGGATCTCCCTTGAAGTTCTAAAGATATGAATATTTGATTAACCTGATGCTCCCAACGGTCATTTCTTCAAGCACATACAATGTTTATATTCTCACAGGATTTTATTCTCACTGGTTTCTCACAGGATTAACTTGCACTTGTGTCCGTTCATTCCACAATGTGACAAATATCTGAGATTCTTGCACAAGAGCACCAAATAGAGTTTCTGCATCAAAATAACTCAAAAGACTGAGAACAAAATGAGTAGATTTGTTTGTGGCACAACCTACTTCGGATAATGAAGAAAACTTCAGAAAACTTTGCAAACGTATTGTTATCTTATATTCCCTCTCACATCTAGTGATTCACTGATTGGTCTGTAATATTGTTAACGTTCCAGCAAACTGGGCATGTCAGGATGTTACTGATGGGCGTGATACATTTAGTCCTTGTGCAAAAGCGAATGCAATGTGAGTCAAAACCTCGAGGAAAGTTTACCTTTGGTCCCTTGGATAACTTCCTCATTTCTAAATTTTGCAGTGTATTTAAAATGTTGCATCTCCTTCAGAGGTAATGTCCTAATGGGCACATCCATGGAACATTCTATGTCTTTGGAAATGTAACATTTTAGGAGATTTAACGCTTTAAATCAATTGAGGCAGCGGAAGCCAGTCCTTAAACATAACCAGCAATGGTAAACTACACTGTTTGATGAGGTCACATGTCCTCCTGCCACCATCTCACAATAACAATGTGTCATATAAGAAATCTGTGGTTTGTCCCATTAGGGGTCGCCACATTGGATGGTTGTCCACACCATTTATTTGGAAACATTTTTACTCTGGATGACCTAACACGACCCTCCCCATGTTCCTGATCTTGGTACAGACCCTGCTGTCCGATGGGTGCCTGGAATTTTTCCCAACATTACAATGAAACATAATGTCCTTTGAGCTTCATTGGGGCATGCCAACAAGCATCTACAGGCCAGAAAAGGAACCCCACACAATGAGGAACATTCAGAGATGGCCTTTGTAGTATGACCTAATACAGTTTTGAACCAGTACTAATGTTTGTCCTTGGAGATAGACACAAAATGCACATTAACAGAAGGAATAATTCTTGGACAGGAGAATTGGTATGTTTGTGTGTCATCTGTCAGAGGACTTTTCTGTCAACCAGTAAGTACATGCTGTGTCCCGATACCCACTGCAGAGGATGTCATGGGTGTAGAGTTCAACAACCCTTTCATAGTACAGGCCCAAGGGCTAAAGTTCAATGTAGACAATATGTCCCAAGCACTCTCCTCATGTGGTGGTTGAGTTGAGGAGATTGACCACAGGGGGAGAACAAGAACAGGTGTGGAAATCAGTTTGTTCACAGAAAACACAAGAGAACCAGAGCTCTCTAAATCCATCTGTTACTATTGAAACATTTGATATCTGTATGTTTTTGCCATCCACTTATTAGGGTCCTACTTTTTAGTCAATTAACATATTAACTGACTTGTGGTGGCCTAGCGATTAAGGAAGCGGCCCCGTAATCAGAAGGTTGCTGGTTCGAATCCCGATCTGCCAAGGTACCACTGAGGTGCCACTGAGCAAAGCACCGTCCCCACACACTGCTCCCCGGGCGCCTGTCATGGCTGCCCACTGCTCACTCAGGGTGATGGGTTAAATGCAGAGGACAAATTTAACTGTGTGCACTGTGTGCTGTGCTGCTGTGTATCACGTGTGACAATCACTTCACTTTATTATTATTTAAAGGTAGTGCCCTAATAAACTCATACTATATACTTATCCAGTATTAACTCATACTACACCGTTTCCAGTGTCAACATAGACAGTTCCTGTCGTCTGTAGATATTGACAGCTCGAAAGGTAATTCTACACTACATATACACTATACAATAATCCGAAGAGCACTGAGTCTGTGTGCCACCATTGTGTTTTTGATTTTATGATTTTTGCCATTTATTTTTTCTGTACCAGTTGATATCAGGTAATGATGCACATCCCAAGCCGGTACTGACCAACATAGCACCCCTCCGGTGACAATTTTATGTATGTGTATTCATAGCCATACTTTCATTAGTTAAATAATGTGTTAACATTATTATTTATTTGTTTATTTAAAAAAATTCTCTATGTCCTCTTCATGGCTCCGAGTGAAGCTACTGACCATCCTCTTCACTTTGATCCCATCTGATTGGTCTTCTAATCTTTCCTTAATCATCCCCACAAATAGTTTCTTTGCATTGTTGTTTGCCTGACCACCTGTGGTCCAGCACTCTGCCGATTTCAATGTTCAAAAACACCTTAATACACACACACACACACACACACACATACTTGTGTAGCCGCAATTTGGGGACTACATGCACGATGCCACATCGTGGGGACGTGCATTTCTAAAGGCTTTATGAAAAATCTAAAGATAGATTTATGTTTCATTTGAGGCTTTAAAAATGACTGTCACTTTAAAATATAGAAAATACATTAATAAAGCAATGTGACATTTTCCTACAAACTGGGGACCTTGTCTGGTAGACATCACTTGTGAGGACCAGCAGAC
Organism: Denticeps clupeoides; assembly: GCF_900700375.1. NCBI lineage: Eukaryota > Metazoa > Chordata > Actinopteri > Clupeiformes > Denticipitidae > Denticeps > Denticeps clupeoides. Next base: position 16,703,739 of record NC_041707.1, read on the forward strand.
ACACATAGTGAACTGTCTGGTTAACTGTAAGATGTAGGTACTTGTGAACAACATGGGGACGAAACAGCTGGGATGCAGCTATAATGAATGAAAAGATCAAAATTTAATAACATGAATAAAATATTTATTTTTTTTTGCTATTTTTATGTAGCATTCTGAACAGTATTCTGTACATATTTACATTCGATTCAAAGACACTTTACTGAATTGCACCCATTTCCAAAAAAAAAAAAAAAAGAGATTCTAAGATCCTTTTAAAACAAATGTAATAACCAGAAATCTAAAATACCAGAAAATAAGATACCAAACAAAATAAAATAACTGACTTTACATTCTTCTTTTAAGGGTAGTGATTTTGTTCTTCACAAAGAACTTTACAGACAACCAATCCCTGTCTTTCAAGGCAACAGGTTCAGCATTTATACAGGCCTCACATTGTTGTTTTCCTGGCACTGTACAAGTTTTGATGAACCTGTTTAGATGCTTTTCAACTGCATTCATTTCATCACTGTCCCATTTCTTTTTCTTTACCACCTTTCGACCTGAATGAACAAAGCACATCAGAAAAAACAGAGATTTTTAAGTTCATAAAGGCTTTCTATGAAGTTTAACAAACAGTACCTTTCATGGTAGTTGTGGTACTTGTTATTTCTGTTGCTTGTTCAATTGAAGATTTCTGGACTTCTTTTGCAGAAGGATCTATGGGTGGTTCTACATCAAGAGCCACTTAAACACAAAACAAATGCATTCAAAATTGTTAAGGATTTGATTCTTTCTTGGAGAAAATACACTGCTCACAAATTAAGGGAACACAGAAATAAGACATCCTACATCTGAATGAATGAAATATTCTTATTAAATACTTCTTTACATAGTTGAATGTGCTAACTACAAAATCACACAAAAATTATCGATGAAAATCAAATTTATCAACCCATGAAGCTCTGGATTTGGAGTCACACTCAAAATTAAAGTGGCAAAACAAACTATGGGCTGATGTAATGTCCTTAAAATAAGTAAAAATGAGGCCCAGTAATGAGGCCTTCACGTGCCTCTATGACCTCCCTACAATGACTGGACATGCTCCTGTTTAGGTGACGGATGGTCTCCTGAGGGATCTCCTCCCAGACCTGGTCTAAAGAATCCGCCAACTCCTGCACAGTCTGTGATGCAACGTGGTGTTGGTAGATGAAGCGAGATATGATGTCCCAGATGTGCACATGGGGTCTGAAGATCTCATCTCGGTAGTTAATGGCAGTCAAGCTACATCTGGCGAGAACATGGAGGGTTGTGCGCCCCCCTAAAGAAATGCCACCCCACACCACTACTGACCCACTGCCACACTGGTCATGCTGGAGGATGTTGCAGGCATCAGAATGTTCTCCATGGCGTCTCCAGACTGTCACATGTCACATATGCTCTGTGTGAACCTGGTTTCATCTGTGAAGAGCACAGGGCGCCAGTGGCGAATTTGCCAATCTTGTTGTTCTTTGGCAAATGCCAAACATGCTGCACAGTGTTGGGCTGTAAGCAAAACCCCAATCTATGGACATCGGGCCCTCATACCACCCTTGTGGAGTCTGTTTATGACCATTTGAGCAGAGCAGAGAGGCCTGCTGGAGGTCATTTTGCAGGGCTCTGGCAGAGGTCCTCCTGTTCCTCCTTGCACAAAGGTGGAGGTAGCGGTCCTGCTGCTGGGTTGCCCTTCTACTGCCTCCTCCATGTCTTCTGATGTACTGGCCTGTTTCCTGGTAGTGCCTTCATGTTCTGGACTCTACACAAACCTTCTTGCCATAGCTTGCATTGATATACCTAACACTTGAACACTTCCTAACATATCCTAACACTTAAACACTTTTGTTAAAACTGCATATCATATCATGTATGACTGTGTATGTGACAAATAAAATTTGAATTTGATCCTGAACGAGCTGCACTACCTGAGCCACTTATGTCAGTTGTAGACTCCATTTCATGCTACCATGGAGTCTCTTAGCTATTTCACTAAAGCCTTCATTTTAGAAGACAACATGGGTACCTGCTGAGGCACGTACACAAAACTTGTTGAGTCTTATTAACCTTTCAACAATAGTGGTGAAGCACATTCTACTTTGTAGGGATGTCACATATATTTACATTGAAGGGACTTAATGTTTATTAAGTAAAAGAGAAGTGATTGTCATTGTGATACACTGCAACACAGCACATGTGCACACAACTAAATGTGTCCTTTGCTTTTAACCCATCACCCTTGGTGAGCAGTAGGCAGCCATGAAAGGCGCCTGGGGAGAAGTGTGTGGGGACAGTGCTTTGCTCAGTTGCACCTTGGCGGATCGGAATTCGAGATTCGATATTATGATAAAAATACATTGAAAAGAACAGTTTCATACCTGAATGTGGAAGATACTCTCAACCTGTGAACTGGCAGTGCAATTCTGACTGTCTGATTGCAATTTGACCAAATGTAAAAGTAATGTTTGCATTCTGCAAGCACACTACATAATTTCAAAATTTAAATGTACTAACAGTTATACATGTCATTATCAAAATAGGTGTAGTGTGTGGACTTAGTGTAGAGATTTTTTTTTAGAAGACAATGTGGGGACATTGTGGGGGAGGTGCAGCACTTCTCATCCTGAGTCTTGTGAATCTTTCATAAACATTTGTGATACACAATACTTTATGGGGACTTCACATATATCTTGCACATTGCACATTGTGGGGACTTAACGTATATTGTAATTAAAATACATAAAAAAGAGCAGTTTCATACCTGAATGTGGAAGATACTGTCATGCTGTGGACTGTCTGTGCAATGCTGATTGTCTTCAGAGGCACCATCTGATTTGGGGCAGTTACTGGCTTGGTTCATACCCTTTATTGTCTCCTATAATGAACAAAACAGTCAGCCATTAGACCAAACATAAAAGATATGTTGCCATTCTACAACCACACTACATATTTTCAATGTTTAAATGTACTAACAGTTATACATGTCATTAAAATAATTAATTTTGTTACAAAATCCTAATAGATCAAAATAGGTGTAGTGTGTGGACTTAGTGTAGAAATGTTTTTTTAGAAGACAATGTGGGGACATAGTGGGGGAGGTGCAGCACTCTCATCCTGAGTCTTGTGAATCTTTCATAAACATTTGTGATACACAATACTTTATGGGGACTTCACATATATCATGCACATTGCACATTGTGGGGACTTAACGTATATTGTAATTAAAATACATAAAAAAGAGCAGTTTCATACCTGAATGTGGAAGATACTGTCATGCTGTGGACGGTCTGTGCAATGCTGATTGTCTTCAGAGGCACCATCTGATTTGGGGCAGTTACTGGCTTGGTTCATACCCTTTATTGTCTCCTATAATGAACAAAACAGTCAGCCATTAGACCAAACATAAAAGATATGTTGCCATTCTACAACCACACTACATATTTTCAATGTTTAAATGTACTAACAGTTATACATGTCATTAAAATAATTAATTTTGTTACAAAATCCTAATAGATCAAAATAGGTGTAGTGTGTGGACTTAGTGTAGAAATGTTTTTTTAGAAGACAATGTGGGGACATAGTGGGGGAGGTGCAGCACTTCTCATCCTGAGTCTTGTGAATCTTTCATAAACATTTGTGATACACAATACGTCATGGGGACTTCACATATATCATGCACAGTGCACATTGTGGGGACTTAACGTATATGGTAATTAAAATACATAAAAAAAGAGCAGTTTCATACCTGAATGTGGAAGATACTGTCATGCTGTGAACTGTCTGTGCAATGCTGATTGTCTTCAGAGGCACCATCTGATTTGGGGCAGTTACTGGCTTGGTTCATACCCTTTATTGTCTCCTATAATGAACAAAACAGTCAGCCATTAGACCAAACATAAAAGATACGTTGCCATTCTACAACCACACTACATATTTTCAATGTTTAAACGTACTAACAGTTATACATGTCATTAAAATAATTAATTTTGTTACAAAATCCTAATAGATCAAAATAGGTGTAGTGTGTGGACTTAGTGTAGAGATTTTTTTTTAGAAGACAATGCGGGGACATAGTGGGGGAGGTGCAGCACTCTCATCCTGAGTCTTGTGAATCTTTCATAAACATTTGTGATACACAATACTTTATGGGGACTTCACATATATCATGCACATTGCACATTGTGGGGACTTAACGTATATTGTAATTAAAATACATAAAAAAGAGCAGTTTCATACCTGAATGTGGAAGATACTGTCATGCTGTGAACTGTCTGTGCAATGCTGATTGTCTTCAGAGGCACCATCTGATTTGGGGCAGTTACTGGCTTGGTTCATACCCTTTATTGTCTCCTATAATGAACAAAACAGTCAGCCATTAGACCAAACATAAAAGATATGTTGCCATTCTACAACCACACTACATATTTTCAATGTTTTAAATGTACTAACAGTTATACATGTCATTAAAATAATTTATTTTGTTACAAAATCCTAATAGATCAAAATAGGTGTAGTGTGTGGACTTAGTGTAGAGATTTTTTTTTAGAAGACAATGTGGGGACATTGTGGGGGAGGTGCAGCACTTCTCATCCTGAGTCTTGTGAATCTTTCATAAACATTTGTGATACACAATACTTTATGGGGACTTCACATATATCTTGCACATTGCACATTGTGGGGACTTAACGTATATTGTAATTAAAATACATAAAAAAGAGCAGTTTCATACCTGAATGTGGAAGATACTGTCATGCTGTGGACTGTCTGTGCAATGCTGATTGTCTTCAGAGGCACCATCTGATTTGGGGCAGTTACTGGCTTGGTTCATACCCTTTATTGTCTCCTATAATGAACAAAACAGTCAGCCATTAGACCAAACATAAAAGATATGTTGCCATTCTACAACCACACTACATATTTTCAATGTTTTAAATGTACTAACAGTTATACATGTCATTAAAATAATTAATTTTGTTACAAAATCCTAATAGATCAAAATAGGTGTAGTGTGTGGACTTAGTGTAGAGATTTTTTTTTAGAAGACAATGTGGGGACATTGTGGGGGAGGTGCAGCACTTCTCATCCTGAGTCTTGTGAATCTTTCATAAACATTTGTGATACACAATACTTTATGGGGACTTCACATATATCATGCACATTGCACATTGTGGGGACTTAACGTATATTGTAATTAAAATACATAAAAAAGAGCAGTTTCATACCTGAATGTGGAAGATACTGTCATGCTGTGGACTGTCTGTGCAATGCTGATTGTCTTCAGAGGCACCATCTGATTTGGGGCAGTTACTGGCTTGGTTCATACCCTTTATTGTCTCCTATAATGAACAAAACAGTCAGCCATTAGACCAAACATAAAAGATATGTTGCCATTCTACAACCACACTACATATTTTCAATGTTTAAATGTACTAACAGTTATACATGTCATTAAAATAATTAATTTTGTTACAAAATCCTAATAGATCAAAATAGGTGTAGTGTGTGGACTTAGTGTAGAAATTTTTTTTTAGAAGACAATGTGGGGACATAGTGGGGGAGGTGCAGCACTTCTCATCCTGAGTCTTGTGAATCTTTCATAAACATTTGTGATACACAATACGTCATGGGGACTTCACATATATCATGCACATTGCACATTGTGGGGACTTAACGTATATGGTAATTAAAATACATAAAAAAAGAGCAGTTTCATACCTGAATGTGGAAGATACTGTCATGCTGTGAACTGTCTGTGCAATGCTGATTGTCTTCAGAGGCACCATCTGATTTGGGGCAGTTACTGGCTTGGTTCGTACCACTTATTGTCTCCTAAAATGAACAAAACAGTCAGCCATTAAACCAAACATAAAAGATACGTTGCCATTCTACAATCACACTACATATTTTCAATGTTTAAATGTACTAAGAGTTGTACATGTGTTACAAAATCCTAATAGATCAAAATAGGTGTAGTGTGTGGACTTAGTATAGAGATTTAATTTTAGAAGACAATGTGGGGACATAGTGGGGGAGGTGCAGCACTTCTCATCCTGAGTCTTGTGAATCTTTCAAAAAGATTTGTGATACACAATAGTTCATGGGGACTTCACATATATCATGCACATTGCACAGTGTGGGGACTTAACGTATATTATATTAAAATTACATTTTAAAAAGAAGTATCATACCTGAATGTGGAAAGTCTCAACCTGTGAACAGTCTGTGGAATGCTGAATGTCTTCAGAGGTACCATCTGATTTGGGGAAGATATTAGCTCTGTCTACACCACTTATTGTCTCCTGGAATGAACAAAACAGCCAACAATTAGACCAAATATGAAAGTTATGTTTGCATAACTTTAAAATGCACACTCTCATTCTAAAAGTATGGATAATATCGGGTAATTAAACAGCAGTTTTATACCTGATTGTTGAGGGTGCAGTTATCCAATGAACTTTGGGTGTAATGTAGATCCTTTTCAGAGGCGTTTTCTGACCTGGGACAGTTACTGGCTCCTTCCATTCCACTTCTTTCTTCCTGAAATTATCAAAGGAATCCCCAATAAGTCCCCAAATACTGGTAAAAGATAAAAAAGCTGAACAGTGTCAGGTTGCAAAAGCATTTTTAAATAAATACAGATGCAGAGAATATGCTTAAGTAGGTATAGTGATGATGCATCTTCAGTGAAATAAACAAAACAACCACAATTCTCTAGATTCAATATTTGTTACAGAATTCGAATGCAGGACCAGGGCTGCAAACATATGAAAAGCCCAGTAAACCAATAACAGTAAAATGGATGCGAGCATGTGTGAATTATTCTGATTGTTAAAACTTTATGAACAAACATAATATTACAATTAATTAATACTAAAATCTTAATTTATATAAATATCAGATTTCAAAATATCTTTTACAATTCTTACCTGATTCCTCCAAGGACAATCAGCATCGCCATAATTATATCTAATCTCGTCTCCAGGTGTTATGTCTTTTAAGGCAAAAAGGCACAAATGAGGCTTTCCTTCCACCATGATTCTTTTCATTTTGCAGTTGGGGTTAATGTGATCATCATTAACCAGTCTTCCAAGGGTGCCATCATCCCTTGCAGCATCAATACTGAATTTGAATAAAGAGAATAGTTATTAAATGCTAAATTATACTATTGTTAGTTTGTATTACTTAATTTTATATTAACAATATAATATATAAATTGTTAAACAATTTTTTGTGATCTTGTGATGACACAACTGATATATGCAGACATTATAAATCTACTTCAAATAGCTGAACAAATAAACATTTTTTTTTTGTATTTCTGGAAAATATTCAGACCTGAGCAGGAACCATGCATGAGCTGCTATCTTAACTATTAGAAGCCAACTGTAAATAAGTCAATATAGTATGGCATGTTTACAATAAGTACCTTAAATGCTGACAGACAAATGATGAAATCATTCTGTTCCATCAGAAGAAAACAACCATATTACCCACAATCCCTGTGTGTCTGAGCGACGTTATGTAACCCATTTTGACTCCACATCTGACTTGAAAAAATTAATAATACACATTTAAAGCTGTTATGGGCGGTTTAGCGATGATAAATGATCTAAATGCTCCCCATGCTGTGCAACTCCACACAAGACACGAGTTCCCACATGTGGCAACAAAACTAGAATACTAATAAAAAACTAATACTAGTTTTAGCAGCGAGTTTTCAAATATATTTTTTAAATATTTAATACAGTTATACATCAAAACAAAGGAAAATATATAAATCCATTTGTACTCACGTCCAGAATTTTCCATGCCAGATGAAATCGAACATAAATCCTTTTAGGGAGTTGTGGTAAATTCGCCGTCTTCGTTTACTTTCTTCTGGATCGATAAGGTCTCCTCTGTACTCCAGTATGAAATCTCCTTTGAAAATATCTGACTCGGCAAACACTCCCCTGCCTAATTTGTGAATCACAACCCACATTCATACCTACTTTCCCTCATAGTAATTAGTTTAAGATAATATATCTGCTTTGCTCACCTTTATAGGAATTGATGTATTTAACATCAAGCCCTGCTTTATCACGGCAGGTGGTGATGTGAAAAATGGCATTGTTTATTGGGCTTTGTCGCCTCCGAGCCATTTTTCTTAGCACATTATTTCTCTTACTGCTTAGTGAAAACGTCTATGGAAGATATAGTAATAATTGTAATTTTAAATATCCATAAATAACAGAAACTAGCATGTGCTAACTAAGCTAGTACCATTTAACTAGCTAGCATTGTCATAGCTTTTCTTACTAAAACACTTTACTATTGAAAGAAATATTATTTACCCCTAACACAATGTGTATCATAAAAGTATGAATCTTTAAATGATTTTTTTCTTGCAGTTAAAGTTAGCTTACATAGATCTGGATGGTGCTATAGCTCAGCAAACTCAGTCTTGCTAACTGAGGCACTTATTAACAATTAGCTCTCTCATTGGTTTCTGATGGTCCGTGACGTCATCAAGACGAGCCAATAAGAGTTCAGCATTGCTGTACCACGTGTTACTGTGTGTATCTGCAATTGCAATTACCCTCTTCAACCCTAGTTGGCGTGTACACACTGTGAGCAATTCCAGGCACACACATACACAATGTTTTTCAAGAAAATGTCCATCTTGGGGACTTTGGAGATATTAAAGGGGTAGGCTTATTTTGATGAAATATACATGCTAGCGTAGTTAACTTTGTGGGGACTTGGTTTTTGGTCCCCACGATGACACACGTCCCCACCTTATTGGTGTGCAGTCAGGTCAATGTCCACATATTGGTAGGTTTACAAACACACACACACACACACACACTAACCACAACCTAATCCAGCTGGAGAGCAGTTTGTTTACTTTTCACACCCGCCCCTGATTTATGGTCCACTTGACCCGAGCGGGAGAGTTAAACCAGGCTGTCTGTTCTGCCATTCCCCTGCAGTGGTGGTCTGTACCCCGACTTTAAGCAGGACCCCTGTGCATGTGCAGCACCTCTCCAAACATCAGGTACCTTCCCTCTCACTCATGAGGCTTTGCTGTGATTGGACTGCAGCCCAGTGTCTCAAGCTAATCTCCCTCAAAGAAATTACTGTCACTGGAACAAAGCCATAGGTAAGTTGTTTGAAACCAAAAGGAAAATCCCGTTGAGTAATGCAATATCCTTTCAATTTCAGATGTTCCTGGTGTGTGTCAAAGAAGCACATTCCACTAAAAGATTACAATTTCAGACTACGAAATTATACAAAACACTAAATATTTTGTGCTCCCATCATCTTTTGGTCACAGTTTTGAAAAATGAAACTAACACAATAAATGCCTGACTAACATAACAGAAGATATTGACCATGTATGAAATCAGGAATCGCAAAACATCATCATTGAATTCTTTCCCCCGAATCAGCACAGGTCCGTGTCCTGCATCTAACCTCCTGGGTGGGAGATAGGCACCTTCTCTTGCTTCTTATCGCAGATCAGCACTTTGTAGATTCGGCCAAAAAAAAACAGCCACCCTCCGGCCACACAAATCCCTCTTGTCAACATGACACCCCCCCACAACCCCCATCCCTCAAGTCAAGGATGTGTGTACCCTTTCAGTGTGAGAAGTGGGGGTCGGGTCCGTTGCCGACCTGGAGCCAGCGGGCACGAGACCCCTTGGCACGTTCAAGCACTAGTGTTCCCCGCTGGTGCAGCACCCCCATCTCTAATTCTGTCCCCAAAGACTCGTGACGGCTGTGCATGTGCAGGAGGAAGAGTGTGATAGTTGTAAAACTGAAAGCGTTTGCCAGCCACACTCTGAAACTCTAGAGGGATGTTCTTTTCATTGCCAAACAGTAGGAGAGAGAAAGAGACGGACTGTAAATGTTTTAAAAATGTTTTATCCCACCAAAAACACACACACATACACATGCACAAAAAAAAAATAAAAAACTTCATAATGAAATTCAGTATGAAGATAAGCGGGGTTTGTGCAAAAACTTCTACTCCCTAAAGCTGCAAAAGAAAGCAGTGTAGGTGCCAGAGGGGCAGAACTGCTGTTTTCTTCACTCAGCGACACAAGGGAGGACAGGACTGATACCCTCCCCCCACCCCCCAGCACAATTTAGCTTCTTTTCCACACAGATAGGTTCAGGCCTGTGAGTTGTCTTTGAGGGGAGCTGGTCTGGGCACCTTTAAACACTTCCATATTGCACGTCAGCCCACCCCCTTTCAGCTTTTCCCCTCATCACTCATCCCAACGTCAGGGTGCAGAAGATCCATCCTGCAGCAGACGGGGTTAAACCAAAGCAGCGATGACACAGAACCGAAGGAATCCCACTCGATCGGAGCTAATACTTACATAATGTCTATCAGTGGGTCTGTGCCGGGTCGTCACAGACCCGCCTTCCCACATACCTCCACCACTGATCACCAGAGACTGGAAGATGAGGACAGGACATTATCCTCTCCAAAATCCTACACATGTTCTGTTCTCTATTCCTTCCTACTGCTCTTAGAATCCAACAAGACGTGAAAGTTCAATACGACACACTGGAAATGTTGCAAGTATATGTGCTCGTCAAACACGGGGTCCCGGTGGCTCTGATGAGGGCCTTTGAGTAATAATTATGCATCCAAAGAACCTAAACCTCAATATGGACTCTTTAAAAAAATTTGGGTTTAAAAAAAAGCTCACTAGTAAGTTCAAATCTGAAAAAATACGTATATCCAAATGATAGAATCTCTCGCCGATAGTCTTATATTAAAGTCCAACTACACCAGTAGATAAAAAGCCATTACTACAAAACTATACAGCAGAAGCCCACTTTGTGTGTGGAGGTTCTGAAAGTGATTCCTTCCCATACTCAACAGAGACCAGGAGCGAAAGAAACAATGCTGTCCTTTCAGAACTTCTCCTTCTCCTTGAACCCTTTCCTGCATTGCTAACCATCTCTCCATCGCAAGGATCATTTGTCTCAGCATTCAAATGAGCAAAAGTGACTGCATGCTTTCCTAAGAGTGGGGTTTTGCGGTTCCACTGATGACACTTGACAGGGACAGGCAGAGCACGAGAGGGACAGAAATGAAATGGGCCTCATTGAATGCTGCTGTTTGCGCAGAAATATACAGCGTGCTGCTTCAGACGAAGGCCGCGGAGACAGTTTGGCCAGGTTCGTCGGCTTTGTCAGCCTCTCTGACAGCTGGTTTCGCCGCATAAATCATGGCGCAGGCATGTGTTTTCATTTAGCTGCATTTCAGGACAACAAACACTGTACGTACGAGGCCAACCGCAGAGCGACAGGCGGATAGACAGAACTGCGCTCGGATGATGTCAGCGAATTGTATCATTATGTTCCAGCAGCGGAGCGCTAAATCTTCAGTGCTGGCAGATGAGTCACTACACTGTGTCATTTGTTCTCCCCTCTCTTAGACATGAATTAGTGCTCGTGAAAAATCCTGATCTGTGCTTCTCTTTCTGGATTTGGACAAAGGGGGTCAGGTCAGGGTAAGGCCCTCAGCAAGACCCCTTCAACCAGTGACATGGGCAAAACGGAGAAGCTATATTTACACAGGCCTGGAAAAGGTGCTGACACTCAGGTCAGGTCTTTGGCTGGTGTTGCTGGGCAGCGTTGCTGGCAAAAGGCAACCAAGAGAGATCATGGCTACAAACTGCTGGCAACAGCCAATCAGATAAGAGCAACTCTATTGCCCGGGAAACCAGTACCCTATAGTCAGATGCTGAAACATTTGTCTCACTGTCTTGGCTTAAACATTTGTTTCGGTCACAAACCCATCATTATTCTCAATGGGACATACGTAGCTAGGGACACCTATGTTAGCAAAAACGCGGCTAGTTAGTTGAATCCCAGTTATTTGGGGTTATAAATTTTAAATCAGATTGTTTTGTGTGACGCACATGGACCCATATGTTATGATTTATAATATCATATGTTATGCAGGTAGAATAAAGTGTCCAGATCTAAATATTCCTTTACTTTTCTGTGCTCACAAAAACTGGATTGGTCCAATAACAACACTACAGAATGCAACATCAAGAGGCCTAATTGGTTAGCTTTGTCTTTCCAGAAAAGAACATGTGTGAGTGTGTGTGTGTGTGTGTGTGTGTGTAAAAGGTTTCAGGACAAGGCCCTGCGAAGTGTCCAGGCAACACGTCTGTTGACAGCCAGTTGGCCGGTTCCACTCAACGCTACACGGTCATACTGACTGTAAACAAAGAGGCAAGTCAGTGAACCCCGTGCCTGAGGAGGGGAGTGGAGGGTACGGGTGGCTGGGACGAGGGGCAGAGCAGCTGGAGAATTGGTCTGGGAAACTGCACCCCGGTGGAGTGTGGCTTTTGATCTCTGATGTGTCCAAACCTACTTAGGTGGGGGACGGTGGGATTGGGGGGGTTATGTCATGTGGAGGAATGTGCAGGTTTATCTAGAGGTCAGAAATGCAGAGAGGGAGCAAGGGACAATGAAAGAGGGAAAAAGAAAAAAAAAAAAAAAAAGAATTGCCCCATCAAACTTGTGTAATTACCCTCGCCAACATCTTGGTACTTTCTTCTCTTTTTTTGGTGGGGGAGGCTCACTTCACCACAGGAGGCTTGCGTTGAGGCGGGTTCTGCCATGGCCCCGGCTGGCGCGGCACACAGGAGCCCTGATTGAGTTTTTAACTGCAGGGATAACACAGACTCTCGGCGCTCGCAACTCTTTGAACTCTGTCTGTTCTCGCTGCCGCAGCGCTTGAACTGGGTTAATCACTATTAATATTTAACATGCTGCAAACACTCCGGCGCAGAGCTCTACCAAAGCCCCGAGATGCACCCGGCGCTCTGCAGCCTCTGCTCCCTATGAAGCACTGACTTGACGCAAGATTAAACTCCTTTCTCTGAGCGCCGAGAATAACTTTTTAAATGTCGATTCATTAGTGTTTTATTAATGCACTACAGTGTGCTGGAGTAATTACAATTAGCTTCATTTCAGAGTGGCAGTGAATAAACTTGCGGCCCTATTGTGGTTCTCTGCAGTGCATGGAAACAGGTCTTACAAAAAGAAAACTGGAGCAGCATGAGGTAAAGACGGTGAAAATGTGAGGCAAAAGTAAATAAGAATTGTGCTGTTCTGCAGTACGTTGAAACGGAGCTTTACAGTTTTCAATCGTTTACACACTAAATGAAACATTTTCACACAATTACCAAGACTCTACTTTAAGGAGAAAAACACCTTTGCAGATCTGCACAACATTACACAAAATGTCTGTTGGAAGGAGGTGGAGGAAGAGATCCAGGTAGACGAAGAGGTGGAGAGGGACCTGAAGAGGAGGGAGCACCTGAATTACATAGAAGAAGGGGACAAGCTTTACCTCAAGAAATCTGGGCAACGGTTATTGACCAGGTTATCAACCACTGACTTCATCAAAGATGGAAGATGGACTAAGAGTTCAGTCTAATTTCAGCAGAAATACAGTAGCGACAGTAATTAGTCAAGGAAATGTCAAGATCCGGTCCGGAAGGGGCAACTCTGGGTCCTGGATTCGGACTGGAGTTTCATGTTCTGTTTCCTGTTTGTTTTCACTTGTGTCTGATTGTATAAAACTGCCCTGTTTTTCTCTGTTCGCCATTGGGACATTGTTACGCGATGTTTCCTCTGTCCTGTTCACCATTTAATAAACCCGTTTCAGGACATCGTGCATATGCGTCCTCATTCTTCGCCATGTCCAGTCATCAGTCCCGCTGAGATCCAAGGAGCCGTGGTTTGACGGGAGGACGCCACCAGGTCCCTTGTCCCTGGCCAGTGTGGGCTTCATGTTCAGCAGGGTCCTGAAATGCCCCATAGTCCCATGCCTGGTGGTGTTCGAGGTGAGAAGCGGCCATTCAGCAGGGTGAGCCGAAGACTGACTGGAGAGGCGGGTGTTAGTCGAAGGTGGACAGGGTGCCGGTCCCCCACGGGCCTGAAGCCGTCGGTGCAGGATTACTGCCACTCGTCCATCTCATCCAAATGTCATATCAGTCATTAGTCAATTTTTATTCGGCTCAGCTATTCATGTTCTCTCTTATTTATCTCTTCTCTATTCGCCTCGTTTCAATTTCCATTCATGTTCAAAAAGACACAGTGTATGGACTTCCTTCCCCCTTCGTGGATTGCTTTGGCTGGCATGCCGGGAGTCATGCCAAGGAGGGAGGGTACTGTCATGATCTGGTCTGGCAGGGGCTAATATGGATCCAGGATTTGGACCAGAGTTTCATGTTCATCCTGTCTTATAATGTTTCCTGATTGTTTTCACCTGTTTGTTACTGAAAAATTCAATGAAACTGCCTCTGCCTCTGTACTTGTCATCACATTTGATATCCTTTACTGTGATATTTAACAGTCGACTGTAGTTTTGTCTACATAGGGTTGAGGATCTAGGACACCGAGGCAGAGGGGTCCCAGTGTTCATTCAGGTGCAAAAGGTCACATTTGGCAATGGCACTAGTTTAAAAAAAAAACTCAATCTTTAATGCATGTAATTTATTGAGGGGCAAGGGTTTATATCATCCAGAATGAGGAAGTAATATGCATGAGACCTGTCAAGGGAGCTCCTCTGATTATAAACTCTGTTTATAAAATCGTTTTTGTTCTTGGGTGACACCAACGTACCCACAAAAAGTTCATTAGTTTCTCTTCTCCAAGATACAGTTAACTACAAAGTTCTATGTTTCTATCTATATATGTGAATCTTTATGTAACTGACCATGGCGAGCACATACACTATGCCTAGCATGCACGTACCTCTGTGTGAGGTAAAGACTGTGAGAATGTAAGACTGTGCCTTTTTGAGGAAAGGACGGTTTCAGTTTGAAGTAAAAAAATATGTATATGAAAGTGGAGTGATTGTCATTATGAAACACAGCACACGGTACACACAATTGGCAGCCATGCCAGGCGCCCGTGGAGCTGTGTGTGGGGAGAAAGTCAGAATGTCATGTAAATACAACATTTACGGCACTCATCAGATGCCCTCAAATACAATGTGAATATGAGGTGACGGCTGTGTCAGTATGAGGTAAAGAGCTTGAGAATGTGAGGCATAAAAAGTGGTGGATTTAGATAAACATGTGTGAGAAAAAAAGATCTTTAACAGCTACAACCAATCAGAAAACTGTTGGCCAGCTTGATGTTTTGGCCAACAGAAGGAAATGTCTCCAGAGCAGTTTGGGGACATGTCTATTCGGTAAATGTGGATTTGTATGCCTCATCCGGATTTGAAATGTGTCCGCTGTGATAATGCTGGGAAGGATTATGGAGCATTTACCTTTTGGATCCTGTGTTAAAGTTATACTTGCGCTCCTGCTGGAAGCAAGGTCAGCTAATGTAAATGCCCCCATTATTTTTCACAACTCTGTTCTGGTGCACATGTCGAGTGGAGAATGCCAAGAGTGTTCAAAGCAGTAATCAGAGCAAAGGGTGTCTATTTTGAAGAAACTAGAATATAAAACATGTTTTCAGTTATTTCACCTTTTTTTTTTTTATTTCACATGTGTTCATTCATAGTTTTGATGCCTTCAGTGAGAATCTACCAAATGGTAATAAAATATAAAGAAAACACATTGAATGAGAAGGTGCAGTCATACTTTTGGCCTGTACAGTATGTATGTGTGTGTGTGTGTGTGTGTGTGTGTGTGTGTGTGTGTATGATTTGATATTCTTTGTGTTTGTGTATATTAAATATCACAATCACAATCAAAGATCAAAGAATAGCAAATCAGATTATAAGAATAGGCTTTGGAGGAACCCACCACATCAGCATTTTTCACACAGTATTTTACAGTACCTGTCTACAGAGTATCAATACAAAGTAAATATAGCTTATCACAGAAATAAAGAAAACATTGTACCTATTTGTTCAAAGAATCGGGTTAGAGTAGATGGTGCATCACATTGTACCATTTGATAAAGTGTATTTGATGTTATAGATACACGTAACAGGATTACTTTAACATAACTTGTTACAGATCGTTATATGTAAAGGATGCCATTGTCTACAAAATAATTGTTTCTTTTTTTTAATGGAATGCAATGCTTCATTGTGAGTTTGATTGTGAGCTGTAACTAATTTCCTGTTCTGCTTGAGAGCTGCAAACAGACAATCAAAAAGCCTCAAGCTATATTTTCTTCCCCCTTCCATCAACTAATTTATGATTTTAAAAGAAGTATCATGGGGATGTTAGAGCAGTCGGGTGGTGGGGGACACACAGAAAGTGAGAACTCTCTCATGACC
This sequence comes from Denticeps clupeoides, assembly GCF_900700375.1. Classification (NCBI taxonomy): domain Eukaryota; kingdom Metazoa; phylum Chordata; class Actinopteri; order Clupeiformes; family Denticipitidae; genus Denticeps; species Denticeps clupeoides. The sequence goes on from NC_041707.1 coordinate 16,720,021, forward strand.
AACCTCTTAAACAAATCTGAACACTTCACTATTCAAACAGATCAGAACACTGGAGTGGATGAACGAGGGCAAAAAGTCAGACTGAAAACTACAAAAGGCCCGTCCCCAGGGTGTTAGACAGGCAGACTGGCTATGTGACCTTTAAGACTAGATTTTTTAAAAGGGAAAAAAACATTAATATCACTTTAAGACAACTTTATTGCGGTCCATAAATTGCAGTAGCATGGATTTTGAAACTTCGTTCATAAATAACTATGCTATGTTAGTACAAGACATGCTTTTGCATCAATCCAGTAGGAGCTGCACAGGCAATAAAAAAGAAAAAAAGAACCTTCCTGCAATCTCTGAAGCAACATAGCTTTGATTGCATAAGATTCCACGAATGAGCGCCTGTTTGTAGCCACAAGTCTTAGCAGATAAAATATTAAAGGTGGCTGCAGAACAGGGGGCTTTGTGGAGGGACAAAAGCTGGAAGCAATTTGTGAATCTACCAAATGAAAGCTATTCAGCAGCGAGAGTAATTTAATTACCATTCTTTAAATGTTTGAATGACTTTGACCTTAGAAGCACTCGCGGGGTCACGCAGGTGTGTTTACTTAAGCTAATTCAGAATTCAGGAACATGAAACAAGTCTCCATCTACATATCCTGTTTCTCAGAAAATAGCTCCTTGTGTTTGGATGTGAAATTCAATTATTATTTGCTCTATGTCAACAGTGTATATGTGTACATGTGCATGCATGTGTGTGTGTGTGTGTGTGTGTGAATGTGTGCGTGTCAAAGTCTGCACTTTAATGAATAAATCTGTTCTAGTTCTTTATTAGCCCCTAGAGTAAACACATCATGAATGAGTATGACAGGAGATTAATAAAATAAGAAAAGACAGGGAAAAGTAGGAGCAGACGCCGGGAAGAAAAACAGACATGTGGTGAGGTCTGACAGCCCCCATTCCCAGAATGCCATGTGTGATGGACGGTGGGTGACCAGAGGCAGGTGTGGGGGCCGGTTGTTCAGGGGTCCAGCTGATTTTTCGGGTCCTGTGTGGCACATCTCCTGCCTTGCTGATTTGGGTCAGTGGAGCACATCTGGTACCAGTCACAACGGAGCACATCCATAGCCAGGCCGCACCCACCCAGCCAGTTGAACATCTGGAGAGCCCACCAGCTTTGGGGGGGCCAGCATGGGAGCTGGTTAGCTCCAGGTGCATGTGGAAGGGGGGTACAGTTGATGGACATTGCCGCATTCAGGGGGGCAGCACCATGCTGGGTGACTGACCCCTTCCACATCCATCCTGCAGGCTCAAGTTCCTGGTTCAAATTTTAAATTCTCTTTATCGGCTCAGTACATTAGTTACGTTTGTATTTCATTTTTGCAACTTGAAATGAAAATAAGTATTTAAAAATGTGAGGTAAAGGAAAAATATGATGTGTACAAAAAAACTGAAGTAACAGCAGATATGGGATTATGAATATAAAGTAAAAAATAACAGAAGTGGTGTTTGGCAATGCCAATGGGAATTTGAGGTAAAGTCTTAGTATGAGGTAAGAGTAGCATTGAATAAGGTTGGGATGTACAGTAAAGGCAGTAGGTGCATCTCCGTTATAGCAATATTTTCAGAATGTTGTTAATTTTTTTATCACCTGTCACAATAATACATTAAAAGAAACATGATGATGGATGGTCAGAACTTGGACTTTTTTCTATTGCAGAAACTGCATGTCTTTACCACTTATTAGATGCTCTGTGAAATCGCAGAGGATAATCTCCTTCAAATAAAAGGTGTAATTTCACAGAGAAACTGTAGATTCAAAACTGCAGGATCTTCTGTGTTGTATCTGCATTACGAATTAAGCCCTCAGTCTCCTCCTCCATCCAGACACACCTTGCCATGTATTTTATATGTCCTGTGACAGTGGGACATAAATTTTAACATATCACCTCATGTAAGCATACAAACTTTCTAGTAATATACAGAAATTTATTTGAGGGTTAATGGGAACTCAGTCAGTGAGAATGTGAGCTGAAAAGTTGTGCTCATCTGTGCCATAAATTGTCTGTAAACGTGTGTTTCCTGTACACACCCAGATGAAGAGCACCATAATCCATCCTTAAAAGAAAACTGTGCCGCTGAATCCAGTTGTGCCGTGCCGCAGGGTGACGTACCAGGTTGAGGCCTGCAGCCATATCAGGAACCATGCTGGGCTCCAACCTGTTCAGTTACCCCAGCAAATGCAGACAATTCGCATTCAGCAAGGCCCAGCTAACGAAATACCACATGGGTTCAGAGAGCAGCGCTCCGCCTGGGGCGGCCCAGACGCTGCAGATCCAACAGAAGCTGTTTTCTGACCCTGAAGCCACCAGAACATTCTACAAAAAAAAAAAAAAGACTCTTGGACTCTTCAAAATGAATAAATTAGTCATTAGTGATGACACACACAAACATACATTTCTTAATTGGCCTGAATTTCAATACAAATCAATACATGTGTAAGATTGTAATGTCTTGCTACTTTTCCCTCTTCCATGCATCTTCTCACTTGGGAAGACATTTGGCTGAGTGACTGGACCACTTCTCTCACACTTTACAGCTTCCCTGTTAGCAGTGAAGAGTCATTCCCCACTGAATCGAAAGCGAACACGTGTTGCGTGGCGTGTTATGGTGACAATTAGAAATGTCTTTAGAGGAAACAGTTGTTTTCTTTCTCTCGCTGCCTTCCATCTACGTAGCTGTGGCTGCTGTTGTAAAACGGTGTAAATTAGAGCATTGGCCTCAGCACTTGGATCATTGGGAATTCTAAAGCGTTGCTGTACACTGTCTCCCCAATTAAAACAACAAGTGCCAAGAAGAAGAGAAAAAAAACACAAAACATTGTAGATTGTGGGAGTAAGTTGAAAGAAGTAAGAATGGTGGTTTTAAAAATTCTGTTCCTCTTTCCCTGGTTCAAATGACTTTCCATTTTTCCAGTCTGTCTGACCAGAAAAAAAGGGCCGCATTCCTGTATCTCACCTAGTCAAGCGCTATACAACTAGCTCCTCAAATGTTATTCAGTAACTTAGCTACTTTAGCAATGAAAAGTACAGTGTAAAACTGAGTAGTGTGTCGTATTCTGAAAACGACTTATACGTCAGTGGAGCAGATGTGGCTGTTTAAATAGCCAGTCAAGTTTCTTTGTGCTGAATGGAAATAAATTTACATCAATTAAATACTTACAAAGCTGCACAATCTCCACATTATGGATATGCATTCTTTGATCCTTACACTAACATTAATGATGTTAACATTGCTATTGAGCCAATGCTGTAACTTGCTACTTGCACTTCATCAGTTTATGTAATATCAAGGCATACTGCTTATTGCTTATAGAACAGCTCTTTTTGAGTTTGCACTATATGAAAACCGAGCCACAGAATTTCATCTCTCTGAGACCCATTAAAACTGAAAGTCAGCCAAAAACTACAAACTAACTATAAAAACAACTATAGGGCCCGCACAAAAGATTTGGGAAGAAGTTGAAGGGACAGTCTGGGAACAATAGTCACCACAGTAAAAATAAATAAACAAGTAAAAAAAGGACTCTCAACAGCAGTACAGTATCAAAAACGAATGAAGCCCGTCTGGATCCGCTAACAAAGTCAAGCAGAAACTTTTATAGTATTTTGTAGTCTTTATAGGTATTTAATTTTAGTTTCATTCCAGTGCAATTTTTAAAAAACTAAAATATGAAACTATTATTTCAAAATACTGTATACTGGTTGTATTGACAATAAACCTCTCTTGAAAGTCCTCCTAATGCACCTTGACCCTGTTTGTCAAATGTTTAGCCAATTTTCATTTCTAGCAGACTTTTTTTTGTATTTGTCTGTCCGGAGAAATGAATGTGCCAAAAAAATCTTATTAAGATTAAATCAAGATATGAGTCACATGTTAAATCGGGGGATAAGTGAACAACTACTGGATTCAAATTTGTGGACCCAGCATTGTCATCAGTAAACCAACCGCAGATGTGGATGGTGCTCAGCTATAACTTGTTCTGCTCCACCCTTTCCTTGTTCAAGTATCCACGTTCCCTGTGCGCCTGCAACGAGTGCCTGAGTAAGACTATTTAGTTACTGCTTGCTTGGTTTAATGTTTGTTAAATACAGTAGCAGAGTTCATGGATTTTATACAGTGCACGCACACACACACACACACAGTGGACACACACTCGGGTGGACACACACTCGCATGCAACTAATCCTAGTATTTTGAAAGCGAAGGTCACCGCTGCAGTAGGAGGACAGGTGCTGAGGGAAACCTGGGCGTGAACTTCATAACCTTTCCCACAATAACACTAGCACCACCTTGCTTTAATACCACTCAGTGTTACTTTTAATCCCCTGTAAGCAGGATTTAAAAAATAAATAATGCACCCATGCCACCTGTTTATACAAGGTAAACTATATTCTCTCACACACACACACACACACACACACACAGACACATACACATACACACTCAGACACCCCGTACTAGCATTTTTAAGGGATCCTTTGATCATGTGCCAGAGTGCAGTAGAATATTTTTACACTTGGCAGGGCTTAATAGGGCCACAATCCTGGGAACCCTGTAAAAAAAAAAAAAAAGTCCCAAAATATTGTGTTTTGGTCACGTGACTTGGGGTCATCTCTGTTAGATTTTGTGTACTTTGCTGGTTGCCTGATGTAAGTGTTTGTGTGTGCGTGAGTGGTTTTTGTGTCGGCCCAAGGGCAGGCAGGGAGGTAGAGAGGCATTTTACGCACAGGCACACACGCACAAACCTCTGCCTGACACCGGCGCTCTTAAATAATGCACATCTGGCTTCAGGCGTCATGCAGTACATCAGCTCAGCAGCGCTGTAATAGTGTATGTTCACCTTTCTGCATGTCTCTCCTGTTGGAACTCACTCTGGGATTTGTTCTGATCCAGACGGGCTTCATTAAATGTGAGATTTGTTTTTGATGTACTGCTGTAGAGAGTCTTTTTTTTATTTACGTGTTTTTTTTTTGTGACAATTGTCCCAAGACTCCTGACATTTTCTTTTTTTTTTTTTTTTGTCTAAATTTATCCTCTCCAGATTGTGTGGGCCCTAAAGTATTTTTTTTTTTTTGTTTTAGTTTAGTTTTTGTGTCAAGTTGTCGTTTTAATTATTATTAGTCTTTGTCATGTCCAGACTCATTTTAGTCTAGTCAAGTTTCAGTCAGCTAAAAGTCTGAGCAATTAAGTCTTATTTTAGTTAGAGAAATCCATTACTGTTTTAGTGTAGTTTTTATTCAGCGAAAACTAGTTTTAGTCAATGAGACCTGATGCCATTATAGTTTAGCCTTTTAGTAATGACATTTAGTACAAGTACCTAGAAGAACCGACAAAAATAACATTTTCTTTTAGTCAAACCCATTTCATAATTAAAACTAGGTTATCTTATTATGTTACCTTATAGACTCAGGCTTTCCCATTCCATAGATCCGTTCCAGACAAGGAAGATGCTGTGATTTGTTTCATGTTTTTCGACCTGTTTTCTTTTTTAAAGTATCAAAAGATTGCTTCATCATTTTCTGCACACATCTGCTAAACCATCACAAGTATCTTGAAATGTAATTAATGCCATGATTGCATGTTGCAGAAGAATCTGCTATATAATAGCAGTTTCTATACTGCTATATATAAAGGTAATACCATTTCATTTCATTTTTGTTAACAACAAAAGAAGACATTATAGTACAGTTTTTATTTTGTAAACCATACTTAGTCTCGTTTATTCCTCAACACTATTACATGATATATTTCATTATAGTTATCATCACACTTTTGTTACATCTCGTCTTTGTCACGTGGAAAAAAAAACACAAGTGGGGCCTCTTGGTTGTTTTGATGGGTACTTCTACAGCATATCTTGAGCCTCTTGTGGGTTTATTTGACACAATGATACCTCTATGTTCTTATCATTCAAATGATCTGTTACATCATGGTATTTGTATCGAATATGGGGAGACACTGAGCAGCAACTGAATCATTAACATTTCCATGATTGGTTAAATAGATAGTTTTCATGGACTTTAGTTGGACAGTGTTTAGATATTCAGTCCTTGGTGCCTCATTCCTCTTCTGAATGTCCTCCATCAAACTGAAAGACCATGCTTGGTTCTGCAGCTAATTCTCACCACCTTCAAGACTTGGTCACCAACATGCAAGCCTGCCAGAAGACCCAGCCAAAGCCACCAATATCACCAAACATCTTCTACCAATCACCCCCTACACTCAGAAAAGTGAACACTGCCTAAACTGGCTGAAGTATTCTGTAATAATTTAGCATTGATGTAATGTAAATACAGCAATCAAACCTGCTTTAACCTGTTTATTTTCATTACGTCACTGCTAAAATATTAAGTGTGGCAGATTGCTTTAATGATTTTTTTAGTTAAGCCAGTGTTCACTTTTTTCAATAGCAATACATTGAGTAGAAGGCACATACAAATGTGTGTACAAATGTTAACTATTTTAAACCCATTAAATTCCTTATGACCCATCAAGATACCAATTCAATGTATTGTAGTTACTGCAGAAACTGAATTTCAAAGACTGTCAAAGTGGTAGTGATGGGGTTAAAGTAACAGGAAAAGAAAAAATCAGAGGGATGTCTGAGGAAGATCTCTTCAAGTAAAGCTCTAGAACATGAGTATTCTCTAATTATTTATAAAATGAAGCTGCAATATGTTTGCAACGGTTCGAACCAAAGCCAAATAACTTCAACAATCAATTGTAACTGCTTTAATTTGCATCATGACTCAATCCCCTCCGTCTAGCATTTTCCACCAACCTTCATAATCCAATATATATTTCTTTAATCTCCATCCTGTATGTGATGCTAAATTAATTGAATATTGACAAGGAAATTTGCAAAACCTCGGAAAACAGCACGTCACAGTTAACCTGATTATGCTTGTGACAGAGGGGAGAGTTCTATCGTATTTACGGGTGATTAGGAATCCAACATGTGATGCCTGGCCTCTTTAAATTGCGTCATGCAATAAAGCGCCGTTGGCTTGCTCAGCTTGTCGGAGGTGCAACTCATGCCACATCACTCACTTTCACTGGTTGTGTGTATCTGTCTTTATGTATCTGTCTTTAATGTTCATCAACATTTTTTTTCTGTGATTTTTTTCATAATTGACTGGAACCAAACTTCAGAAAGCCTTGATGAAGCTTTTCAATGCAAACTCTGCATTTTTGCTCTATGACACAATTTCTAAGCATGAAGCAATAGATAAAAACTGGTACTGAAGAGAACGGTTAAGTTTGTATCATTAGTTTAGATTCAGGTTATTCAATAGCCAAACTCTAACTTCTTTATTTATCTAACACTGCCTTAATGTTAAAGTAATTAAAGTAGATTAAGAACTGTGCCTTTATTGGCTTTAAACAGATAAAGATATGTTTCGACTGTTCTTTTTATTATAGATATTTGTGACAAATGTGTTAAAGATCAAATACATTACAGTTTAGCACTTGACCGGTCCAAAGGATAGAAAGGATGGAGTAAAGTGTGTCAAGAAAATAAAATGCGGCCACACAAAACTTAATAAGAAACTGAGATCAATATGAAATCACACAAATGGAGATACACTGAAAATTGCACAAGACGGGAAATAACATCATGTTGTGCAGGGACTGACCAATACAATCTTGGTGACCAAGGAAGGAAAGAATACGTGTGTCCGGATAGCCCATCAGGAGTGCTGGTACATGGCGCATATACAGCTCCATGCAACTAATCTCAGCACATTAGTGAAAATAATAAAATATATTTTTAATATGTTTTATTTAGTTTTTGTTGTTGAAATCTTCTTCTGCTTATAGGGTGTCATTAATGGGTTTATGGAAATTTGGTTTCTAGCAAATTATTACTAACAAATTAACATTTCACAGGTAACTATGATTAGACAGTACAGTACAGTCACAAAATTAGAATTCATGTATATATTTTGTAGGATATTCCATGATTCAGTTTCTAAACCACTTACCCAGTTCAGGCATTCCCGGGTGCGTATCCAGTTCAGGTCACATCTACCCATGAATGGCTGGAATGACCTCTGGACTAGCAGCCCGCCTACTGTGGTTTCTAGTACATAAAAGAATAATAAATTGACATCTAAATTGAATTTATATTGAAATATACACTGCAATGAACTGGTGCGCTGTCCAGGGGCAGCTGCAGAAGTATGAGAAGATCACTGGGAATTGCATTGGCTACCATTGGCTTGGGATGTATGGATACCTATTGAAATATCCATATAAATGATATCTTCAAAATGTATGAGTGCTAATCCCAGGTCTGGGTGGGGGAGTCTTTAGAGCAAGAGGCATGATGGAGATGTAGCTGTTGCCCTGTTTTCCAGCATAACTCTCTCTGTGTGAGAGACAGCTGGCGGTGCTGCCCAGTCAGTTCTTCAGGGTGTTTCTGCCAACCGAAAGCCTGGCAGCATGCCCTTCATACACACACACACACACACACACACAGGCTGTTGAGGCATCCCTGAATCCCTCTTTTGCGGTCGGCATGCAGGGTGTTGCTGACTGTCTGGCAGTTTGGATCAGTTCCTGCTGATGACTCAGTAGATTGCAGAAGAGTCCAGCTTCTGATCGCAAACTGTCTCAGTGTCACGTATTTTTTAAAGTCATGCCTGAATGTTTACATTGCTACGTTCTTTGAAGCAGTGCTAGACAGACTGAGGAAATCTTCTTGTTAAGTCTGACATTATTTCCCTGCCCAATGGCTCCTTTTGAAAACAACAATGATGGAACCTGTGAACCTGTAGACTCACAACAAGAAACTCTTATTTCAGGGCCACCTGCTGGTACGTGTTTAAACATTGAAGCTTTCATTTTAAATGAAGCAGTGGTTGGCCTAGTGGGTAAGGAAACGTCCTCTTTCACTAAATCCGGACGGGTCTTTACATCTTTCTCATCAAAAACGAAACCAGAAAAATGAAAGCTGAAGCACTGCAGCCTGCGGAAAACAGTAACCTTTTGACGGGTGTGAAATCACATGTCCTTGAATGGACAAAGACGCTCCTACACCTGCCGTGATGGAAAATAAACGTACTTGATTAACAAACTTGAGTGCACGAGAGCATTCGAACTCACCAAAGCATGGAGTGGATTGTACGTACGTGGATGGTGTACTCACAGTGCTCAAACTCATGACATCCCTCGACCTGGAGGGGAGGGGCTAGTAGGCTGCTGCTGCTTCGATTGTGTCAAACAGAGGGTTGCACATTTATATTTATTTAGTTAGGTTTTTTTAATGCGAGCAAGCTAATGACATTTCCAGTAACTGCTGAAAGGACAAAACTATTTTATAAAAATCATTTTATAACAAAAATCTACAATTTTATACACAGTAATGCCAAGGACTATAACTCTCTCTTTTTCTCTCTCCGGGCTTTTCCCTAATACAGAAATGATAAATGCAGAAGTGACCCCTCCTGTCTGAAGACATATTCATTATAGAAGTGTAAAACACTTTTAAAAGCTGAGCTGAGTGATGTCTGAGCTCAGATGAAATGTTTGTATCCTGTTGTTTATTTCAGTCCTCAATGCTTTTGTCAGGGTGTCCTCTTCTGTTTGGTCCGGCATGACAGCTGATCTCAGCGTTGTCAGAGACTGACATCCATCAGCAGGTGAGACCTGAGCCATGCTCGTAGTAGCCTCAGGGAAACAACAGCGTGAAGTTTCGTCCTTCATGTTCAGATGGAGGGGGTCGGATAATGTTCGGGGGTTCAGGGACAGGAAGGATTGCCCTGGACAGGAAATAAGATCAGCTTTAGGGACAGCTGTCTCACACCCAGACTTTCAGAGTCAAAGACGGATGACTTCACCCTTGACCATCTAATGCTAACTTCAGAGGTAATGACAGAACATCCTCTATCTATGGCTAAAATACATCAACAGGCTCATAAAATAAGACCAAGTCATTGTCACACGTCTGAAATTGTCACTGATGTTGCCTTTGCTTTTGTCACTACCTATATTAAGCATTATCACTTTTTTTCTGGTGAATTATTTATCTGTAGTTATTAATAAACAAATAATTAAATGTTCATTTTACATTAAGTTAATCCTTCAAAATTTAGGTATCAACAAAGAACCCAGCCTGACTGTTTTTCTAGTATTAAAAATGTCATCAGTAACACATAATGAAGAGAAACAGGAAATAATAGCGTTATTTGCTGCACTCTGCCTTGCAGTGGTGTTGGAGTCACGTGTCTTTCACTGCTTTGGCATTTGTGCGACTCCCAGCCGGAGTTAGAGTGCTTCGCCTTCCCAGACTGCCCCGAGTTGAGCCATTCCCAGCTTTCTCCTCCGCCTCGCTCATCGAAAGCTAAATCCCAACTCAAATCCCACCATGGAAGCTCCACCAGGCCTCTCCATGTAACTCTAAGCCCTATTATTGGGCTGCTAATGCTTCCAGAGGGTAGCGAATCACAGCGGGCCGACAGCCACAGAAGAATTAGAAATAAATATGCATCAGGACAAGATAAATACAGAGAGAGGGGGCAAATCTGCCGCGACAGCAACGAGCACGTGTGCCGCCGCAATTTGCAAGCGACAGGGAAGAATTTTCAACAGCTCTTTGCGGTAATTGATGGATTAAATCCTAGCGGCTACAGATCCAGCTAATGTGCTGGGCAATTTAAGCGAAGGGGAAACTCAATCAAGTTTTTGGCAAGTTTGAAAAGGAGCGTGTGCTGCTGTGTTCAGCCACCTCATTTCAGGTTGAACAATCTTCACGTGGCTTCTCAATCGAAAGGTTTATCTGCCTATTTATTGACTGGTGAATTATGGCTGGTGAAGTTGGGAGAGCCACAGCTTTGGCAGGGGGATTGATTTCTGTGGAGAGTCTTTTGAAGTGTAAGTCTTGTGCGTAATATTATTTTCTTGAAAGTAAGACTTGCCACACCACCCACCGCCTACTTCCCTAAAAGCTGCAATGGGGACTTAGTCCACGCCCATGGATCTGATCCCTGCTTTCTAACTACGCATACAAAATCCCTCCATTTACCCAGATTCGCTACATATTTTAATATCTTTGCTTTCCGCAAACTTCCCCTGCCAATCAGATTGTGGAAAATTTGGCTCTAGACCAATCTCCAGGCTTCGGGGTTCCACAGTTTGGTTCCTCGCATGGAAAATGATTTCGCTGTTTATCCTGGAATAACCTCAGTCTTATTCGGCTCAAAAGAGTTTAATAAGAGTTCCAAATCTAGTCTACTGATGGAACTCCAAATGATTGGCATTCAGGTACAAATCACCTCTGATTAATTACTTTATTTTACTTTTCACCTTGGTTGTAAAACAGACCAATAGAACCCTGAAATGCATTTTCATTATGCACACTGGGGAACATTCTCAGTCATATGACAATAACTAAAGGGAACACATGCTGGAATTATGGGAGATTCATGGAAAGTTTTCATTAACATGTTAAAGTTGACAGCACTAATATCCTCTCTTTGTTGGAGTTGGGACTTTTGCTGAAGTGTTAATGACCTTTTTTGTGTGGGGGACATAAACAGCATTGAAGACAGTTTGGAGTTTGGCGTTCATGCAGTGTATAGCCAGAGGCGTCCACCACGGGTGTCCAAAGCTCTGATGGATGTCTGCATTTCTAATGTTCCAAACTTTAGGTCTTTTTGGTCTCATCTGTTTAGTTTTAGTGCATTCCTGATATTTTCTTATTTTCTACTAACATGTGGCATATCCCAAGGCTCCTAAACTGCATTTTTTTCAATGAAAAAGTTTATTTACAAAAAAATGGCTTTAAAAACAGAAAAGTGTGTGTGTGTGTGTGTGTGTGTGTGTGTGTGTGTGTGTGTGTGTGTGTGTGTGTGTGTGTTTGCTGAGTGGTGTGCCATCCTGGTACCTCTCTCCAATATCTCAGACACATATTGTGTACTGATGTCTACAGGCAATGTTGTAATTTTTTGCATAAAATGTACTTTTTGCATTTTGTCATCTCTTTTCAAACAATGGGCAAATGCTGAAGTTTAGAACAGCTGAAAACTGCCTCGTAGGTACTCTACTCCCTAACACTTCCGCTGTTTGGTTGTGTGTATGTGAGTGTTTGTTTCTTCAATCACTATGGGCTGTACAAAGCCTGTTTGGGGGGATCACAAGTACAAGAGAAAAATGCAGCAGTGTGTGTGGTTTATAGCTGAATTAAGTAACGCTTTCAGACACATTTTTCTGTAATTAAACCTTGGGTAATTTTTAAATTTCTATTTATACATTTGCTAAATGTGTGTATAAGAGGGTGATTACGTTTGCTAATGTTCTACATTTTTTCTAATGTTATTTAGAAGCAGCAAATGAGATGTATATATTTCTCAAAATTCTGCAAGACGCATCTGAAACCATTTTTATTCATTAGGCGTAGCTTATTAATAAACCTTTCAGCCCCCATTTCAAATCTGGAATATCAGTGGTGCGTATGTAAATGTTATTATTTCACTGCCATATATTCCCTCATTATTAACATATTATTTAAATGTTGTATTTGGGTAATCCCCTCCACTCATCCACGTGTGTATTTTAGCTGGTAAGATTAGGAGCGAGCCCATTACCAGCCTGTTTCCACATAGCTCCAGCACCCATTCTGCTAATGTGCCAGCACTCGAGAAATTAGCTTAGACAAGGTCAAATTGAAATGAATTAGGCAATTTTTTTAAACAGAAAGCATTCCATTAGGCTTACACAGAAAAAATTATTGTTCTTGGTTTAATTTTATTTGCTGAGACCCTGATCACATTTCAGTTCGTGTATCTAGATGCAGCCTTTTAAAACCCACTCTTTCTCCACCTACTGTTCATATGATTTGTTACATATAGAAATGTTGTATAGCAATAACAATGAGAAAACCATCAACATGTACCATCAACAATGTACTGATAATATGGCACAATTTAGAGAGTATATATAGCCCAAAGTACTGTAAATGAATAAGTTTTGCAGGAAAATATGAAAAGAATAAGAAATCTTATTCGGATTATTATTAGTGTTGTTGTTGTTGTTGTTGTTATTATTATGTCATCAGCAGCAATTCAAGTCTTGAAAAGAGAGCATGTGAGTTTCTGTATGTGTGTGTGCGAGTGTGTGTGTGTGTGTGTGTGTGTGTGTGTGAATTGTCATCAAGACATCCACACTGCCTCCAGGCTGCAATTATTACAGTAGGAGAATCTCAGCAACTCCCCTCCATCTCTCTCTCCCTCTCCCTCTCTCTCTCGTCCTCATTCTCTCTCTCTCTCCTCCTGTGGGCTATAGGAGTTCTCTTGTCAGCTCGGGGCATTTAATTGAGTTCTCTCTGTGTCTCTTTTTACAGTGAGTGTATTATACTCTCACAATGCCTTCCCATCCCTCTCTCTGTGTTTTGAGAAAGTAAGTACTTTCTCCATACTAAGGTATGAAATTCATTTTGACATAGGACATAGCTTACACTAAACCAATGATATATAACATCTTCAATGATCCAAAAATTCGGCTGTCAATCAATAAAAAAAATATTAATAAATCACACATTTTGAAATGAATCAGTCATGATTATAGCTTGCTCTATTGCAAAACGTAGAGAGACTTATGTGGGGAGTGACAGGGAGATGATCTAGTCATTTAAAACAAAACAAAAATGCAGAGAGTGAGAGTAAAATAAGTGTTTCTGAAATTGTTTGTCAGACCATTTTTAAAATATGTTCTCTTGGTCATGCCTGGTTTCCACTCTCTCTGCTCTTTTGCAAAAGATCACAGGTCATATGAACACCACAAGTGCGTTGCTGCCATTTTGGCCTCTTTTGAAAATAATGCAAATGAACATACAAATAAGGCTGCTCTTAAATTTCATGGATTGTCTCTGGCCAGGAAGAATTTTATTTCTGTCGTAGGTCATAAACAAGACAGTAAGCCAACAGTGTGCAGATGTGTCAATTGCAATAATATATTTCAATGCAATAAATGTTTATAAATGATTCACAATGATTAATTCATTAATTGTAAAAGTCCGTACAGCCTCAAACATCCGAGATGCCACCCTGAGACACTGTCAAAGTCCTGTTGCAAGTAGCTACATCTTCCGCTGTGTGTTTTTGCGTGTATGTAGGAACTGGGAACACGCTGTTCTGTGTTAGTGAGATAATGACCTGCTCCTCAGCGAGCCTCTTTCTGTCTGATGTCCTCAGGTCTCTCTGCTCAGTTCACTGCTCTCAGTTGAGCTGATTCAATTGGAGACGCAGCGATGCCAGGCGGTGCCAGCATACCGACGCACAACCACGTTTTACACCTGGGTTGGCATCTGCCCTGCGCTTCTCTTCTTATGTTGGTAATGTTTTGCTCTGCTCCAGGAGCTGCCGCTGTCTGTGGCATTTGGTTTGGCAATTTTCAAGGGTGGTAGAAGTGAAGATTGGCTTGATTATATGCCCTTTAAAAGCCTCTCTGGCCTGAGAACAAGCCAGCCAGCACTCGTACATGAGCTATGCATAAGATATGGAAATGGACTGCCATGTATTGTAGGAATGGTGAGAAGTAAATGTTAATGTGATAGTGAAGTGGATCATTTGAGTTGACACTACAGTACTCTACCGCTCAGCTAATTTGGATGATGTACATAACAGGTAGTCAATGGCCTCCATCCCTCCATCCCACAAACACACATACATACGCAAACTTTCAATGCAAGCTGCTAACTATATATATTGAAAACCATATGTATTTTGGGATATATATATAAACTCAAACAGTAACTTAAAAAATGTATAATAGCTTTTTTATGTTGAACACAGAAAGTATGGTGTTATTAGTAATGTTGTATGCTATTATGATGATGTTACCAAGCAGTGTTAGAAAGAGAGTATGTGTGTGTGTGTGTGTGTGTGTGTGTGTGTGGGTGGGTGGGTGAGTGAGTGAGTGAGTGAGTGAGTGAGTGAGTGTGGGTCTGAGTGAGCATGTGAGATTGAGAAATTTTAACCTGTGGTCATCTTATTTCTCCCATGGTTACGGCCCTAAGTGAGGCTCAAAATGCCCATTGGCCCCCTTCTCTTCCTGCAACCCCCCCTCCCGGGACCCTTGTAGCTGTGGCCGGCTGACATTTTAAGCGACATTTCCCTGAGTGCTCTCACATTAAAGGGCGCGACATTTCATTTGCGCACTACTTTGATTAAAGCGCATCCTTCCAGCTGAGGAGAGACAGGACAGGCCTGCGGTATTCCCTCAGCGCTCCGTAGGAGAATCGGCAGGAATTGGTTTTATTACAGCTGAGATATGAAGGACCTCTCAAAGGCCATGGAGACAGCTGCACAAATCCTGTAAATGCACTTCAACAAATGGGGTTTTACCCAGAATCCCCCTCTTCCCGGAGTTGAAATTCTTCTGTCTTACCTAGATCCAATCACGGTACTTATTATAATATTTATAATGCTAGTCTGTGGGATAATTAGTGCAGCACAGGCACAGTATATCAAAGAGTAAAATGGCTTTTATGCCTATTCTAAAATTCCGCATGTTATATTGTCTATAACACATTTATTACAGCATTATAAAAATTATATTATTAAAAGTGGACTGTAAGCATAGTATAAATTTAGCTTATATACAACTTTTGTTATTTCCAATCAGTTGTTTCTATTTAATATTCAAAAATGTACTAGAACAAAAAATGTATTATTTAAATACTCAAAATTAATCTTGATTATACCTAGTTCATTTAAATTTTTTAAGTAAAAGCAAAATTATTACATGATTACAAGATTGTAGTTACTAGTATAGTAAAAGTATAAAAAAAGTTTAAAGTGTATAATCTTCTATTATTTTACTTTCTTCCTTCTCCTTACCTAGATGTTTGATGTCCAGTGCCGAAGATAAGGCGTGAGCCCCAGCTGCCCATGCGGTTGTGACTGCAGGCCAGGTCCTACCTGCCAGGACCAATCGAGCCTTGTGCCTCCCGCCACTGTGGCCCGGAGCACCTAGAGCGCATAAACGGCCCGCACTCTGCGACATCTATCAAGATCAGCAGCGCTGCATCTCTAAAACCATGTCTGACAGGACAGTGGTCCTTATGCATTGATTGTTGTTTAGAGACAACCCTGTGATATATCGTTTTGACAAAAAAGACGCAGCGCCTAACTTGTTGAGTTGTGAACACCTTTCAGTGTAGGCAGCTGTGCACGCGTTTGTGTCACTAATTTTCAAATAATTTTCACTGTCAGTGTGTTCTTAAAACCTCAGCAATCAACATAGACAGATCTCCCATATTTCTTTGTAATAATTTTGTTTTATTAATGCATTTTAGGCCTGAAATGCGTTCCATTCCAAAGTGTTAAAGGAATTTGAAGGAAATAAATCACGTGCCGGTGAAATTTTGGATCATTGTCTCCAATAAAAGACATAATTGTAACCTAATTAAAATGAGTTTATATGACAACCGGTGTATGCCCAGCAGTTAAAATGAGATGGGTTGCAGGGTTAATAATTGCCTCTAGGATGTTTCATGTCATTTACATGCAGTCCTTTAATTAGTCCACTCATACATAACAATATCTGTGTCAATAAAAATACGGCACACACCACCCGCCCCAGACAAAATTGATATGGAGCTGCTGATGATAACATCACATTTGAAATATAGCCCAACATGTAAAAAAATCCTTGCTTTACTGTCAAAAAGTAATTCTGAGAATTACACAAAATCTTCTAATTTTAAAAAAGCTGAGACAGTAGGTGACAGCTGAGAGCAGCAGCGTCACTGGAGGGTAGGTGGCCTGCAGCATTGGACTCTCAAGACAAGTTAAAATGAAAGGAGAGGCTTTTTACATCCCGAATGTCTGAACCGTCTGAAAAGCCAAGCAGAGCAACAAACAGAAAGCCAGAGAGAAACGAGTAAAACCTTCAATTGGGGAATCTATTACCGAGGTTTCACCGCGGCGCCCGTTTCTCTCCCTCTCGCTCAGCCTCCCGCTCTCGCTCGCCCATAAACACACAGAAATGTGTAGAAGCGCCAGGGCTCTTTATAAGTTCGCCGGCTCGGAGTAATGTGCTTAGAATGGTTGCTAAAATGGAACTGGGAGAATTTCATTCCCCCGCGCTCTCCCCAGGCGAGTCACCTTTGGCCCGGCAATGATATGAGCCCCCCTCTCTTGTTTTTTTCCTCTCTTTCGTTGATGGAAAGGAGAAATAAGGGCCTAGCCAGCCTGGGAGACATGGGGGTGGAGGAGTGATGGGAGATGTGGTTGCTGGCTGAGTAGCACTCTGCAGCTTATTTATTTAGCCCCCACAAAAAAAAAAAGGCAGGTGTGGCATCCAAGACCCAAATTAGCCAATCAGTTAAGCATCAGATGGAGAAGAACGCCTCCATTCGTCGAGCCCTGGGTCCCGCCGGAGTGGCAGGCTATTTTACCCGCCGCGTCCAGCCGTGCTCCGGCAGCTTAGAATCAATTGGTTTCTTGGGCACGATTTAGGTCTGCAGCACCATACAAAATCGCTTTTGCAAGTCAGGGATTACCTGTTTCAAACCAACGAAGCTGGAAGAGCCTGAGCGAATTACACAAAGATAGATGCAAACAGACAATTCACATCCACAGCTACTAACATTCACTTAAGTACTGCTTAACTAATTATTCTATCCCAATTTCAAATTGTGAAAAGAAACTTAAATTTACATGAACTCTATAAACTTCAGGAAAATCATTTAACATTTCCTGTCTTCCAGTATCCATAAATTAGGGTTAGCCAGAGCTAAATATATTTAATATGTATGCATATTAAATATATTCATTTTCATTGCTTTTACACGTTCAAATAAATGTCAACAGCCAAATCTAATTATGTCATGTGTTGTAACGACAAAGTTTCTCATTCAGTAAACTTGCAGCTAGCCAAGCAACAACAACATGCTCTGGTGACATTAGGATCTCCCATTTCAGACTAGTTTTGGTTTTTGGGCTTCTCCGCAAACATAACCATTTGTTCAGTCTTCAACTATATGTCGCTCATTGATTATTCCTATTTGCATGTTTACACAAAGTCAAACATTTATGGTATGCAAAATGAGAGTAGTAGTGTCAGTCTGTGGCTATCAGACATTAATGTTGAGCTTGGATTAAGTTTTTGGTGTTTGCAAACGAAAGGTAATGTGTGATGATGTAACAGAATTCCTACACTGTATTATTTTATGCTACTGTAGTAACAATGGTTGCATGTCTCCATTACTTCATTAAAAAAACAAGCTTTTTATGATCAATTATTATCAATTAAAAAATCATTATGATCATGGCATGTTCTTGCTACTGACCAATACTCCACAGGTCTACAGGTGATACCGCGGCGTAAACCAAAAGACTCTCTAAGTGCAACAGGCAACAAGTTGCAGCCCCGCCAGTGACGAGTGTGCCGAGATCTGTGCTGTGGTTTAACATGTCGTGATTACTTTGTAGATCAGTGATAATACTGTGCCGTGCACTGCTGAAGTCTCAGAAGGGGGTGAGTGAGAAGTCAGTGTGAGTGACGTGTATTATATTTAAAACGAGAAGACTGACGTGCCCCAGATATGGCTGTGGCACTCGTCCTAAAAATGAAGTCATAAAGTTTTGAGTGTCAAGTCTTTTCGTCAGCCGCTCACTCTCGCGTGTGTGAATAATGAGGAATGTAACCTCCAGGCAAGAACCTTATGGACACATCAAATATTTATGTCATCCTAAACGGCCCAGTTACCAACACAAATTTGCTGAATAAATGGTGTAGACCCATGTAGACCCAATCGCTATGCTATAGAATAACTAAAAAGTGCTGAGCGATCGCATACGTTATCAACCCAGGAGTGAAGAGGGTAGGCTCCAGAGCTCTGGCTGTGTATGTATAATTCTAATGTTCTCCTGACAGAACATATCAAGCCTTCATTACCTGGGTCAAACTAGTCCCCCCGTACTAATGCCAAGAAGAAGGGGTTAGCTGTGTCAGAAAAGGGCAGCAGTCCCACTTCATGTAGAGTGCCCTCAGTGTTAAGTGCTCTTCATGTTAAGTGGTATTCCGTGTGGCCTTATCAAGTAGCTGCTGAAGAACATTGTAGCATGTGCTACCCCTAACCCCCTTTTGGTTCCTTTTACGGTTTGTGGTTAAAATGTACTGACAGTGATTTGAACAAAGGCCTTTATAAAAGAAAGGAGATGTTTTTAAATCTGTGATGATGCAATGTGAGCAATACACCGATGACCCTTTCACCAGCCATCTCATCCCAAACTCACATCATTGTTCTATATTTATTTATTTGTTTGCTTGTTTTACTTTTTCTGCATGCTTATTAATTTCACCCATTACCGGTCCAGGTACATGTGCCGCAGATATTATTCAATAAGTGCACATTTTTACTGCAGTGATTAAGAGGCACACTTTTTAGATCTGGGCTGAAATGAACTGAACTGAATGTCTAGAATGAGACACAGACAGGATCAGGGAGATTGTAGTCTGGTTTGGTTTAAGTCACGAAGGTCATTAGAGTTTATGAGTTTGTGTCAGGGTAAATAAACAAGGACGGGAAAAGTCCAAAATGTGACTCGCCGAGGTGACAAGAGGCAATATAGTGGAGTTGGCCCGAGGTAGAGGCGGTTGGGGGCTGTTGGTAGACAGATCCTGCAGGGTTTAGTGTTTGTGGAGGAGCGGCCCATTAACTCTCAGCACCAGGGCAGTCCCCTGCACAGCATCGAGTCTATCGGCTTCTGGCGCCTGTGAAAGAAAGAAAGCTGCAGTTAGTGTTCACTCACATGAGAACAGGCACACACAAAATGGCTTTATTTTTTTGTCCAACATTATAAAGTAAATACTGTATTTAATGAATGCATGCATGCATATTATTCATATACAACATGATTAACAACGTTATAAGACTTTTCTGACTGCACAACTGAACTTTATTTTATAGAAACATCTCAACAGAGAATTTGAGATCAACTGAGCAATGACAACATTTTACTATTAATCGCACTAGACCATCACTAAGAAAAAGTATTAACCTTTGAAAAGGAATTCCTTAATGCACATTTGATCATTTTTAGTATTCTCTTGATTTCATTTCTAATCAGTCACAGTAAACCCAGCTCACCAGATGATCAACCAAATGATGAATTGTTGCCAGATCTGGGCTGTTTCTATTAGAATATGGCCCAAATGCTTGATACAATGTATCTAACGTATAAGCGTATGTTTTATAATATTTTTATAATACATTTATGATGGGTATTGTGAACATCTGTATACATATGTTTGTGTGTGTGTGTGTGTGTGTGTGTGTGAGAGAGAGAGAGAGAGAGAGAGAGAGAGAGAGAGAGAAAGAGAGTGGAGAAGGAGGCTCATACTCCAATTAAAGTACCCCGCTGTGCTGCAAGAGTGCTTTCATCAGTTAGCAGGGGAGTTTTGTTGATGAACACGCCCTTCATCGCTCTCCCTTCTTTCACTCTAACATGCTCCTCCCTCACTCTTGTGCCCTATGTGAGTAAATCACAGTCTCATGCACTCTGCCCCGCCTGCCCAGTCACAACACAGGCAAGGTACTACGTGTGTGTGTATATATAGTATGAGAAGACACATAAAACAGGTATTTCTGTCTCTATGAGAGTTTGTTTGTGTGTGTGTGTGTGTGTGTGTGTGTGTACCTTAGTTTTAAGGCATACAGTAAGTTTGTATTTAGTATTTTTGTGTCTGTAGTTGTATAATATTTTATTGACTATAAGGATAGTCACTGTTTAATATTAACAAATAGATTTTCTATATTCTTATAAAACTATATATTACACCTGATGAACGAGGTTATCTCTCTTTCCAATACCACATGCAGTAGCTGATCTAAATGCAGCTTTAGATGAGTGTCTGACGTCGATAATGGATTCTACAGGTCCTTCTGCCTAAATGTGCATCTTATTTTTGTCCTGCAGAGAGACTCCTAAACTGGAAAGCAGTAAGAGTATTATTGGATGATTAAGCTTTTCACCTAGTAGCCCCCTCCCTTTTCTCACCTAGCATGACTGTAACGGTCCAGTTTGACCCTGGAGAGACCTTATCCCATGTACATCACTGTTATATGAGTAATCTGTGTTTTTACAGACAAGACTTCAAATGGATGAGGCTACAGCCCCCAGTGGCCCTCAGCAGCAGCCTGGACCTGTTTTGTGTGAATGAGGGAGCGTTTGGATGAGTTGGGTTGATGTGTCTCCCACTGAGCATTCCGGCCCTGCGCTCCAAACCTTCTCGCGTGTGTGTGAAATAACTACTGAGCACCAGCCCCCAGAACAGCGTCACTCTGGCATGTGACATCCAGACCCAATGACCAGCACACACACATGCACTCACATATACACCCTCTTCAACACACAAATAACTATAATAACTACACCACAGACAGACATAATATTTTATATTAGATAGATATTATTCTTTGTTGAATGTATAAAGGTTTACCTTTTTTATTTTGTTAACTGGTAGTAGCCTAGTGGGTAACACACTCGCCTATGAACCAGAAGATCCGGGTTCGAATCCCGCTTACTACCATTGGGTCCCTGAGCAAGACACTTAACCCTAAGTTGCTCCAGGGAGACTGTCCCTGTAACTACTGATTGTAAGTTGCTCTGGATAAGGGCATCTGATAAATGCTGTTGTCTGATAAATGCTGTAAATGTAATTCTGAAGATAAGTTACCATTATCATCTGATGTTCCAGCATCATCCAGAATACAGACTGATGTTGAGAAATGACGTGGAATGAATGGATAACTATACCTAGGCCGATGTGAGAAACCCGCAGAAGCCACATCACCAATCAGCCCTCCCTGCCTGACCCCCGGGGGGTTAAAGGCAGTATCAGCTGGAAGAGGTGGCCTGATGTTAAATGTCACAGAGGAGTCTCAGGTACCAGAGAGAGAGAGAGAGAGAGAGAGAGAGAGAGAGGGAGGGAATGAAAGGTCAGCAAATGAAGACTTTTTTTCTCTTTACACTTTAGCAGGACCAAGGCCACGCTGGTACATTAGATCAGAGCCGGGCGCCGTGCCCTGATACAGTACGATTCCATTACACCTTACACAGCAGCCGCACAGCATGCTGGGATGCTGCACACCTGCTTCTGTGCCAGCGAGAAACAACTGATTAAAACCACACACACATTCTGTAACTGCTGCCTCACATCAGGCTTACCACACAGCAAACACAGAACTGCCATTTTTAGCAATTATTGGTTTTCAGAAACATCGATAATATCTGCAGAAGATCCCATAAGCACTGTTTTGACTTTCTGGAAGTAGAGGTCTAAAAATGAAAACTATATTGAATTGGAGATCAGAGCAGTGTGGAGGGGTCTCATCTTACTTCTAGTTTTTCAAAATTGTTTAAATTAACTGTATTTCTGTGTTTGCGGTACCAAGAATTTGGAGCATGTGGCATTTGTGGTGACTGTTAAGCATGATGGATTTGGTTTTTAGCATTACATGGACATAATCATGGATTATTGTGGCCTGTCTATTTCAAGCAAAGTGTTGTATTTGATATATATTGCTGGCACTGAAGCCAGATGATTACCACGCCACAGTTGAGACTCAATATAACCAGTGGGGTTTATTGGGGGAGTGGGTGAAGTTGGATGCCCTCATGTTTGGGCCATTACATGGCTGCAGGGTCACAGGTTTGTGTGACTGGGATTACTGACTACTGAACCCATCTATATACATTTATGAGAGTGTGATGCCATTGTGTGTCTACACCTACATCACATACATCTATGTGAATGTTGCTTTGATTTATATGTGCACCTGTATGGTTTCAGCCTGTGAATATATGATGTATTTTACTGTGTGTGTGTGTGTGTGTGCCAGCAAGCATATGTGTGTACTTGCATATGTGAGAGTTGGTGACTGCATGAAAACACATGTATAATATAATTGTGTTACCACAAATTGTGTGTGAGTGTGTACATGTTTCAGCTGTATATCTGAAATAAAAGGTGTGATGAGAGGGCCACAATGTCTTTCATCATGTTGTGTGTTCTCTAGCTAAGCTCAATTTTTTCTCTATGTGTACATGTTTAAATTGAGTTGACAACAAACTTTACTTTAAATTTAGTTAAACTGAGTCTAAAGCTAACATTCTAAAGTTAACACGCTAAACACATACAAAAAATCATTTTACAGCTTGCCCTTCTAGTACTCATGTGTTTGTGAAAATTTGTACGCGCCCCTCTATCAACCATCTCTCCTCTGTCGTTAGGGCAGAGCAGTGTGTGTTTGATGTTTGCCTCTGATAGGCGATGGATATCACTTAAGCAGATTAGAAGGGGGGATCTGGGGCCGGCCTAATTTGCATGTGTTTGTTATCTGGTTAGATCATTAGATCGGCTCTTCCTCTCCCACCCGTGCAACCATGACATCCCTACCTGCTCCAGGACGGGCCAGAGCACATTACTTCAAATAAATAAAAAAAAAGAACCTTGTCGCTGTATCTCACATCTGTATTCCAGCAGGCACGTTCCACCGAAAAGCCCTGTGATTTTGGGACTTAGCAGGAAAGCCACCGTATTCTCAGCTTTAGCGGGTATTTGTGAGGGTTTCGATGGTGCAGGCTGCTCCTCATGAAGACGTATAGAGTGTCACACTGTTTGTTTAATGAAGAAGATGGAGTGAGCGTTGCTGGCTGGTAAAGCCACCTGCGGGATGCAGACTCACGTCCCACAGTCTGAATATCCGGCTTCGTATTTTGTCCACCCAAATGAACACATACACACAGTTGACTCTGTAGTGGATCTGAAGATACAATTCTTCAAGAGCACATGGGTCAGAGGTAGTCTAGTAAAAAAAAATGTTATCGTATCTGTGTGCTGACTGGTCATAATTTATATTCACTTGGCCCATAACAAAAAAGGACATTTGTTATCCACTCAGTTGCATAATCTGTGCATGTGATTCATGTTCTCTATAAACGAGGGTGTGGAACATTTGGGTGCAATAAGCACATGCCACCCAAACCAAACAGGTGGTTGTCATGGCACCTTGTCCTGGTCATATGCATGTTTTTTTTATTTTTCAAAATGTCACAAAAACATTAAAACACGTTTCTTCGAGAGTTGTACGTCGTACAAGAATTCAAGAAAAATGAGTTTTAGTGTACCTGTCAAAATGTGTGGATGTGGCGAGAAAGGAGGACGTATACGCACAATGTCACGAGACAGGGGTTTATTACATGGTGAGCAGGACGGGGGAAACATCACCAAACAATGACCCGACCGCAAACAGACACACAACAGAGCTTTAAACTTTACTTTACTTTACTTTACTTTACTTTACTTTACTTTACTTTATTTTGCAGACGCTTTTATCCGAAGCAACTTACAAGAGGAAGACACCAGCAAATTCTCGTTCGATTTCTACAATCAGGAAACATGATAACTCAGGACGAACAAGAAACTCCAGACCCCGAAGTAGCCCCTTTTGGACCGGATCCTGACACTACCATATTCAGTGCCAGTGAGGAACAAAATTACATATGCGTGTTTGTAGACATGTTTCCCAAATTGTATTAATCTTTAAATGTGAATTTCAAGGCTCTCCAACTCTAGACCTCATATCCAAATCCAGACCATGTTTTCAGTTCTCCCCGTTGGTTATTGATTCTGATTGGCCACAGAGACTTCACACCTGACTCACAAGTAGCAGATGGCTGGAAAAACTGCAGTTGCCAGACCTTGAGTGCTGTGAGTTGTGTATTAGGTTGAAATGTATGTTATATTTTTCCATAAGAATGAAGGCTTTAATGCCACAGTACAGACTATAGAACAAATCTGTCAGACTCTTAAAAAAACACCACCCATCATAACTTGATTCACTCACCTTTGTCCATAGAGAAACAACATTGTTCTCATAAGCAGCATTGCCTGGACCTAATCTGGACCCTTAACTGCTTTGTTGTAGAAACAGCAGCTAACACGTCAGTGCAGAAGTGAAAGTGAAGCTATTGTCACAACGAAATGTGTCCTCTGCTTTTTGCCCATCACCCTTGGCGAGCAGTGGACAAGCCATGACAGGTGCCCTGGGAGCAGTGTGTGGGGACGGTGCTTTGATCAAGCGGACCTCAATGGCACCTTTGTGATTAAGGGATTTGAACTTGTGACCCGGTCATGATTCTGCTTCCTTGGCCACTAGGTCACCACTGATCCAGAGGCTA
Source organism: Denticeps clupeoides (assembly GCF_900700375.1). Classification (NCBI taxonomy): domain Eukaryota; kingdom Metazoa; phylum Chordata; class Actinopteri; order Clupeiformes; family Denticipitidae; genus Denticeps; species Denticeps clupeoides. The sequence goes on from NC_041707.1 coordinate 16,745,265, forward strand.
ATTGTACATAAATATAATTTTTTAAAAAAGTGCAATGTGTAGTTACATATCGGTACATTACATACTTGTGGGGAGGACACCAAATGTTTTCTTTCACCGCTTGTGTCTGTAGTGTTCCTCCTGTTTTGTCCTATTAATAGCACTTTTTGTGGTGGTTGTGGGTTCACCTAACCAGTGTAAATAAACGCACTGTTTTACACCTTCAGTTGTATGTGTGTGTGTCTAGTTTCAGGTATCCACTCCCTCTTGTTCGTGTCACGTGTCCCCTAACCCCTAGACGAAAACATGACAGAGAGTAAGTGTGTGTGCGTGTGTGTGTAAGGAGGATAAAGGGGCTTCATGTGCACTCCTGTCTGCAGCAGGGAGTCTCTCTTTGGTACCTGATTCTGTTTCATGTGCCATTTTCACAAATCCCCACCAACCACCCATCCACCACCAGGACCACCCCCTCCAGAGAGCTTCAGCAGGGTAGCATACAGACCCCACCCTGCGAATGCCCTCAGGTGAGCAGTTAGGCGGAACACAAGTGAGAGCAGGACTGAAAGAGAGGGAGGCGAGATGCTGCTTTGTAACATCTCAATCCTCTTCTCAGAGCTAATGCTTTATTTATAATGTGCCGCTTTCAGGGTTCCTGGTTTGAGCCTGTCACCAAGGGTAGCACATGTGGCATCTTCTACCAAATTCGGAGTGAGAGCATCAAACCCCGCCTACCCTCTCCCCCCCAAGGTCCATACAGTTTCCAAGAGCTCAGCGCACGGCAGAAGAAAAAAAAACGCTGAAACAGCATCTTAAAACAAAACTCCCCACCCAAAAAAAAAAAAAGATTCACTCCTTTCACTCCATTCTCCAATGGCTTCCGCTATTCCCCTGGACCAAAAAAAAAGGGAGCGTTTTCAGTTCCAACACCCAGCACAGCATTTCTCACTCCAATCTACACCAAAGAAAAGAATAAAAGAGAAATCACTACAAAAATCAAGAAAAAATAGAGGTAGAGTAGGGGACCAGTGGTAATAGCGAAGACGGCAGGGTAAGAAAGAAAAAAAAAGTTCCTAATGTCTTCGTCTAAAAAAAAAACAAAAAAAAAAAAAAACGTACAATCGCTCTCCCTCCAACCTGCATTTCTGGGTCACAGGAGACGTTTAAACTGCACTTATAATTAACAGCTATTTTTAAACACACAGGGAAAAAATGGAGCAGTGGCAAGACACAAAAGCATTAAAATTGCCCCAGATTCACGACTGAATAGGACACATCACGGCAATATGCTGCGAGATCAAAGCCAGACAGAGCGCCCGACAGCACAGATCAGCTGGGATAAATTGTTCCCCTTTATGCTGGCGCAAGAATGGGCTCCTTCGCCTCAGAAACAATTTAATAAGTGCATTCATTAAGCTGCTCTTTGTCCACTGTCTGGGGCCTGCCTCCCTCCCTCCCTCCCTCCCTCTGTCTCGCGCTCTCTGTTCGGGCCAGCCATGGCTCCAGATGAAGATGTGCGCTTGCTGCTGACATTCCAAATGAAAGCCTAATAGGAGAGGAAGCAGTTATCACAGCGCTCCCGCGAGGCCGGGATCGACGCTCCTGCTAATTATGGCCAATGCAAGCGCAGAGAGAGAGAGAGAGAGAGACAGAGAGAGAGAGAGAGAAGTGTTCAGGCTATTAGGCAGCCCCCCTTTTCTCAGCCCACCGACACAAGACATGAGACAGGACTGAATTAATGAATGAAATAATAAATAGATAAATATATAAATAAGTGAATGGAGCAGATCTCTCTCTCTCTCTCTCTCGCTCTCTCTCATGGCTGAAGCTGTGTGGTGTGAGGAGGATCCCACCAGAGGAATCCTATAAATACATTTCCATGGCTTTCTTCAGACAGCTGTGCAGAAGGGCACCTTTATTAAAGCCATTTTGTCTCTGCCGTGTGTGTGTGTGTGTGTGTGTGTGTGTGTGTGTATCATGCCCTCTCTCCTGCTCCCTTCTGCACTGCTTTAATGGGTAATTTAGTGATGCTGGTTTGACATATATTCCTTGTTTGTTGCCATGGCTACAGAGCTTTATGGATGGCTTCTGCAGACCTGGAAGTTCAGTGAGTGTGTTACTGTGTGTCACCTGTGGGGTTTGTGTCCTCATCGCCATGTGCCAGAGTTCTGGTAGAGGAGTGTTTGTGTTTGTGTGCTTTAAGTTGGACTTGAAGACATTTATCAGTTCTGCCCTTTTGTGTTCCGCATTTCACGGAGGGAATAAACAAACCGAGAGTATAAAATGATGTTTATCGTGGTGTGTGTGTTTGTGTTTATATGAGGGTCAGTTGCAGTGCGATAATGGATGGAAATAGAAGAGTGTGCTGGCATCTCTCTACACAGTCGCTGGATTTTTTATTTTTTTTGCTCTGTTTCGTGTGTGTGTGTGTGAGTGTGTTTTTGAAGGCGTTAAACCTTTATAGTCAGGTTTGGGGTGTTTAAAGGGGATGGGTGTGTCAGGAGTGGGGTGTGGTGGCTCAGTAGACTAGTTTGATAGATGAGCTCTTTTACAGAAACCACCCAGCCCCCACCCCTCCTGTTCTGAAAAAAAAAAAAAAAAAGCCCTTCACAGGAAGCAGCGCGATGGGCGGGGTCACGGGTTATAAACACAACTGTCTTACAGCATAAGAAACGGAGGGGCGTTTCCACACGAACAGCCGAAGCACACAATTTTGTATAGTAGTCACCACTCACACATACAAAACAACACACACACACGTAACGGCAGTGCATGTACCAAACACAACCACATACACACATAGACACAAGCATTCAATTCCAATCCACATTAAGATACACACACTCACAATCAGTCATGACAAGTCTGAGTGTATAACTAAACTTCACGTCTGTTGGTGAGGGTTTCCCATGGTGCACTGGTATGTCTGTTTTGTTTGCAGCCTGTTTTGTTTTTGTTTTGTTTGGGTTTTTTTTTTGTTGTTTGTTTTGTTTTTTCAACACAAGAATTTTGTTTTTAAACGGAATCTTGAGCCAACAGTTTTTATAAAGAAAATGGGCACAAAGACGCAGCAGTGATTTGTGGTTTTGTTCTGTGGGAGGCAAATTCAGCAATATGAATAATATCTACGGCGTCTGCACGTCTCTTGTTCCAGCTGTCAGACATCCTGCTCTACAAAGTCTACATGCTACCAGTGGAGCTGCAGCATCTCTTTTCCCACAAACACACATAAACACAAAACACACACACAGCAACATGCACTTTGATGTCCAGAACAGCTACAGATGGGACCACTGGAAATAACTGAACAAATTTTTCACAAGAGAGCTGTGTGTGTAATATGTGTGTGTAGTGTGTTGGCATGTCCATGTGTGTGTGTGTGGTATTTATATAGTGGATGCAATTTTGTAAACGTTCCTTCCACTGGGTCCCAGTAAGAAAAAAGCATTAACACTAAATGGAAGGACACATTATATTTAAGATTAAGATTAAACAATTTAATAATCAAACTAAGTTTGAAACAATTGTGTCACAGATGTATTAAACACATGTTACGTAGCTACTTCTGCTGGCCCGTTATGAAACCGTGTGGGTTGTGTGTGTGTATGTGCTTGTGTCTCCCAAACTCTTTTGACACCATCAGAATTTAGAATGCTGACATGTTGGGATGGTGGAGATGGTGGCAGTAAATGCACAGTAGCACACGGGTGCAATGCTGAGACTAAGAACCTGTAGCAAGAGAGGAGGAAGGAAAAGTGGGGGGTTTGAGATGAAAAGGCCCCGGTCTATGGACAAGAGCAGCTGTATTCGGTGCAGTACTTATATAAGAACCCCTACTGCGTCTCCCCGGTTATTTGGGGAGAAATCTGCAGCGTGCGCTTTAGTGCGTTAGAACTTCAGGCTTTTATGTCCTCCAGTTCTGCATGGGCAGAAGAGAAGGTGCAGGCTGCTGATCCCAGATGATGGTGTAGCGTTGCATCCAGATAGCGTCCCAGCTGAATTCACCAGGCGGGTCAGCACTGCTTACTGGATGTACAGAGGGTTTTGTTTTTCTTCATTTATTTCGAGGAGGGGCCAGGTATTGGAGTGTTTTATTTGAGCAAATAAATCAGTAAGTGATGGTGTTTTAACAAATACAAAGCATGTGATAATGTGTGTATTTACACAGGCAGAAATGGAACCAAAATGTAAAAGCATGAACATTCTTACACAAATTATAGTAAAGTATATTGCTGTCAAAGAACTAGAGTTCTTTGAAATAGCATCTTTGCTTGTGTTCCAAGTTGTGTCAACCCCAATGAGACGCTGGTAGATTTAGTACCTTATATACAGGTTTGAGTGTTTCATATTTCAGATTGTTGTAGCATTGTTCATCGCCCTCTCTACCAGCCACTAAGAACACCCGAGTCTCTGCACAGCCAGTTTATGGTCTCTTTGGATATTTACACTACTTTTCACATGAAAATATAAATAAATACAATAGAATACACCGCTATTCTTAAGTGTTATTCCAAGGCCACAAATGAATCTCATGGATTTTCCATATGTTATAGTACATAGTAATACAAATCTCACAAATCTGGCATCAGACTGAGAGAATAGTGGAGCCATTTTGTCTCATGCTCTGGTCTTTGTATATGTGATACACATAGAAATATATGATGACTTTTATGTGTCATAGAGGTACAATTAAACCTGGAAGAGCGATGCATTTTACGGCTCATTATGATTGTCTTTCCCTTGTGTTCTCTTTTTGACCCATATTCATTGCTTTATATGGCTTTAAGTTTTCTGCCATGCTCATCCGCCGAATCAGGTGTGGAGGCTTATAAACACAGATCAGTCTCCTAACCGCTGGCTTAGGGAGACTGATAACTGTTGGGAATTTATAGGCCCCGCAGGCTTAAGGGGTCCCTTTAGAATGAAGGAGAGAGTGTGTGTGTATGTATGTTGGTGTGAGAGTGGGGGTTTCTCCCCTCTTCTCCCCGAAACGTGCCTCATGCCCTTCCTCCACCGCTTCCTTCAAGGGTTAAAGCGCACCTTCTCTCTAAAGGGCACTGGGGTCACACATCTGCATGTGAAATGTGAACCTTCTGACATTCTGACATTCCAGGACTGACCTTTAACCCCAGGCCTTCTCTGTGTGAAGCCTGGACAGCAGTGGATGCAGTGCAATGCTGCTACGCTCCCAAAATATCATATAACCCCAACATAATCAAAATATCACATATCTATAACATGCAAATACAGCATATCCATAACATGTCATGCATACTGTAGAACGTACATTGGTAGTTAGTAGTCTTCCTATAACTTTGAGACAACCAGTACAGAACCATACAATAATCAAGTTAACCTGTTCACAGCCTTAAAATTTTATAAAGCTAATAAAGCAGAGTCGTATCCTGTTCACAAACCAGTATTAATGCATAATATTTATACCATGACATTTCCAGTTTACCGTAATAACAGTTTTTATAACAGTAACCTCTTATAACAACAACATTTCAATGTTCATTTCTAGTTTAAAAACATAGCAAATAACACATTGCCACACAACCATTGCAATGGTGCTGAGGGGAGGGGGTGCTCGGTTGCCATGGTAATGGGTGTTAGGCGACTATAAGTTGCTCTTAACAGTACTGTATCTTTAAGACTCGCTGTCCTCCGTCAGGCTCATACTAATAGAGGATGACAGAATAACCCTGTATTCAACAATTGGTTTATCAGATTTTCATGATAGAACCTAGGGAGAGAGGAGTGGTTTTTGGTCTGGCAGCAAGAGAGTCGTAGACTTCGCACTAGTTTTGCTTCAGCCACGTATGTTGTGTTTCTTATCACTGCATCACGACTCAAATCTGTAAACCCCGGGATGATCCTTAACATTCCCATAGCAGATCTGCTTCGGTGCTTAAAAACACAGCGAGATCCATCTCTCCCAATCTCTTCCTTGCCTTTTATGATGACCATAAAACGGAAGAGTGTGGCTTTACTAGAACTAATAATATCCAGGCTGACAGCAGATGATTGATGAGCCTTGAACCGAGCCAGATCACACCATCTTTCTTCAGGTTTTTATCACTGACTTGTTTGCAGTCATGTGCAATCACACACACCGAGAGGGCTAACAAGTGTGTGATGTATGCTGCTCCAGCCACTTTTGTCAGAGATGTATTTTCTCCTTCTTTGTCTCCGGCCCCTTATCCTTTCTTGGTCTCTCGTGGTCAGCTTCACGTTTTCACGTTTGATGGTTTGGATGAATCGTGTGTGCACACTTTCTGTTTATTTTTGCTCTCTCTCGGTCGTCCTCTCGCTGTTTCTCTAGTCTTTTTTCAGATGGTGGGAACGTCTACTCCTGGGGGAAGGGGCAAGAGGTGAACTAAGCCAAGCCAAGTTTAAAAAAAAAAAGAAATCTGCAGTTTGAACCCTGCCAAGAACGGCAAAGAAGAAGAAAGAACCCTGAACCCACGCCTCCACACCACCCCCCAGCCCCCAGGACCATGTCCTCCTATCGGAGATTAAAGATGAGTGGGAGTCCAAGGCTTGCCTTTGAGGACTTAATATCCTTCATTGTGTGCCAAGTACGCACATCTTTTTAAATAACATAAATCAAGTTTATGGGATCTGCTGTTTGTCTATTTTAACTCTTCTCACTCCTAGCAAAAAAAAAAAAAAATCCTCGCAGGAAATCCTGTCCAGGGATCCTCTTCCAACACCCCCCACTCGCCCACCCCGATCTCAGTGCTGCATTTCTGCGTTTCTCTGGTCTTCAAGGGCACCGGTTCTTGTCTGTTCTTTCGCTCTTTTTTAATCCACCTCTGTGCCGCTTTGGATAAGTCCCGTGTTCCGACACGATGGAACATTTTCCATCGTGAGGGGCCGTTTTTAAAGCAGATCGTCTTGTAAGCAAGAACCTGTCGGAACCCTGGAGCAGGCTTAGCGTGAGCCCCTCTTTAACAAGTAAAAGTTATCAATAGTGCTCACGCTCAGTTGGCGGTCAAGAGCGAGTTTTATTGGGTGCAGGTAGTTACCGTGCGCGCGTGCAAGACGGATGGAGAAGTTGCGGACGCGGCGGAGCAGCACTGCGGCAGGAGTGTGATGGAAATTGTAATCCATGTTGACGTGGCCTTGCCGGCTTCTGTCTCCATCTTAAACTCCAGTCCCTAACGGGAGTCATTGCATATTCATGCCACTTGCTGCCCTCCTCTGTACTGTGGCATCTCCTCGTCTTGTTGGCGTCTGATGATTGATTGTTTCTTGGTGTGTCCTGACAGGGAATGCAGTGGCGTGGGTCCCTGGGGTTTGTCCGTGAGCGGTTTCCTCTGATTAAGACTCGACGCGCAATCAGCCAAGCTCGCTCCAGCAACACAACACGCCTCAAATAACGTGGCGGACGGCCCGTTTACTAAGATAACGTCTTTGAGCAACTTCGTTGTCGGGAGTTATCAGGGTGAGAGAGCAGTTTACATCACTTTCAGCAAGGGAACCAGAAACACTAAAGATCTTAAACAAGATAAAAGATTTTGTCAACATACACTTGAACAGCGCTAAAGCTCTATTTTGTCAACTAATACCATTATAGATAAGACATCTTAATGTTTCAGCCAAATACGCTTTCTATTCTTCTATTCTTTTATATATACACACACACACACACACACACACATATATACACACATTTATACATACATACATACATATATATATATATATATATATATATATATATATATATATATATATATACACACACACACACACACACACACACACACACACACACACACATTGTCACATTGGTACATTTACATTCTCACTGAAGGCATCAAAACTATGAATGAACACATGTGGAGTTATGTACTTAACAAAAAAAGGTGAAATAAGTGAAAACATGTTTTATATTCCTCTTTCTTCTAAATATCCACCCTTTGCTCTGATTACTGCTTTGAATACTCTTGGCATTCTCTCGATGAACTTCAAGAGGTCGTCACCTGAAATGGTTTTCCAACAGTCTTGAAGGAGTTCCCAGAGGTGTTCAGCACTTGTTGACCCCTTTGCCTTCACTCTGCGGTCCAGCTCACCCCTCGATTGGGTTCTGGTCCGGTGACTGTGGAGGCCAGGTCTCACTTGACAGACACTTTTTATTTAGATTTTTCAAGCATGTTAAAACAATAATAGTTTTTGTATAAAGTATCAGTTCCGGATCAGCATCGCCAATACCAACATGAGTGGTATCAGTGGTATCGCACATATTTTGTGTTTCTGGCTGCTGCAGCTACACGTGTTTCCAGTCGAGGCGGGATACACCAATGCAATGACGGCCAGCAATGGCAAAGAAACCGTCGATGTCAAAGAAGTCGTCGATGTCAAATACGTACTAATTGTCCGACAAATTCCTTGCAGGTCATGCTAACAAATCAGCTGATTCAAAAAATTATGGTTCTACGGTTGCAAGTGGGCACAGCATTTTTTTGTATTCAAACATTTGTTGAACAGTGATTAAATGTGATTTGCTATTTTGCATTTGTTCTTTTTTTTGCATCCACTACAAAATCACACAGTTTTAGATGAATAAATATGTTTGTAATGGGAAAATGGAAAAAAAAAAATTACGGTGCCATCCATCCAGGCAGTGCCACAAACGAAGGAAGAACAAAAAAAGTGTTTCTTAAAACATTCGTTTGCATTAGTTTGCATGTCTTAATGTGAAAAGAACAAGAACCACATTCATTTACTTCCATAGCAAAGCCTACTAAGTAGTAGTAATAATAATAATGTTAAGTACATTTCCTGTGATGCCACCATGGTGCACCCTCCTCTTACCCGCATCTGAGTATCTGACACATAACATCCACACCATGTTTTTGGATAGTGGAATATATTAATAATGTTTGTTATGTTGCTTAAACAAAACCAATGGTACACAGTTGGTCTCCCACCATGTGCACTGTAGTCAGAACAAAATATGTCTGATAAACAATAAAATTCACTATCCCACTGATCTGTTTTTACAAATCAATTCCTGCTGTTAGAGGTATGTAATACTTTCAATCAATGGACCTGGTCATTTGGGTCCATTGGTCTGAAGATAAGTGATAAGATCAGGACTGAATCATATTGAATTGAAATCAGTTCTCTGGACGTATGTGACATTGCTAGCTCTCACTCAACACAAGAATGATACTGACAGAAAGATATGAAACACACACGCTCTTTAGTTGAAAAGAAGGCTAATTTGAATGGTGTGGACTGGGCACAAAACCTTTATTCACATTCTTCTTCATCAGTCGACACACATTAACTTCCCCGTTGAAGGGATTCTGCCTCAGCCTCCGACAAGCTGTTTGAAACACCGACCAGCCGACTGCACTTCACCTCAATGTGACCCTTTAAAGAGCTAGTATTGAGTGCTCATTACACCCACGCCCCTCACTCTTCACCCACACCCTTCTTCTCCTCCCTCCACATCAGGTAACACAACCCACTTTCAGTGACAAAAAAGTTAACACCCTAAACGGCAAGCAGCCCGAGGATAACATCGGAGAACATGTGGTGGTGAGGGCACTGTTGATAATGTTGCTTTTCTGTTGTTCCTCTTGGAATATCAAAGAGGAACAACATGGAATCTGGAGTTTGTATGCTTGTCATTGTCGGCTTCGCCTGGCTACTGGCAGCAAGTTATGTTCACAGAACACTCAGACTACAATCGTCCGAACAATCACCGGTGATTAAGCACATCACCATCCTTGTAGATGCCTTGAACTTGGTGAAATAAGGCTGATTCTGAGTAAATACAACATCAAAACAATGTCCATTAAAACTTCTGGTTCATATCAGTGGTTCATATCAGGTTCTGGTTCATATAAGTATTATTTGTATGGAAAAATGACTGATGCATTCAGATAAATTCATACAGGAAGAATTCCGCAAGAAATCAGCTGATGGGTCTGGGCAACTATGCAACCTTCAGCAATTCTTGCCACACCAACTAAACTGAATTTACTGCGATATTATACAGTGGTGGGTACATGCACATTGCCAAAATAAAGTCAGTCGATATGTACTTAAATGCAGCAGAAAGAAATGTTTCATACTATGTATAATTCATTTATAAAATCAGATAATAACTCAGTGAAAAGCATCATATGGACAAATTATCTTTGCCTTATTCACAAAATGAATGTAATTGATGTCAATTCTGTGGACAAAACCTATCAGTCTTTTATAAATCTTAAAATAATGTGATATCTAATAAAGTGATGTTTTGTTGAGCATGTCATCACATGATGTTATAGAAATACATGTATTTACTCCCAGCTAACTAAAAAAATATCATCAACCCCTCTACACACACACACACACACACACACACACACACTAATGCTACTGTTTATTAATTAACTGCTGAAAATATCTATGCTCAGCAGCATCTATCGATTTTTCCTCTTGGTTTTGGAGGCTTTAATTGATTCTGTGCTTCAGTAATCATTGTGGCTGGCGGGGTGATTAGTATGGTGGTGAGAGTGTGCATGTTTACTGTGTGCTGGAACATTATTGCGAAGAGTGCGCGGGTCAAGTGTTGAGTCCATCACGTCCAATCTGAGCCATTGCTGAAGCCTTTATCCCTCATGCATTTTGGCTCAGAGGTTAATGCTTGAAAAACATTTCTCTCCCACTGAGAGCTGCACAATACACATGAGTATGGGACTAAGTTGTCCATGAGGTGCGACAGTAAATGCAATTCCTGCACAGATTCATAAGAGTTATTGCATACACACTTACTCACTCAGGCATGCACACACAAACACACACACACACACACACACACAGCTGAATCCAGGTGGAGGATCCACTCAAACAGATTTATGATGGATCAGGTCACTCCTACTCTGCATAAATAAAGGGGTCAGGATAATGAGACTTCAAATTGTCAGGCCCCGCATGCCTGTGATTCTAACAAAATGTGAACTTGTTACATACTTAGAAAAATTTATTTTTCCCCAAATGACAATCCTTTAAACAAGCGGCAGGCAGCCAGAGCAAAATGGCGTCCACGCTGCTCCACTTGCCTGTTTTGGGAGGTCGGTAGGGGAGGGGGCGTGGTGTTAATGGGAGGTGCTCGCTCAACTCATCGGCCAATGGGCTGTCACCATACTTGTCTGGCAGGCAAGCTGTGAGCAATCATTGTCAAATCCGGCAAGATGCAAGCCGTCACCGGTCCCTGCAGTCCAATCAATAGGAATACATTAGTGGCAGGGGGGCCCGACAGGTTATTATGCAGACGATAAACAGCAGAGACGCCGAGACGCCGGCGTGTGCGGCAGACGCCCTCCTGTCCAGTGCTCAGGTTTAAAGGTATTCACCAGCTTCGCTCGCATGCCAGCGAGAACAATCTGCGGAGCAGAGTGCAATTGCTGATTTTGACTTGCAGTAGTGGCGTATGTTCATCCAGAAGAGCTCAGATGGAGTATTTAACAATGCGTCAAGCGCATCCGTCTCTCACTCTCCCGCTCTCAGTCTCGGTTGGTCGGCAGGGTCCCGACCCCTGTCCCTAACCTTGGCCTGCTCGGCCACGGCACTCTGAGACACGTCGTTCTGATCGAAGTGGGTGGGGAGGGAGTGTGAACTCCTATCGCTCAAGTTGCAGGTCAGCTTCAGTGTTTTACCTCCCACCACCAGCATCCTCCGACGAACACTGAACTTCACAAACCACCAGCTCAGCATTCCCGTGCAGCGCCTGCGGGGCTTCTCGCATCGGAAATGTACAGAGGCCTTGGAGCTAACCTCCAGAACTGAACTCTGACTGACAGGGTTGCTTACAATGAGTCCGGCTCTGAGGGTTTCAGCTTTGAAATGCTATCTCCACTTGAAGCCCGACCTTCCTGGAATTATTTTGTTTTTCAGTGCAACAACTTTATATTTGGTTTAAAATAGAGGCTCAGACGTGTGCATTAAGGGCCACATGCTAAATGCCAAACCTTATTATGAACAGATTCACCAAATGAAACTGTGGTTTCAGCTCACCGTGGATCAGTTGGGGTCAGTTGAGGTCAAACACCTCAAAAACCTCTCCTTAATTTAAGAGGGCAGGGTTCTCCAGGGGATGTATTGGAACCAGAAGGAAACAGTGGAGCTTTGGTTTGTATTTGTGGTTGACTGTTCAGCTTTGAAAGGTGTAGTTGTCATCCAGGTGCCCCTATACAAGCTCGAGAATCTTGTCTTTTGCTTTAATTTTCATTTCCACAATTCCCTCAAGAGATTTACTTTTTAAAGAGATTGTCTGCATAAATGGCGTTAGAACCAACACCATCTAAACCAAACCAGGTCATATGACAACCTGGAATAACAACTGGAACCTTTGGCTCTAGACCAGACAATGTGGGAAAACAGCAGTGACAGGTTTCACGTACTGTGTCTGGCACTCGAGAAACGCAAGGCTTAACACAAATGATAGCAAGGACTGTGCAACTGGTGACGTCACAGAATGCTGTCTGCTTTGAAGCATTTGACAGGTATTGGAATAATTGATTTACAGTAGGCAAAACGGCACTCAATGGAACAATTGGGGTTCAGACTTTTGCATTAGTCTCAGTTAAACTCAAGGATTGAGACAGCAGGCTCCCCTGCATCAAAGCAGCGTATTCAAGCGTCTACTCACACTGCTGGTTGCTGCACGTGTTCTTGATTCTCCTCGCTTTCTGAGCACAATGTCAAGCACTCAGAAGCCTTTGCGTCCCACACGAGGAACGCCCCCACACTGCGCTCGGCAACAAAATGCCAGGAGTTCATCGGTATCTCAGCGCATTCAAATTCTCCACAGTTATGTCTTTAGGTAATCTATAAAAAAGTTATTATTTAAAACAAGGCCCTTATGGATTGCTTATGAGGCGTACTTAGCACATGATTGATCTGACCTTTTATAGATGACTATTCTGCGAGAAAACATAATCCTTGCCCTTTTTTCCCCATGTTGAATTTCCCAATAAATCTGTCGAGAAGGTGTGTGTGTACGCGTGTGTGCATATGTGTGTAGGGGTGTTGGAATGTTGCCTTTCCGAGCACATTGTAAAAAATGGATAGGCCTCTATGCTCTTCCTGTTCCTCTTCGATCGACCGTTAGCGGCCGGTAAATCACATGACAAGCTATCTGCAGTCTCCTTTTGTTAGATCAAGAGTGTCATTAAAGCATAAATGAGGGGCTTGACTTAAAACATTACTTGTCACAACACAGGGAGAGGAATCCAGGCGGAAATTATTTCCAAATATATTTATTACATATTTGAAAATCAACTCACAACACAAATTCCAATAATCACACATCCAGGGCTCAAATTTGGTATAGGTGTCACTCTAACACGGGGACACCACACACCACCACATGGAAAACAAACACGGTTTTGTTACATCCAAATTCCAAAAAATCATACAAGACAAGGAGACACACCGACTTATCCCCGAGGCAGAGAGTATGTCTATGACAATGTTCGTTCCATGCGGTTCGGTGCAATACCACCCAGAGCACCGGAGCAGGAACCTTTTACAGTGTGGCTGCAGGGGCGTGGCCTGCATTCAGTGTTCCGGGTTAGGTGTGCAGAAAAAAAAAACATCATGAAAAACATCAGGATCAGAAAAAATTAGGATCTGAACTCAAACAAGTGAGCAATGTTCAACAATATGAGCCAATGTGATCCATGCTGAGCAAGTTAATGCATGTATGGCCCATTCTTTTTTTATGTTCATACATTATATGAAGTCAGTAAATTTTTATATAAATTGCTACTCAGCAAAAGCACACACTTAGGCCACTGATATCATAATTAATTAATATAAAACATGGCTTTGACACTCTTGTGAGAGGATTAATGCTGTGGTATGTTAAACTCCATCATTTGTCTCTGCTGCGGCCTTGGTGCTTTGGCCATTCAGCAATCCTCCATTCACCCTGTGTGTGTGTGTGTGTGTGTGTGTGTGTGTGTGTGTGTGTGTGTGTGTGTGTGTGTGTGTGTGTGTGTGTGTGTGTGTGTGTGTGTGTGTGCAAAAGACACAGAATGTCACCATGAAGAGGATACTTTACCATCTTCCGATAATTAAAATCAACCTCATAAAGATTATTGACTCCCACACGACTTGGCAGGGTTTGTAAATGCTCTTCTTAACAGATGAAATACAGTGAGTTAAGCTGTGTGCATTTTCCCCTTTATGTGCAACATTTAGATGTGGTTAAGTTATCATAATGTGCAATAAAAGCAGGATGTGAAATTTGTAATCCACTTTGGAAAATTGCTTACTGTAGTGCTTTAACATTCGGTGAAAGAGCTTTCAGAGATGACGGTGCCAGGTTTATTATAGGCCATAATTTAAACGTCCTCAAACAGCTTGTAAATATACATTTATTAGAGCAGAGGATAAAAGAGTAGGCCTCTGTGAAGAGGGTTTGGTAGCTGGCGGAGCTTAAAATAATAATAATTGTAAAACAAAATGAAATTAAATAAAACGCTACTTTGCAGTGGATCCTGTTTAAAGAGCGCACAACCGCTCTTACGAAACATCCATTGTGAATTAGGCAGGTTTGATACGCAGTAATTGTCAGCTCCGTTGAATTCTTCTCCCCCCGCGGCTTGGGGTACATGTTTTATTTAGTCCATGGGAAATTAGGCGCGTTGGCACGGCACATTCTGCAGGAGATTACGAGGGGAATTAGATATCCTGCCTCCTGTTTTAATTCAGATGGCACAGGTGTGGTGCTGTGGGTGATCTCACTGAACGCATTCAAATACAGGATCAGCAGAAACCCGAGACAAACGCACGTGGACACACCGCCACAGACCTCACCCCACACTCAGTCACCTGGGCTGGGTTTCGCTTGGATTATTTTACACCCCATATAAACCCGAATGGTGGAGCTTTAGCTTTGAAGTATTGGTAAATATTTCCCAAATCGCTTCATTATTGGCAAGGGCCTGGTACAGCAGTTACTCTTTTTAATGTAAAATATTCAGCTGAGCTTTATACAGTGCTTGATCAGCGGCGATTGCTCGCTCCATGGAGGTAGGCTAATATCTAATTTTAATTAATGGTATGTGAAGTGCGACTCTGTCCTCTAACATCCATTTAAGGGCATTGGGTGGCAAACATTTCAGTCAACCTCTCAGGCATCTATGCAATGCAAAACCCTACAATTCATTTTAATTGTGTCGCAACAGGTACCAATTTAGCCACGGGTCACCAATCCTGGTCCTGGAGGGTCCTGCACAGTTTAGGTCTTCCACCACACCCGATTCACCTCAAGAAGAGGGTGGTAATGAGGAGAGAGGTAGAATCAGGCATGTTGAACAAGGGCGAATCCATAAACATGCAGGACGCTCTCCAGGATGAGGGCAAATGTACTAATATATAGACGCCTGCCCTCGAATGCGAAGTCCAGAGACGTGAATAAATGCGCGCACTTTGTCCGTGTGTGCGATGCAGAAACATCAGGGTTGAGATAAAGGTGTAAAGGTGAAGACTAAAGGCCAGCACCACTCTCGCTGACCCTATTAGCTCCCAGCAAAGTTTCCACTGCCCTTTGATGCAGGCAATTGAATGTTTTTTTTCTTGGGTTGTGTAACCCTGCACTGAGAGTGTTAGGAGTGGACTTTTCTGACCCTAGAACAGTTAAAATAATGTGTTTTAACCCATTTAACCCAAACAAAAAAAAAAACGAGAGATTCCGCCGAGCAGCTCTCGAGTCAGTTTGAAAGTTTGTGCCTCTTCTCCGAAACCTCCCCGCCGGTTTGACTAAATCCTTATTTAAGGTTACGTGAGGCGGAGATGCTCTCTGATGTTCCCGGGACTCGGAGGCCTGCCTCATTCCGAAGTGTCATTCTCTCTCGCGAGCGCGACTAAACGTGAGTGATCTTTAACCGCTAACTGCAAATTGGCACGATTAAGAACGGGGGAGTGAAGGCAGGAAAGACAGGCGGAAATCGGAGCGGCACCCCGGCGCACCTGGGGGCTCCCAATCCTATTACACCTAAACTGTCCTGACTTCGCAGCGAGAGGCGAGCGCGCCACGTTTGATCAAGGGCGCTTATGCCGAGTCGCAACTTTCTTTCTTTTTTCATTTCCAATCGAGCCGATTCCGGGGCGAGGATAGACTTGATCCGTTCCGGCTGTTGACGGAGAAAGAGGCTGGAAAAGTAGGCAGGAGCTCAGGAGCCCCAGCCTGGATGTGTGACACCACGGAGCACGTGCAGGCCCTTGGCGCGCTGATGCCGGGTGAGAGGCGTGACGCCTCGCATATCCTCCCTCCATAAAAGAGCGCGCGTTTTCCCGCGGTATCGCCGCACTCATCGCAGCAGAAGCGCAGAAGCAGTAAATCCTCACACGGGCCCCGAGTGGGAGCCGAGTCGGCAGATCGGGGCTCCGGCTCTCAGCCGTGTTCACCTTTTTACCTCCCCTGTTCCCTCCTTCTTTCACTCACTCACTCACTCACTCTGTTTTGTTTTTTTTTCCTCTCGCTCTCTATTCCAGGGTAGTGGGTGTTGGTGGGATCAGTCTAAGTGTGAGGTAGTTGGGCAGGTCACACGCACTCACACTTAGATACAAACACACATCCCCCCACCCACCCTTGAGGAAGAGTCATGTGCTTCTAAATAGATCTGGAAGGAAAATCGAAGACGGGCTTCTGTGTTTATCAAGCACCTGCTCCGTCAACCTGAGGCCTGAGTGAAAAACTGGTCATTCTAACACACACACACACACACACACAAATGGCCACAACACACACAAACACATTCACTGCTAACCTGAGCTGAGCCGGTTGTTCGTTTTTATCACTCTTGTCAGGAAATGGAGAGAAAGAAAGAGTGGTGTGTTAGATCCAGTGCCTGCCACGGTGAAAGCTCATTCACACACTCTGTCTCTCGCTCTCACTCACTCTCTCTCTCTCTCACACACACACTCAAATACACACATAGCCACCTCCTGTGGGCACTAAAATCATTCAGCCTCGTAACTCCAGTAAGGAGGTTTGGAGCATTTCTGGTGAATATATCTAATATAGTATAGCATGTAGCATTTATTGTAGGATGCACTGGATGCATTAATGCCATTTTATTAAGGTCAGAGTAGGATGGCTAATTAATAACATAACAATCTTGGGCAATTTACATTCAGTTTAAGTCACTTGAATATATAGTACATATTTTTTGGTAGACATTTTACATGAACTTACATACTCAAGCCCTGTTGGAACACTGTCTACAAATCAATGAAAGTATTGTCTTTAAACACAGTTTATTATGCAAAGAAGCAGGCATAAGTGAACCTGATCCAGAAATGCTGCCTCATCTCTGGACCAAAACTTATTGAAACTGGGCCGAAGAAAATAGGTGAGAGATCATCAACAATTCCAACATTTGGTGAATGATTCGACAAGGAAGACCTCGGCCTGTTTGTAAAAGAATGGGCCAACATTCCTCCCAGGAGTGCAGATCTAGGAAGAATAATATTCTTGCCCGAGAATTGCGACATTGTAAGTCTTGGCAAGTTAACATGTCATGAGGAATTTCACCACAACATGTTTTTACATATGTGCAGGGAAGTTGTAGTGCCACATCAGCTCGCTTCTATGAAGTGCCGCTGTAGGGTGTTTTACAGACAGTCAGCCCATCTGTCCCCAGAATGCAGGGTTTTGTCAGTAAACGTCGCATGCAGCATGTGAGCTATGTGTGATTTATTGAGGAGCACCAGGGCTTCTGGACTACAGCTGTATTTCTACAAAGACAAGATTGTTGACAGTCAGGACTGACATCGAACAGAAAAAAAAAAAATTCCAAGATGTCATGTATGGTTTGCGGGTGTTGTCAATATGCAGATTTCCATAAATTTGTGCTGAGGAGGGATGTCTGCTACTACCAAAACTTTCATCACTTCATACTGCTTTTCTCTCTTAGGCTTCACACACATGCATGTAGGAAAGACTACCTAACTTCCTGTCTTCCTCTTGTAAGTCGCTTTGGATAAAAGCATCTGCAAAGTAAAGAGTAAAGAGTAAAGAGTAAAGGGTAAAGAGTAAAGGCAGTTGGGCTACATCCAGCACGGACAGTTTAGAACATTGTTTCAGATGACATGACGCTTTTTCTGTAGCTGTATCCAGTACTGCATTCTGCCACAGCATCATTTAGAAGAATGAGTTTCCGGAGCATTCTGTCTTACGGTTTTTAGAAAGGTGGAGCAGCGTCAAACCCTACAAATCACTGCAAACATTAAACACACATCGAACACACAAGAACCCAGGCACACACACATACGTTCAAATTATTTAGATATTTATTAAAATTATAATATGTATAAAAATATATGTTGTATTAACGTGTATCTACATTTACATGGTCAGTTGTCTCAACCTAATCCTCTGAGGATTTGTAAGCCTTCTTCTAAACAGATACATCCTCATACACGCTCACACACAACAAAGACGGATCCAGCCTGTTGTCTTTCTGTGATCTGGAGCCCACTAAGGACACAGAGTGTGACAGAAGATCACATTTAGAATTCCTTAAGAGACGTCAGTTATGTCCTCGCACCACCCAGGAACACTGGGAGTTTTGTAAATAACTCCTTCCTTGCCATTCAGACAGTGGCTGCGTGAACACCGAGCCATTAAAAATTGATCCCGAGCTGTGCTGGGGTGAGGCGCTACACAGCTGCCGAAGGGCTGATTAAAAAGGAAAAGCTTTAATCTTTGCTTAAAAGTGTCTGGCTCTGCGCTTGTCATGCTCTGCCACGTTCGAGGGACACGCTCGGGGTTGGGGGCCGCCGGGGGAACTTACAGGGGGAATGAGGTCACGCCAACAGCGGACCCGCAGTAGCTTGGGAACGTTCTTCCTGGAGAAGAGGTTTTAGCGCTCCACCACCCCTGCTGGCCTGGAGGCTTCACTGCAGGTGTTTTTCAGATCAACATGGTTCCTAAGGGCCTCTCCTTCCAAGAATTAGACAAATCTACATTACCAGTCGAAAGTCTGGACACTCTCACTCTTATGGAGGCTGCATAGAATATGATGGAATCTGACTGCTTTGCACACTGTTGGTCTCATCAGCAGCAGGGTCATTAACATGAGTAAATAGAAAGCAACCAACAATGTGCTTACCTTAGGAACCTTTTTCAGATCTGTTGGAAAACATTCCCATTGTTCAATTTAAGGTTTTTGTGCAAGAGTGAAATATTAACTTCTCCACACATGCTTTGAAGGGCAGAAAATGAAACATTTTCTTCCCATTGCCCAAAGGCATGAACACTAGGTGTATTGGTGACTAAACTGACCATTGTGGTGAGTGCGTGTGTTAAGCATGTGTGCCCCCTATGATGGGCTGAGTCCGTGCCCTGTGCACAAAATCCTGGGATTGGCCAGCAAAAGTATTCAGTTTTGTTTTACAGTGAAAAAATATACAGTAGAAGAAAGACCCATTAATGAGTTACTTCTTGTTGTCTTTGTACCGATACTGTTTTCATGAGCAAAACAGCCAACCCCATGTGGCTCTAAGGGGCCTGTAATTAGTGAATGGAAGTCACTAAAGACTAAAACTGTCAACTAAACGAATGGCGTATGTGTAAAGTAGATCAATTTCTTTGCTAGTACTTCATTTCTTTCTCCTAATTAAAGCCCCCCAATTACCTCATTTATTTTTCAGTTCCCTCAATGGTACCTTCCCCTCCGTCAGTTGGAAGACTCCATGTCTCCTCTGGTGCATGAGAAGCCCGCCAACTAGATCTTTCCACACTGGCACCCTCAGCCTCACCCAACACCCTGTAGAAGCCTCATTGACAGCAGGGGACGGCGGATCATCTCATCCTTCCCAATGCACCAGCCAATTATATTCACAGTGGCTCAGCAGCTCTTGAAATAATAATAAGAACTCTGCTACCCTTTCCCCTCTGGTTTATTTGTAACAGGTGGGTCTAATTATTTCACAATAAACTGACACTATATTACACCAGATATCGTTCTGTGGTTACATATGATAGAGAGAATTATACTGTAAGCACATAGAAGTATAAAAATTAGTTATTTTAGATAGACTAATACAGATAGGCTATAGATCAACTCTATGCTTAGAATAAAGGCACTGGATCATTTGGATAACAGCCATATTAATAAGCATAAATGCATAAATATACATAAGCACAAATGAAAAGAATAGGAGCATGCAGGTGGAGTGGGCTGGAAAGGCGGCGCTTCGCCGGCTGACTTGTGTTTGCACCGCTGTTGCAGGAATGAGCGAGGGGAATAGAGAATGTGATTCTGTAGAAACTGGAGCTTGCTTCAAAGACGGGACCTATCCCTCGCCGATGGTGCTCAAACTGCGAGAAAACAGCCGGCGAGAAAGGAGACGCACTGCTCTGCTGCTCCTACTCTCCCTTCACCTTGCTTTTCTTATACCTGGCCCTGGCTCATACAGTCTCAAACACACACACACACACACACACACACACATACGCATTCACACACCTCTTATCCAACTCATACTCGCAATCATTCTTTTCCAAGACCCCTCTGTCCCAGCCTCTTCCAGTCGACTCTGCAGTACCAGAGCATGGCTTTTAAAGGAATTCAGTATACACATGAATAATGCTTAACCCACATGTGCAGATATGAGAAACATGGATGACTGTTCAGATCCATATATTAACATTAGATTCCTTCATTGTCATACATTTTATCATACAATCTTTCATACAATCAAGAACCCAATCCCTGGGGATGCACAGATTATTTTTTGCTGCTGGTCCTGAGTCCAGGTTAATGGGGAGGGTTGCTTCTGCAATGGCACACAGCGTAAAGTTTTGCCAGGTCAATTGTGCGTACAACAAGTCCAGCTGATTCGCTGTAGCAAACCCTAATGGGAGCAGCCAAAGGAAGACAATGGCTTCTGTATGATCAAAAATGAGATATCATCTTTCTCATGGACCAGCCGTGTACATAATAAGTAACACTAGCATTATAAAAAAGTCGCTATTAAAAACACAACCTATACACACATACACAGGAGAATGTACTGATAATAAATATGCTATGTTTAATCTATCCAGATAGAGTGATCCAGGTACAGGTACAGTAGCAGAGGTCAATGGTTCAGTAAGGGGGTCAATGGTTCAGCCGGAGCCATGAAACCTGGTGGTCCTGGTTCTCTGATGGCTGGAAGGAGAACAGGGTGGTCGGGGTCCGGTGACTGTGCAGACATATCTGAAGATGCATTGTTGGTTAAAGGCCTCCAGCAGGGATGGGAGAGCGGCAACAATGATCTTCCCAGCTGTTGTCCTTATCCTGTTCAGAGTGTAATGGACCGGTGTCCATAGACCTTGTTTTTTTTTTACTGAGGCGGAAGAGACCAAATCCAACAGAAGAAATATCTCCAGATGCAGGTTTTGAAGAGGGAGGAACGGACCTCGCTTCTCTCTCTCCAGACGACTTCATTAGCCGGTCGGTTTTCCCAGAGAGGGTGAGGGAGAAGGAGAATAAGGGAAGAGAGGAGGGGAATCTGCTTGTTGAATTATTTACACCCCAAATCCCTCTTAATTGGTATCAAGTTTTTAAATGGGGTCAAATGTTCTGGTGCAATTTCACACAGCTATTCTTTTGGCCCCTACTTCTTTCATTTTCTTTTTTTTTCTTTTCAGCGCAGCTTCTGATATCTGATGTGAGGCCGCTGGTGCTCTATTGATTGAGTTTGAAAAACGCTTTGAAGCAGCATGGAGACAAAAAGTGTCAGGCAAAGGCCGGAGCAGGAAAAATGGATGGGGGTGGGGGTGCTTCATTACTCAGACAACATGCTAATGGCCAGAGTTCAGCCCGAGCTGGACAGGCATCAAAGGACCGGCACAAACACTGATGGCCACACTCACACAAAAAAGACTATTAGCACTGGCCTGAACATCTTAGGCAAGTTGGCCATGGCATGTTACCTGGATTCACACTGTGTGAGCATTTAGAGGGGTTTTTACATCTGTTTGTGTGTGTGAGTGTGTGTGTCTGTTTGTGTGCGTGTGTGGCACAAACCTGCACATCCGGTGCACAGGGAATAGTTTTGCCGTGCCAATCGATACTCTGCTTTCTGAGCAACTGAGGAGATTATGGAGGGCAGAGCAGATTATTTCATGGGAAGGAGGGAAAGAAAGTGAGAAATAAGCAACAAATCACAGATATTGACACAGTCAAATTTAAAGTATTTTTAGAATATGAAAAATATTTTATTACATCGTTTTATTGTAATGAAAAGTCTATGAATCTATGTGAGTATATTTTGCTCTACGTCAGCCTGAAAGTAGGCTGTTCTTTAGCATGTGTATTATTCTCCCTGAAAGGAAGGAAGGAGATGACTGGCATAAAGGAAGGAGATGACTGGCAGCTCTAATCCCGACACTCATAATACACCTGGCCCACGGCCGGGAGTGGTGTTCCATGCAATCCAAGTCAATTGGTCAGGTAGTATTCACGTAGGATTCTGGTATTCTGAATGTGGCTCTTGCACAATTTCGACTCAGTAATCAGTTTCCCATAAAACCAACACCAAATGATGAACAGTTTATATTCACATTTACAGCGTCGAAATAGAGTCGATTTATCTCTCGCAGCAGTAACCTGCATAAAGCATTTTCAGTGATTCAGCTGGAAGAAGTTGGTGCCATTTTCAGCTAAAGTCTTAATATCAAGACTCGTGTTGGACTAGACTGATGGGCTCATGTCAGACGAAGTTTTCTGTTTTCATCTTTTTCCATTCTAGACACTTCATCTGTGAACATGGCTTTGGACTCAACTCACAGTAAACAGTTCAAGGTGCAGCGGGTCGATTAAACTGCCTGCCCTGCCAACCCCTCCCCCGTCGTAAACCACCACCCATATCGACCTCGCACCGACCACCACCCTTCACCCCCACCAGGGACCAGCCGTCTGCACCGGCTTCTTAATCTGTGAGCGCTGCGCTTATTCTCAGACTTGGCGTGCCGCTGCACGGCGCTGCTGTTTTACCGGAGGGGGGAGCAGACACGTATCATGCCGGTTCTGAGGAGTTCAGCCCTGCAGCAGAAAGTGCCCGGTTAGTCCGTCAGTGGTGGTCTGTAATCACAGATGCTGGCAGGAATTACAGGAGTGATGAGCGCTAATAAAAGCGCTTACTTCCTCTTGCTGGCGTAAGTGTTATTGGCAGAGACCCCCTCTCTCAGGGGAAACAGCACTGAAACAGAATCCCAGCATAAACGCCTCATTGCCTCTGTGTGTGTGTGTGTGTGTGCGTGTGAATATGAAATTGTATGTTCCATGTCTATATATCTTTGAGGAAACCAGGATTTATTTTTTTTTGCTTCTCTCTAAAGCAAAATGCTTAGTTACAATACACAATATCTGCGATATTTACTTTTAAATGTTTAATTTTACTTTTATTAGGATTTAATAGGATTAGGATTTACATGTCCACAGTTTTAGCTTTAAATGTCTTGTTATATAAGTGTCATTACACGTTTATTATAATTATTTTTTCAAATTAGTGGGTATGTGTGTGCAACTGGCTAATTTACTTGTTATTGTTGACAGATTTTCCCATAAATTATATTTGTGTCAGTACAGTAGGTTCCTACATAAATTTAAAGATTGCTTTTAAGTGCTTTAAGTTCATCAGAACTTAGCATGTTAAAATATATAAAATCTTTAATAGTAGGTGACAGTTTATATCACAAAGGTCTCCACAATACATTCTAGCAACATCCAGTGTGATATTCTCAGAAGCAGTAAGGTGATTCCCTGACTGTACATTAAAATATTTTATGTCTGTAAATTAGGCTTTTTATACGTGTAACACTGCGTGTGTGATGGGTTGCCTGTGGCGTGCGACTGGCCAGGAATTTACAGCTGGAAACCCAACACTGCTGCGAAAAAGAGAAATAAAGCTGGCGCATTTTTCATCCGTGTTTTCCTCGAGCCCTCTGCGATGCTGCTGGCTGGTGACAGCTTTATTGATGCGGTCGGGCATAATAATTACACAATGGTCGGCGCGCTCTATTGATCCCGGCTTATTGATAAAAGCATATTTTACTGTAAAGATGTGGTGATTGGACAAAAAAGCACACATTACGGACTTTAATCTTCACCACAGCAGACCAGACACCCTGTCTCTCTTCCTCTCCCTCCCTTGTCTGGTTGTTGTGTGCTGCGCACTGACAGTTTCAGACAGATAAAAAGGTATCAGTATCTCCTGAACAGCAGCAGTGGAAGCTGTGATTGGGCAACAGTGTTAGGTTTGTCAGTCATGTGTGTGCTGTAAAGCGCGTGTGCTGGTTGACTGTTGACAAGGGTGGTAGTAACCTAGTGGGTTAGACACTTGCCTATGAACCAGAAGACCCAGGTTCAAATCCAACTTACTTACTTACGGGGGGGGGGGATAAATGCTGCAAATGTAAATGTAAATGTCTAGATGACACTGACCCTCAGAGAGAGTCAATAGTGGAAAATGTTCGGTGATGTAAACCAAGGAGGAAGACAGAGACAACGAACACTGGCCAGACTGCATCTGGTCAGGCAGTTGAACTCCACTAACTGAATGCACATCAGCATTATTTGTGTTATATGATTGGTGGAACATTATCTAAATTCAGCATCTACACACACACAAAAAACACACCACACAATTTCTATCAATCTGTTACCTCAACCTGGAAACATGCACAACACAACACAGGCAGGCAGGCAGGCAGGCCATCTTAGCTGCTGTAAAAATGTCAAGGCAGGATGGGGTTCCTTCCAAGGATAATAATCTCCCTGCAAATTAAACAGACTGAGCCATTTCCATTTATATCTGCTACACATCAAGGTTGTGGTCCTGTCTTTTTGGACAAGTTTCTTGGTTTGATTTTGGTGGGAAGAAGAACAAGTGAGCTGTTGAAGTATAGAATGGCATCTCCATCTTCACCCCAGGAATACCCTAAACCTAAACGATGACAGGTACACATGATTCATCCGCATAGCCACAGAGCAGCAAAGATTTGAAATAGCAGATTTATATGAATTTATAAATTATACATTTCAAAATTTCACCAAGAATTATATAAAATGCATACAACAAAAAACAGACGGATCAAAGTTCATGTCATAAGTAATGTATAACGTAACTGACAACTTGTTTTTATGCGTTCATTCTTGAAATGTCAGTGTTTCATCAGTATTTCATATATACGAAATATATAGGGGCAATGGTTGGCCTAGCAGGTTCGAATCCTGAGCCACTGACATGAGTAAAGTATCATCCCCACACACTGCTCACCGAGGGTGATGGGTTAAAAGCAGAGGATGCATTTCGTTGTGTGGCACCGTGTGCTGTGCTGCAGTGTTTCACAATGACAATCACTTCACTTTCACTTTCAGTTCTTATAGCACTGGATGCAGTCTGTAACAGCACCAGACAAAGAGAAAGAGAGGAAATAGAGAAAGAAAAGAAAAGAAAAGAAAAGAACACAACGACCGTGAGTGACTATTGAAAAACCGACAATGCCAAAAAACTTCAGAAGACTAATAAAAAGACAGCCCATAGGGGACGATGTAAAATCCTACCCAAGTGATGTCAAATATTCCCTCTTTCCTTATTTATTTTTTGCGTGTGTGAAATTGAACCAAATCAGATATTGTCTTCTGCATTTGCAGAGGGCACAAATGACAATGCAATGTGTTCATCCATTTTGTGGGAACACTGTGAGAAGCCAATATAACGTGTGGGCTTGTGCGTATGGCTTCCACATTATCAGCACTTAATCTTTGCTCCAAGAATACAAAAAAAAACATGAACATAAAAAGACATGAAATGTATTACTATTAAAAGAAAGGAAAACATTTTGCAGCAATCAGCTAAAATGTAGCGCAGTAGACTGTGTCTCCGCTCTGGCAAATGGTTCAAAAGAGCCCCCCAACCCCCCCCCCCCCCCCCCTCTCTCTCTCTCTCTCTCTCTCGCTCTCGCTCTCTGCTGGCCTGGCCAAGGCCAGCGCTGTTGGGTGCAGTTGCAGAGGGTCTGGGCACTGAATGGTTTTCCCATCTGTGCAACGCTGAGCTTGCGTGAGGTTCTGCGATGGAGCACAAGCAAGCTGGCCACAAAGCAACTGCCCAGCCTCGCTGCCAGAAAGAGAAGGAGGAGAAAAGAAAAGAAAAGAAAAGAAAAGAAAAGAAAAGAAAAGAAAAGAAGAAAAAATTCACACTGAGTTTCGTTAATCAGGTGCAAAGTGCTCTACACGTATAAAGGATATGCAGAAAGGCAGGGTTCCTGCTTTTCCTGTAAGAGCCTCTGCGGGTGTAGTCTGACTTCCTTTCTGTCTCAGCTGCCAAGTTATGCTAGAATACATCTTCATTTTATGACTAAATGAAGGATGGCGCTGGAAGAGGGGAATTGTGGGAAGGAAGGGGAAAAACAGTTTGGTACCATCAGTGACATAGATCTTTTTATGCACATTTTCTCACAAAACACAGTAAAGTTTACCACCCTAGAGTTTGTGGTACTTCTCCTCTTAAGCTGTGTTTATAAATTTATTTATGTATCTAATTTTATAGTATAAAATTGTCAAAAGGTACTGTTTTGTAAAATGTAAAAATTAAACTGACTATTGCTAAATGTACCAATATTCAGTTACAAAATATTGATCAGTTTTAACAGACTGTGTAATTGCCACCGTTGTCAACTGTCCCACAGCTTGTGAGTTTTGCCATTTCTACTGAGGAAGAAAGTGTCTTCTTTTTAAAGATATTTATCTGAGCTGGGTGCTCAGAGCCTGGAGTCGCTCTGACATGGTGATGGATATGAGTAAGCACTGGATTCACGGACCTGACGGCATTTGAAAAAGCGAGTGTTTTCTTCCTATCCGTACTCTTATCTTCTGCCATAAATCACAGCCGATGGGATGCATAAGCGCCGTCAGCTCCATCATACACTCTGGCACAAGCAATTCCACTCTGACCTTTACATTTGGCATTGGTCACAGACACTAAATGCACTGGATGACCCTCCCTGACCTTGCTCATTCATATTTAATCACCACTAAGGGCTGGTGGCACTTTGGACAACATAGAGAAGTACTGTATGCCCTGTACATGGCCCTAATGGCATTATAAAGATAACTGCCATGAGGGATTGTCCTGTATGAAATATTCCAAATGGTATTGATGAAGACACCATAGATGGTCAGGAATTGATGATATCTGTCTCTCCGTCCCTCCTCCCCCGACCATTTCACAATCTTGTGACCTATAACCTTTGACTTCGGTTCTGCACTTTGCCCTCATCCGTTTAAGCCGTATGAAATATACCTTCATAATGGCCACCATGTGCAATCAAATGCACATATTAGCAAGTGGTGGAGACAGAGGACAGGAGTCTGACCACTAACCTCCTGCCCTCTGGGTCACCCTGGCCTGCCAGATGTTTCAGCAATGTTCAGAGTCCAGCCAATTCATACTGTATTATGGAGCTGTGTGTTGAGGTTATTGACAGGTTTGCCGTTTTACAGATCTCTCATGACCTTTGACTTGGTGAGCAAAACACCGACTTACACACCCACCTCTCTCGATTTGTACCCTAGTGGTACTTGCAGGGTCACAGGAAAATCGATATGTGGCTGTTCTTCATCCTTTGTGCCTTTTTTGCTGATCAGATTTAAATAGAATTGTAATTCGTGACAATGAATCATTGCCTTGGTTCTTGTGCTGCTATATCTGTTTCTCTATATTGTTTTTTCAAATATTAATGCATGAAAAAATAATAACTGAAGTGTGAATAGAATATAGATTTTCTTTTTCTTCTCCCATAAAGCTCTAAAAATAATCGCACACCATATTAATGGATGCTGCATCCATCTCTTGCCTGCAACCAGCAGCTTGTAGGAGTGACACAGCATCGCCATGCACATCAAAGCGTCCTGAGCTCCCGGGGAGCCCCAGTTTTCTGAGCAAGAGCCCTAAAGACGTAATAGGGCATGAAAAATGGATTCTGGTTTGACCTGTTTTTTTTTTGTGTGTGCATGTGTGTGTGTGTGTGTGAGAGAGAGAGAGAGATGGATAGAGAGAGAGAGTGATAATGAGAGCTGTACTAAATTGCAAGGACTTTGTGTCCCTATAGTGTAGCACTTGTGGGGACCTATTGCTGGTCCCCACAGGGCAAAACGTGTTTTCCAAATATGACAAAAAGAAAAGGTTAAGGTTTCCTTTAGGATTGCATTGAGTCTGTTTTCATATATGTAATTATACATACATATATATATATATTTATATATATAATTTAATGCTTTTGAGAGAGATGGACATAATCTATATATATATATATATATATATACAGACACACACTGTGCTTCAAATGTGTGTTGTGTAAGAACTGTGAACGAGAAAACCCTGCTGTCACAATACACAATTACGTGCAGCTGACAACAACAGCCTGAAAGAGGACTGGTGTCCCAGAGAGGAAAACACAATTACACACACGTTCACACATACACACAAACACACACATTCAGATAACTTGGTTCAATCTTAGGGATTCTTCAGATTCCAATAAAAGTAAACAGTGAGAAGAGGTGGTTAGTAGAGTGATGAAAGGTGGTGGCGGTGGGGGTGGGGGTAGAGTAAGATCAAGCAGGTCCCTAAAGCAGTACGATGCAGGATTGTAAATAAAGCTCCAGTGATTGAAGAGGACCGGTGGGATTTTCTCCGGCCCACTCAGGTACAGGCAATGGCTCCTCCCAGTCCGGCCACTGCTGCTTGGCAGTTCCTAAGCTCAGTGCACTCATACTAGATATTAATATGCAGACACATACGAGCAGTGATGCCAATCAACAGGTAAATAAATGAGATTTGTTACAGTTGGATTTTTGAAAGTCCCATTGCAATTGACTCTAATGTAAATGTTTTGACTAGGGGGGAATATAATTACAATATAATAACCAATGAATCACAGCACTGAAGCAATGGTTTGTATTATGCTGAGGCACTCAGAAAGCGGGCAGAGTATATCCAGTTCTTAACATGGCCAAAAGATCTAGCAGAGCCAATTACACCAAATATTCTATTTATTGAGAGGTTTAGATGGAAGGCTCTTTGATTATGCCAAACATATTTTACTGACCTCCCACTGGATGCAATATAGAACCAGGTCATATGACATTATTCTTACCAGTAAGGTACCAGTTGTAACTTGTTAGCAGTGATGATCTGTCACTTGATCTTTTTGGGTTGTGAAAGAAGTGCATCTGAGAACTGTAAATTCATGAGACAGTATATCAGGTAAAACATATGGGATGGTCCATACTTGATGTTTCCACTCTTTACCCTTTACCCTTCCAAGGCTTCATTTTATGATCAAATGCATCAAAGGCTCCTTCAAAGGCAGCCCAGAAGGGTATCATGCAATGTGTGACCTAGTGACATCTGGTGAAGCAAGTATGCTAGACCACACCACTGTAAAAAGCAGACGTCCTTATCCAGAGCATCTTACAAGATACAGGTACAGTCCCCCTGGAGCAATGCTACACCATGCCCCCCTAATGTGATGACATACCATATCCACCCATGTTTTTTTTTTTTTTTTTTTTTTTTCATTTGTGAGACATTCACTTTACAACAACACAGTTTGAGCTTTGGGATCACATAGTATATTATTAACCTAGTACTTGTGTCCCATGTTGGCATCAGAAATGTGTCTGAAGATTATGCTGTTTTTATACCAGGTCATTAACGGGTCAACTGTAGCCAGTTATGTAACTGGGTGTCAGTGTGTAACTTTGTCTAATGGTTCATATGTTACATGTAGCACCGGGTTCTGGAGAAATGTAATTTAGTTTCTCTATGTGCTGTCTAACAAATACTGTCTACAGCTGAAATGACAGTAAAGCTTCAAACCGTCAACTGCTTAATTCTTTACCCACACAATACCCTAATGCCAAAGTAGTGGTAAATACACTATATGTGTACATGTATGTATGGGAATGTGGCAAAAGTTTAAAACATTTCAACGGTGCCCATCCTTGTCTGGCATTCAGCAGCAAACAAGAAACATTCCATTACAGCCGAGAGAGAGAGAGAGAGAGAGAGGTGGGGGGGGGGGGGAGAGAACATGACTTAACCTGGAGAGACAGACAACCGCTTCATTACCCATAGCAAGGCTGGGGATTGATGGTGGGGGGTCCGTGTTCCTAGCCCCTCTTCCGGGGGGCTAATGCCCCTTTCTGAATCCTGGGAGCAAACTCCAAATACCAAAACAGCCATTCGCTTGGGAAGTCGAGGGGGTATTGGCTGCGGTTTTTTTTTTAAGAAACAAGTTGATTTGTCTTAGGCCATTATCGTCTATTACCGCTGGAAGTCTCCGGGAGGGAAAAAAAAAAAAGGAGGGAAGCGGCAAATGCTGGCGTTCTGCCTAAAGAGAAATCAATGAAACAAATTAATCCTGCACAGGCCGCTCTGACACTGTAATCCATCATTCAGAGCAGCTTTTACACACCGAATCAGGGAGCTGGGGCCGTGGGGGTGGAGAGAGAGAGAGTGGGGGGAGAGAGAGAGAGACCCCAGGGGAAAAGACAGTCAACCACGCACACCAGTACCGAGGCAATCCACAACCTGGTTCTCCATTACAGCACGGCGACACCCAGCCTCTCCAGACCGGCTGTGTGCTGGGGGGGGGGCACACACCAGCAGCACGGAGGGGGTGCAGGAGGAGGCGGCTGTCGGTTCTCTTTCCACATCCACACTTTTTTTTCACTGCTTTATTTATTGACAGATGCAGCTAAAGTATGTGTGTGTGTGTGTACGTGTGTGTGTGAGACAGAGAGAGAGAGAGAGAGAGAGAGAGAGAGAAAGTGAAGTAAAAGGGAAGTTTGAGCAACATAAAGAGTTAAAGGTGAGTGGGAAATTCAGAGATGGGCCAGAGCTAAAAACAGGGTTTTTCCTTCCAACATTCACCATAACCTCCCCATGTGGCGTTGCATTGTTCCTGCATGCTCACACACACACACACACACACACACACGCGCTCGCTCGCTCGCTGGCATTGTTCAGATGATCACACACTCAGCAGCAGGGCTGGATTCCCTTGGTGCCCTGCTCGCCGATGAAAAGGCCATGTGTCACCAACCCCGACCCGCGCGTCCCCACACATCAGGAAACGCAGATCACACACCCCAAAAGCCTCAAGGGATGCGCCGCAAAACACGCCGCATGGCACCGTGCTGCGCCTCCAGGCGGCCAATGAGGAACCGGTATCGGCACACATGACGGGGTCACATGACCCCTGCTCGTGAACACTGTGTCTGCAGAGAGCGTTCCAAAAAAAAACGGGGTGTCAAAAGAGACGAAAAGAGAAACCTGAACTGACTGAGAGCAGAAAGAAGAACTGAACGTACAGACATGTTTTTTGTTTTTTTAAACTTTATTAATAATTTCATTTAATAGTCATTGTCATCATCACACAATCTTACACACACACACATGCTAACTGAGGTCCCCTGTGGTTGGAGTTCGTTTCTGGACACAACTTTATAAAGACATCAGACCCTGAAAATATCAGTACCTTACAGCAGACAGTGGTACATAATAAAAGAGACGTTTCAAGTTCAGATGATGAGAAGGACATGTCCGATCAGGCAGGGGGGCTGGTTGGTGGCACTTACCTTAAAAACCTTCACCCATCTACCATCTGAAAAAAAAAAGGATAATAATGATGACGATCTGAGTTCATGTTGCGCTCACTGTACCTTCAAACAGCTTTTCTTATTCTTCTGTTTCAGAAGATGCCTTAGATGCATGTTCAGTGGAGGGTGCACAAGTCTTTTTTTTTTTTTTTTGGATAAAGAAATGTTCCTTTTGAAAACACACACACACACAGGGAATCCCCTGGGTGGCGGCTTCCCTAAGCACAGGGTGAAATGTTAGCAGCTGTTAGTGGTGTCCCCCTTTATCCCTCCCATATAAATGTCTGCTGCTCCGCGGAGCTTTAAATTAAAGTTGTGCCGCAGTGCCGGCATTTGTCGAAAGCTAATGTTTTGGAAGAAAACAGATTCCTTTCACTTACCCTGAGAGGAACAGGCTGTGCGTAAGAATGATGGGTGTCTTCCCTCGCCTCCCCTCGCTCTCCCTCCGTCTCGCACAGGCTGATGCCCTGGGGAGCAGAAGAAGGAGAAGGAGCGATTGTGTGTGCATGGAGTGTGTGTAGCGTGGAGGGGAGGGGGCGCTCACTTCATAGCATCAGCAATATGGGCTACGCTACACAGATACTAAGAGTCCAGAGGGTATGTGTGTGTGTGTGTGTGTGTGTGTGTGTGTGTGTTTCTCTGTCTTGTATTTCGTAGACGCGCTACAGAGTGTATACAGTGTGAATCCACTGCGTTAACTGTATTGCTCTCTGGGTATACGAGGCGGTGTAGTTTTTTATGTGTGTTGATGTCTTTACTTTGTATATATATATTTTTTTTTGACCCTCATTTCTTCGAAAAAGGGACAACTGAGAGACGTAATCTTCATCCAGGCCCAAAATAAAAGTCCAAACTCCGTTATCAACATAACATTTCATTACATTGACACTTACGCCAGTAAAGCACTTTCGGGACCCCAGAGGTCAACACCCCCTCAACAAGCAGCTTATTAGGAGGACGTAGTATATAAGAGTAGCGCCTGGACGGATTATTTATTAATTCCTCTGTAGGATGGACTGGCGTTATTTTCAGCCAACTCCTGCATTGAACCCAAAAAAAACACATTTTGCAGCAGCTCCGTGACAGTAGCTCTGTGTTCAAGCTCAGCGAAGTGGCCTGGACACTTACAGCCCCAAGAATTAGGTTTGGGGACGCCGGGTACCTTTTGTCGTTTTTTTTCTATGGTTTGGACATTTAACTTGTCTCTGATTTTTTGTATCAGAGCACATATCACACATTACAGCACGATGGCCTCATATCGCAGATTTACTTTATTCAGTGTTGTCAACAGCATCAGTTTTAACACATATGACAAAAATCTACACCTTATATAAATATGACTTTAATGCTCAAAAACAGGAATCACCAAATCCCCTTTTCTACAATTTAGTGTTAACGTGAGAGAAAATAAAGTTTTGCTGATTAAATCTACATTCTATTATGGAGCCACGACAAAAGTTCACGGGATGCTCGTTTTTAATCTCTGCATGTTGTTTTAACCTCTATTTTAAAACCAGCAGCGACAACGAAAAGTACCAAAAAAAACCCTATATTCTGTTGACACGCAACCAGGATACAAGATGGTGAAATGAAAATGATGCTGGATGACTGAAGCACACACAGACACACCGATGAGGAACGTGAAGGTGTTTGTTGATGGTGCTACATCTGCTGATGCCGGGATGGGGCACCATGGCAACAGAAGTAAACAGTGAGCATACCTGACCCGCTTTACCTGCCGAGCCGGGCCGAAGAGCGTTGCGAGCGTGGTGCCCCACGTCCCGTGGGTTAACGGAAATGAATTCACGTAAATGAGGAGTCGTTGCTGATCATACGGAGCATCCTCACACCGGTCAGATCAAAGGTCAGATGCACCCTGCACTGACCAGGACTTTTCATCCTCAAGCGGCGCACAGCCCGTCCTCGGGGGTCAGAGGGCCCGTCCACACAGCCACGGGGGGAGAGGACAAAACCGGGTACCGAACAAGGACAAAACAACAACGAACTCGCCTCACAATAAACCCCGAGAACTGAATCAACAGCGACTGATATTTCACGTCAGAACACCAAATGGAGGGAACTGGATGGTCTCCACCATGGAGAGATTCTGGTCATTTTTACCACCTTGTTTGTGTGCATGTGAGAGAGGATGAGGAACTGAACATGGTCTTGATAGAAATAATAAAGAATGCGCGTCATTTGTGTAGATTTATAACAGCGGGGGAATAATTGCTCTCTCTCTCTCTCTCTCTCTCTCTCTCGCTCTCTCATTAAGCGCCCGCCGCGTGTTAGTTTAAGGGACGATTATGATTATTATTATTATTATTATTATTATTATTAGCGTTATGACTGCTGCTGGAAGGGACATCTTAACTCTTCAACGCTCTCGTCGCGGGGACGAGAAAGAAAAAAAACAGATGAACTCGAACCCTCCTTTTTTTTTGTTGTTTTGTTTTTTTTTGGAGGGGCGGATTTAGCTGGACGGGTAGAACATTCCCGAAATCTCCTGTATTCCTGCTGAATTTCCCGAGCTGGCCGTCCCGTTACTGTAAAATACCCCATGCGGGCGAGTTTTTTACTGTTCACAGCGACGGGCGGGATTTAAGGTATCTTTAAAATAACACACACACACACACACACACATTCGCAGCGCTAATCTGCTTTAGATGAAACAGCCACCCTGCTTCGCCGGGGAAGGAACTCGGGCAGGATGGTCCACCATCTACCTGCTGATCAGCAGCCATCATCAGCAATAATATCCAACAATAAACAATAATCATAACAGTAATAATAATAAAGCAAATCAAACACAGCTGTTTCTCTTTTTTCATTCATATATGTAATTTATCATAATTAACCATTTACACTTATTGAGGATACAACACTATAAGATATGGCCCGTATTTTATAGAAAGTAATACGTGTGCGTGTTTTTACAGTATTTTTGTTCTTTTTAGATTTTTATGTTCTTAGTTCGGTAAGACTATAGCCCTCCTATTTCTTTCGGGCGACTCGCAGTGTGTAATATTCTCTATATGAATAGGCCTGATGTGTGAGAGTTACACGTCATTATTTTTCATTGTTTGTTCTCTTGATTTTCTCAGATCGTATTAAATGCGTTTGGCTCATTCGTTCTATTACATGTAATAATGAAACTTTTATAAATGATTTCGTGACGAGTGTTGGCCCATGCGTGTTATTACCCCGATACGAAGTGGGGTGGGGGGCTTTTTAAAGACACCCCCCGCCGGCCCCCTTCCATTAACCGCGATCAGATTATGTCCATTGAAAGCTGCTGATCCACGGAGAAAAAGCGATTTCAAGTGACCTTCTCGTCCCTTTCACGCCGGTCCGAGTCCCCAAATACTTCGGGATCAGTTTGGACAAAAGCCCCTCTCCTCTCTCCCCTTTTCAACTCAAAGCGCGGGAGCCCGCAGCTCCAGTGTGTGTTTAAGAAGCGGTCCACACACACACACACACACACGCACTGGACATTTTCAGGGACCCCCCCGGCCAGTGCCCCCCTCGAAAACGATCTACTATTTTAATATCGGCATTATGTGTCATTATCTCTTTACAATTTAAGGCCGTTCTGTAGAGAACCTCAAGTTTACTGTTTTATTTATTTATTAACACGTATAAAGTGTGTGTGTGTGTGTATTTACAGTAAGTGTGATGAAAATAAGTGTGTTTTTTGCTTGTTTGTTTGTTGTTGTTGTTTTTTTTTTTTTTTTTTTTTTTTGGGGGGGGGGGGTGGTTATCAGAACCACCAGTTAATTCCCAGTTCTCCCATCACAGGCCCACGGACCCGCTCATTTCACAGAAACTTCTTTTAAATCGAGAGACGCGTCAAAATACTTGTTTGTGGACTCTGGTGTAATTGGTGTGACCGTTAAAAATGAGAGGAGACTGTCAGGTTGCCACGGCGTTTAGGGTGTGGCCACGGGGCTGTGGAGAGTGGAAATCACGGTGTGGGATGAAAAGAAAAAAAAACACGATTTTTCCTGTAACTTCTGCCCACGGTGATAAAAAGATAAAAAAGAAATGACCTTAAACCGAAGCATCAAGAACCCCTCCGAATTCTCTATTCAATTTCTGCTTTTAAAAAAGAAGTATTAATAGCTGCTATCGATTACGGAATCGTTATAAAAAAAATCCCCTTTCTGGAAAAAAGTGCGATTTGTTGGATGCCCGTTTTCGCGATGTTGTCTCTGTGTGGTCTAGAATTAAAGATCCGATAAAATCGCAAAAAATAGTCATGTAGTATAACACGAGAAGTTTTCATTTGCTTATTTCAGATAGAGTGGATTGATTCGGGCGCTTCTACAGCGTGATTTTGTCGCGTTTTTGCTTTATTCTACTATTCGTCGGGTGACCCGCGGTTAACGGTGCAGGACGGAACCGGCAGATTTTACCTGAAAGCCGTCGGCTTCTCGCACCTACTTCCCTGGACCCGTTTTCACCACTGCGGGAGGGGTGAAGAGACCCCCCCCCCCCCTACACCACACCCCACCCACCCCCACCCCAACACCCACGTCGCGCGCGGAACCGGACAGGACGCGAGACGGCGGAGGAGAGGGGGGTACTTGCCTGACGCACGCCCAGCCGCCGGGGTTTCAGGTCCGCGTCCGTCCCCGCGATCCGTCCTCCGGCACTGTCCCGGTGTCCAGCTGCACCCCCCTCCCCACAGTCTCGGTTCGTACCCCCACACCCACCTCTCTCCCGCGCGGGGTAAAATCTCCGTGTTACACTTGCACAACTTTCCCCCTTTTGTCCGCTTTAATCTGATTCGTCTCCCCCGCGGGACAGGGGGACGCGAGCGCGCGAGCACACACACACACACACACACACACACACCATCTCCGCCGCACCTGAGCTCGCGATCTCTCCATCTCCGCGCTCGCTTGTCATTGGCGCCACCAGAGCTGGAGTTTGGGGTCTCCGCGCCCACCCGAGACTGTCCCACAGACCTGCTCCGCTCCGAAAGACGGACGACGTTAGGAGGCCGAGACGCGCGTCATGATTACAGATCGCCGTTATTCATTAACAAAAGCCGCCACTTTGTCACGTGACCAATCCTCAAAATTCACAGTACTGTAATTTAAAGAGATTAAAAAAAGAAAAGCTGGAATAGAAGTTGTGCGCGTGCGTCGTCCCGGCGTTCCAGAACGAGCAGGCGATGCGGCGTGCGCGCGTGTGTGCGCGCGCACGCAGGCGCGTGCTGTACGCTAGGTGGCAGAGCGGTCCCGGCATTTCGGCTCTCCGCTCGTCCCCGCAGACGCAACCCGTCTGTCCGCCGGGTGCGGAGAACTTCGCGAGGTCGGAGAAACAGAGACGGACCCCCCCACACAACCCCTTCCACTGCACGCAACCCACGCGAGAAAGGAGAGAGAGACAGAACCCGAATCCGGCGGAAATACCGCTGTCGCGCGCGCGCGCGCCCCCCGTCGCCGGGGACACCGGCCTGGGAAGGGGAGGGGTCGTGTGGAGGGGTCAGAATCCCCCCAGTCCACCCCCACACACCCGTCACCGCCGTGCGCGGGTACCGTTATCTTTAATGGCGTCATGAAGAGGGGTACACCGGAAAACCGGGAAGGGGGGGGGGGGGTCGAAACAAAGCGGGACCCCCGTCAAACTTTCCAAAACGCGCGTTTATTATCTCACGTGTGCTCGCGCGCGGCTTTTGTCCTTTTTTTAACCCCCCCGTTCTTTTCCGTGGATAGTCGAACCGGGGGTCTCTTCCTCTCCGTTTTCTTTTTTTTTTTTTACCCCGACGTGACAATGGACGGCCCATACTAATCAGGTTCCGGAGTAAATAGCGGCGCAGGGCGAAGCTCGGTGTAAATTGGGCTTGTCAGAGTACCCCCCCCCCCCCCCCCCCCCTCTCTCTCTCTCTCTCTCTCTCTCTCCCTCCCTCCCCGGTCGTCGTAGGTAGCGGAGGGGACGCGGACCAATGGCGAGGAGGAGGCATGGCCAAGCCCGCACCCCCCACCCCTGCATGCGGGGTTCTGACCAGTCAGTCGCCTTTGATTATCGGTCGCCGGCGGTCCGTCTCTTGGCTCCGTGACACCGGGCGCCATATAAGGGCGCAGATCTCCATAGAAACGTGTCAGTTTCAATAGTTCGTGTCAAAGTTCACTATTATACAGACGTCCGCGCTTCGGAAACGTCGACGTCCGTCGTCGCCGCAGCTCGCCGCGCCGCGCCGCGATTCGGCTTTTCCCGTTATTTTTTTTTTTATATATATATCTTGCATATTCTATTAGTTTTGCGATCCCCTCCCTCCCTCCCTCGCTCCCTCTCTCCTTCCCTCGCTCGCTCGCTCGCTCCCTCCCTCCCCGACGCCGTTGTTGTTTGGCGGCGGAGCTCCTTTCTCCTCGATCCAGGTCCCGCCGACGAGGTGAAGCTGCGCAGACGCCGCTCCAGATGAGATGGGCTTTATTCATGAGCACAGATAGAGAATCGCGCTCCTCTGCGTTCCCTCCTCTCCAGCCGCCAGGACGGAGGAGGAAGAAGAAGCGGGGGGGATTCTACTCGGCGCCCGCCGCACTTCGGATCGGATCGGATCGGGGAGCCCGGCGCCCCGCGATCCTTTTTTTTTAAAAAAAAAAAACCTTCATCCGTAGATATCTGGGTGGCTTTTTTTATTTATAATTTTTCATTTTTTTAATTATTATTATTATTGGCTTTTTTTTTTCGGGTTCCCGAATGGCTGCCTGCAGTTTCCCCTGGAACTGGCCTCCCGACACTTGCGTCTCCTGATCGGCCGCCGAATCCGCGGCGTCTCGCCCTCCAGCGTTTTTCCAGCTTTCCCACTCTTTCTTTTTCTCTTTTCTTCTTTTTTTTTTTTTTTTTTTGTTTTTTTTCTCGTCCTCCTATGAGACCGGCTGCGGCGCCCTGATTCCCCGCCGTCGCGCGCGCGCACGCGCCCCCGTTTCCCAGCCCCGCAGACCTCCGAGCGAGCGGTTCGCTTGAAAGCACTTCCCGGGCCCGAGATATGGC
Source organism: Denticeps clupeoides (assembly GCF_900700375.1). Classification (NCBI taxonomy): domain Eukaryota; kingdom Metazoa; phylum Chordata; class Actinopteri; order Clupeiformes; family Denticipitidae; genus Denticeps; species Denticeps clupeoides. The sequence continues at coordinate 16,783,925 of NC_041707.1, forward strand.
AATGGTAGTTAGCGTGTGGCGAGATCCGCAGGAGGACGTGGCCGGGGGACCCCCGAGCGGCCCCCCCAACCCGGCGGCCCAGCCGGCCCGGGATCCGCAGCAGCAGCAGCAGCAGCAGCAGCAGGCGGCGCCGCACACGCCGCAGACCCCCAGCCAGCCCGGACCCCCGTCCACGCCGGGCGCCGCCGGCGACAAGGGCCAGAGCCAGAACTCGGGACAGGGCCAGCAGCACATCGAGTGCGTGGTGTGCGGCGACAAGTCGAGCGGCAAACACTACGGCCAGTTCACGTGCGAGGGCTGCAAAAGTTTCTTCAAGCGCAGCGTGCGCAGGAACTTAACGTACACGTGCCGCGCCAACCGGAACTGTCCCATCGACCAGCACCACCGCAACCAGTGCCAGTACTGTCGCCTGAAGAAGTGTCTCAAAGTGGGCATGCGACGTGAAGGTGAATATGCGTCCATTCCTTTTTTTTAAAGAGATGCGTAGATGTAGACGTGTGGAGATACGTGGGGATATTACGTCAGTGCGTCTGCGACGTATAGAGCGCGCGGGGTGTTTTTTTTTCTTAAATTAATTTTATTGCCACTATAGAGCAGGTTTTTAGTCACACACACACACACACACACACACACACACACTGTGCAAAACACAGACCGCGAGCGAGAAAGCAGAGGCCGTTCCCCCTAAAATGTGGGGTTCGGGAGGCCCGGAGTCGCCCCCCTCTTTTTTTTTAGCCTCCTCGTCGCGAGAACAATACTTCCACAAAAAAATAAAATAAAAAAAAAAATAAAATAAAACCGTGGGTTCGAATTGGCGCGTTTTACTCGCGGCGTTGCTGTGTGTCACCCCCCTCCCCCCTCATCCCGAGGAAGGGAATTACAGAATCACGCAGGATTCCGTGGCGGAGCCGACGGCGGCCGGAAGTCGTGAGAGATCCACGCGGAAGGAGGGCCGACGGTTGCGTTAATTCCGTGGCGACGTTTTACGCGCGTCGGGCCGCGAGAGCCGCTCTTTCATTCGCAGTGGTCGCGATTTCCGGGGTGCGGGCATGAAAAATAAAGTAAAAGGGCGCCGTTTAATCTCCCGCGCCGTTTAGTTAGACCGTCCGTGGGTTTGTGGGTAATTTTTGTCTATATTTGTATTATATACCTGACCGTGAATGATGCTGTTTTTCATTCATTCCGGCCGCAATATTTCATATTTCACGCGTGCCAGTGTGTGTGTGTGTGTGTGTGTGTGTGTGTGTGTGTGTGTGTGTTGCGCGCGCCCCCGTCTTTAGCTCCGTAAAGCCCACTAAATGCAGTAAAAGTAAACCCATTTTTTCCGCGGGAATTTGCCACCGTGGCGTGGCGTGGGTACGGGGCACGTGTTCATCAGTCCTGGATGTACATTTCCTCTCCCTTTCTTTCTTTTCGTCAGCGGTTCAGCGAGGACGAATGCCTCCCACTCAGCCGAACCCAGGCCAGTACGCGCTCACCAACGGGGACCCCCTGAACGGCCACTGCTACCTGTCGGGGTACATCTCGCTGCTGCTGCGCGCCGAGCCCTACCCCACGTCCCGCTACGGCAGCCAGTGCATGCAGCCCAACAACATCATGGGCATCGAGAACATCTGCGAGCTGGCGGCGCGCCTGCTCTTCAGCGCCGTGGAGTGGGCCCGCAACATCCCCTTCTTCCCGGACCTGCAGATCACGGACCAGGTGTCGCTGCTCCGGCTGACGTGGAGCGAGCTGTTCGTGCTGAACGCGGCGCAGTGCTCCATGCCGCTCCACGTCGCGCCGCTGCTGGCCGCCGCCGGCCTCCACGCGTCGCCCATGTCCGCGGACCGCGTGGTGGCCTTCATGGACCACATCCGCATCTTCCAGGAGCAGGTGGAGAAGCTGAAGGCGCTGCACGTGGACTCGGCGGAGTACAGCTGCATCAAGGCCATCGTGCTGTTCACGTCGGGTGAGTGGGGTGGGTGGGTCACGCGTCACGGAGTCCCCGTTCTGCGTCTCGAATTATCCCGTAAATGTCGGCGGAGGACGGGCTGCTGTCTCTGGGATGCCATCAGATATTCTAAATCACGAATTAAAAAATCCACTTTCACTGTAAATACACACACCCACGCCCACCCTGGACATATCAGGAATATATAATATTCGAGATGTTAAAATCGTACACTGTCCAGTCGGAGTGGATAAACTCGTCTCTAAATTGCCAGCATTGTGTAACGTTGTGAAACCTCGAATCAGGTTATTTTGCGTGATATTGTGTCGCGTTGCGTGGGGTCAGAAGTCATTCAGAGGTGAAATGTCGCGGGACCTTGGAGGGATTTTTCCGTATCGATCACGTCGGGACGTATGAAGTGCGTGTCGCTGGCTTTATTGTCTGAAGGACGCCCCCTCTGGAGCGCCCACGCATGTATTTATCGTACAAAACGAGGGTGTGGGGGGGAATGATTCCCATCGGCGTTCGTCTCGAGCAGCGTGACGTCAGAATCTCCCAGGATCCCCGTGACATTGAGAGAAAATCCCCGTTCCTCCAGATCAAGACGCGTTTATTTCACGGGCGGCTGTCAGGTCCGCGGGACAGAAGCCTCGCGTGGGCTGCGTGCAACCCTCTGCTGGTGGTCGCGGTGACGTCACGCCTCATATCTGCCTTTGTTTGGACGTTTTTTTTTACGTTAGAGTGACGTACGCGGTCACGCGCGACCTCGAGCCGCCGGGTTCACGGGTGCAGCGGAGGTCACGGCGCGTTCAGAGGTCACTCGGCGTCCTTCCTGACGTTCACCCCACTAAAACCTTTTTTTTTTTTTTTTTTTAAAAAAGGGTGAAAACAAGACTCCATTTTACAGGCCAGACCACACAACTCCGCATCAGGCCTGAAGGCTTCCACTCACCCCAAAAACACGCGCATATATTATATTATACAGTACACATTATATATTATTTCCTTTTAAGCTGTTTTGACCTCCCACTCGCAGGTTAATGGTGGAAATGAGGGGAGCGCGCGCGCTAATGACGGGGTCATAAGACCGTTATAAGGCGCTCATGGCCTCCCGTTTAGTAGTGATCATTCCCCGAGTCACGTCACGCAACCGCCATCACCACGACCAAGTGTGTGTGTGTGTGTGTTTGCGTCACAATGATGCACAATGACAGCAGACAGGATCAAGCTGGAGTTAAGTTGTTAATGTCGATAAATTCAGCAAATGGAGAATATAGCAGATTTGTTAATAGGTCATATCCATGTTATCACTATTGTTATTTTTATTATTATTATTATTATTATTATTATTATTATTATTATGGACTCTGTGACCCACTGGAAAATGAAAAATGTAAGACGCCGCGCTGTGTATTGGCAGCTACTCTCGAAATAAAGGTCGCAAAGATTTATTGTGTAATCTTGATCATAAATTGCGAGATGATGGAGTTTATTGACTCAGCGTGGAATTGTGGTCAGAAATGTCCTTCATACGGCCGAAAATGAACTCTCGCCGTTGGTGTGTAACATTTCATCAGCGTTGTCGCAACGTTCTGCCACAACGTCGGCCATCGACGCGGATTCGTTAATAAAATAATGAAGACAAAAAAATATTCGAGCTGCTATTCTTGGCTGTGTGTGTTTTGGGGTACAGGTGAAGACTTTTTTTCTCGTGTCCCCCCCCCCCCCCCTCCCACCAGACGCGCTTTTATTCATTAATAAAATAATTAAAATAAAATTGATCACAGCTGCTATTCTTGGCTGTGTGTGTGTGTGTGTGTGTGTGTGTTTTGGGGTACAGGTGATGACGTTTATTTTTCCTCACGCCCCCCCTCCTATCTGACGCGATTTTATTCAATAATAAAATAATAAAAAATAAAAATTATCAGAGCTGCTATTCTTGGCTGTGTGTGTGTGTGTGTCTGTGTCTGTGTGTTTTTGGGGTACAGGTGATGACGTTTTTTTTTTTCTTTTTCGTGTCCCCCCCACCCTCCAGATCCGCTTTTATTCATTTATAAAATAATGAAAATAAAAATGATTAGAGCTGCTATTTTTGACAGTGTGTATGTCTGTGTGTGTGTGTGTTTTGGGGTACAGGTGCTGACGTTTTTTTCTCTTGCCCCCCCCCCCACCACCACCACCCAGACGCGCTTTTATTCATTAATAAAATTATTAAAATACAAATGATCAGAGCTGCTATTTTTGGCTGAGTGTCTGTGTGTGTGAGAGAGTTTTGGGGTACAGGTGATGACTTATTTTACCTCCTCACGTCACCCCACCCTCCAGACCCGCTTTTAATCATTAATAAAATATCAAAGATAAATATCTATATAAAAAAAATAGAACTCCTATTATTGGCTCTGTGTGTATATGTGTGTGTTTGTGTGTGAGTTTTGGGGTACAGATGATGACTTTTTTCCCGTCCTCACGTCCCCCCACCCTCCAGACGCGCTTTTATTCATTAATAAAGCATCAAAGATAAAAAAAAAAAAAACGATTAGAGCTCCCATTCTTGGCTTTGTGTATGTGTGTGAGAGTTTTGGGGTACAGGTGATGACTTTTTTTTCCCGTCCTCACGTCCCCCCACCCTCCAGACGCGCTTCTATTCATTAATAGAGTATCAAAGATACATATATATATATATATATTAAAAAAAACGATTAGAGCTCCCATTCTTGGCTTTGTGTGTGTATGTGTGTGTGAGAGTTTTGGGGTACAGGTGATGACGTATTTTTCTCTCCTCACTCCCCCCCACCCCCCCACCCCCCATCCCCTCTCCCTCCAGACGCCTGCGGCCTGTCGGACGCCGCGCACATCGAGAGCCTGCAGGAGAAGTCCCAGTGCGCGCTGGAGGAGTACGTGCGCAGCCAGTACCCCAACCAGCCCAGCCGCTTCGGGAAGCTGCTGCTGCGGCTGCCGTCGCTGCGCACCGTGTCCTCGTCCGTCATCGAGCAGCTCTTCTTCGTGCGCTTGGTAGGTAAAACTCCGATCGAAACCCTCATCCGGGACATGCTGTTATCGGGGAGTAGCTTCAACTGGCCTTACATGTCCATCCAATGATGCCCCCTCCTCCCCCCCAAATAAAAAAAAACTCACCTTCGGAGGACCCCCACACCTCCCGGATGGAATATGTCGTGTACAGAAAAGAACAGCCGGACCATCAAGCATCTCGGACGACGAGAACTTTTCATTTTGTAAAATACTAGTCTCTATTTTACTTTTTTTTTTGTAAAAAAACAAAACAAAAAACAACAACAACAAAAGACACTGAAATTACACAGAAATAAACTGAAGAACATCATACGCGCAGTAAAAAAAAACAGACTTTAGACGGGAAAAGTAATGTTTCCGAGCAATTATAAGAAATGTCATGTGTCTCTGTATCTGTTTTGTATTTTTTTCTGGTTCTAAACCAGATACAATTCTCTCTCTTTCTTTTCTTCTGTGATTCTCTACTAATGATTTTTTGATATAACCTTTTTGCTTCTTATAATGAGTGCGATATATGTTGTTCGAAGCTCTGTTCTCCAAGAATTTAAAAAAAGGAAAGAAAGAAAGAAAGAAAGAAAGAAAGAAAGAAAGAAAGAAAGAAAGAACGAAAACAATAAAGGAAAATGGAAGAATTCCGGAAGAAATTTTTTTTTTGAAGGAGCCGCCCGGTCGCACCCACCTTCATCCCACCTTCATCACCCGACCCCACCTGCTCCTGCGAAGCTATGGACGTACACGCGACCCCTGACCTCATGGACACGTACCGAGAGGACGCCCGGCAAACTTTTACGATGATTATTATTATATATTTGTTTTGTTCTTTTATTATAATTATTTTAATTTTTTTCCTCTCTTTCTCCTTTGGCCATGTGTGTACGTGTGAGCGCGCTTGTGTGTGTGCGCGCGTGTGTGTGTGTGTGTGTGTGTGTGTGTGCGTTTTTGAGTCAATCATCAAGTCGACGAGAGGAAAAAGACGTGGAAAAAAAAAAACAAATTCAGAAAAGCACTTTTTAATATATAATTTTCAAAATACAGTTTCTGTTTGGTTCGTCTCGATGTTCTTCTCTGGTGTCTTTCAATTGTGTGTCTGCTGCTTGTGTGTCGCCGGGATGGCGGGGTGGGGGGCGGAGAGAAGGAAACACCAAATGCTTAATCATCATTAAAACTAAAGGAATATGAAGCACCTTTTTTATGGCTTCGTGTTGATATTAAACGACGCTCCCCGTGGCTGGGGGTCCCCGTTCAGGGTTTTTTTTTTTTTTTGGGGGGGGGGTCGTCACCGGCGGGAGCGCGCGCGATGTCCGAAGGTCCTAACGGGCCCGAAAACGGGCAACGCGCGCATCCCTCACCACTTACACTGACACTGACCAGTGTGTGTGTGTGCGTGTGTGTGTGTGTGTGTGTGTGTGTGGCAGAGTGGACCCGGGTTCGAAGGTCACGTGCCTCTCCGGCTGGAGGAAAAGCGCGAACAGATGTGAGCGGAGGAGGGAGCGCGTACTTATTAAAGAGCAGGGAATGGAAACTCTGCTGTGTGTGTGTGTGTGTGTGTGTGTGCGTGTGCGCGCGCAAACTTTTTTCTTTTGCTTTTACTTCGCCTCCTTTATTTATACAGCATTTTAAAATCTTTGGCAAGTTGCTGGTGTTTCTGTCTCCTCTGGGGAAATTTTCATATACAATATGCATTTTAGAAACATTTCTGCCGCGGGGAGGACATGTATTAATTCATTTATAATAAAGTTAATTATCTTCAATACGCACTCTAAACAAGCCAGACATTTCTGTGAAAATCGCCTGTGCTGAATTCTGAGACTGCTGCTGATTTGAATATGATATCCACTCGATTTATTCATTTTATTAATATTTAATTATTATTATTATTATTATGCGTTTTAAACGGTTACTTGTCCACATTAAATTATTAATACCACTCTATTGCTATGATGTATAGTCTATATGTTACTTTCACCTCATAAATGATCACCCAGGCCTGAGTGTGTGTTGTGGTGGGTGTGTAAGTGTGTGTAGCACCTTGGCGGTGCGTGTTCTGGAGTGGGAAAACAGGCCCTGCCCCTTTAAAACACAGAAATATGACATCTAGGCCAGGCCTGCCCTGTGCTGGGTGCGGATACAGAGGTCACGACGCGGAGGTCACGATCTGAGGCTCATCAGCACAAGCAGAGCAGGGAGGCTCTCGACAATTAAAGATGGGAGGAGCCTTCGGCGCGGGAAATTACGATGCAGACGTTACTGTATCCATGACAACAAACTAAAACCTTACGCTTCGTGTAATTGGCTCTGGCCTGGTTAACCCTGCTCTCTCTCTCTCTCTCTCTCTCTCTCTCACACACACACAAACACACACACACGTCACTCACAGCTTAAAGTGGCCGGAACGTCCGGGTGACAGTTTCACAACGTAAATACTTTAAAAGCACCCGACGTCGTCACCACGGAAATGGGCGGGGCTATCTATCTATCCACGAGAGTCTGTTCCACGGCGTAATTCCCTCCCCAGCAAGCCGACAGCCGTGGATCAAGTCCAGCGCTACAGGGTATAAACTGAGTCCAACATGAAGGGTGTGTGTGTGTGTGTGTGTGTGTGTGGCCCATGGATCGCTGTGTAAGCGATCCCTTTGTGTTGATTTAGGGCGACGCTCGGCCGTGTGTGGCGTTCAAGGCTGATCGTATCGCCGCGCGGTCCGGATAAATACCGCGTCGGGCCAAACCAATGGGTCATCTATCGATCATCCTCCAACACACACACACACACACACACACACACACACACTCACACACACACCTCCATCTGCCCGAAGAGAGAGCGGGAGAACGAGACGACACCGCGCGCATGGGAAGAGAGGAGGGGGGAGACGGGTGTGTGTGTGTGTGTGTGTGTGTGTGTGTGTAGGGTCCTTATTAGCATTCCATACCCATGGACCCACAGTGACAAGTAACAGAGATATCTGGCCCTCCACCACACGCCGGTCGGCTTTATTTTATTATCGTCGTGTTAGCGATGTTAACTTTCTTCATCACTAATATCATTATTATTAGTAGTATTATTAGTATTATTATTAGTTTCTACTTTAGTCCAAGTGGGCGGAACTCGTCAAAAAAATAAAGAAAAACCGAGCTCGTGGCTCGTTTTCTCTCCAACTTTCTCTCTTCTCTTCCTCCCTTTCTTTCTCTCCATCTTCCCGCCCCGTCCCGCTTTGTCGCGCTAAAATATGCGTGTCTCTCCGGAACGCCAGTCACGAGTCACCAAACTTTTTTTTTTTTTTTTTTTTGTCCAGCCTCCCACACAAAATGATCCCCTTAAAGGGGCACAATATATCTCAATCTGCCGCGCGGCGTGGCGCGGCGTGGCGCGGCGTGGCGCGCTGCCTGCTGGGTAACCGGGACCGCCGTTATAGCGGCGCGGCGCGGCGCCGAGTCCGGCGGCGGCGGAGGAGACGCGCGCGGCCCGAACGGAACCGGACGTTCGGACCCCCCCCCCCCCCCCGCACCCGCCGTTCCTGCAGGATTTACGTCTACAGCAACATACAAAAAGTAAGAATTTATTTATTATTTCATTTCGCTAATAATTTCCGTCGAGGGACCGCGTGGAGAGAGAGAGAGAGAGAGAGAGAGCATGTGGCGGAGAAAGCGAGTGAGTGAGAGAGAGAGACAGAAAGAGAGAGAGAGAGAGATTGTGTACGCGCGTGCGCCCACGACGGAGTAAAACGGATAAGCAAACGGAAGAGGGAGAGAGAGGAGGAGGAGGAGGAGGAGGAAGGATGCGCCTTCCTGCTCGCGTCTGCGTGTGTCTGTATCCCTCCGATTGTCATTAACTACAAATTAATCAGCACGTGGCAGCACTCTCTCTCTCTCTCTCTCTCTCTCTCTCTCTCTCTCTCTCTCTCCGAAATGAAACAGATCCCACGGAAAAGTAAAGTTTTCCGTGGAACTCCGAGGGCGTGGCCGCGGCAGGTACCGACCACGCAACCCGCGCCTCGTCGCCGTCTCCATGTCATCCTTTATTTGCGTGGAACGTGGACGTGAAGTATGAGCGTGCCACGGGAGAAAATGAAAATAAATAAATCCACGCGCGACTTCCCGCGAACCTGTTGCGCTGCGAGGCGCCTCGGCGCTGAAATTCTACTTTCGTCTTGCCGAGAGGAAAGTAACGTGGACCCAGTGACGTCACGTGGCCACCAGAAACGCGAGGCTGCGCAAAGTGGGGGACAGTCCTCGCGCGTCACGCGGCCGGGCCACTTTATCACTCTCTGCTTCTCCCACGTGACAGGCTCGGCGGTGCGTTCAACTTCACGCAGAGAAGAATAGAACAATCTATAATAACCAAGCGGAACTGTTGGTTTTATTCTGGGTGAAATGTCAGTATGTATGCGTGTGTGTGTGTGTGTGTGCGTGTGTGTGTGTGTGGATGTATGAGTGTGTGTGTGTGTGTGCGTGTGTGTGTGCTGGATGAATGATGCGGTGCTGAATATTGGGCCCTAATTTACTTTTTATTTGGCTAATTTCTCAGCATGGTTTCTGTTTTCTTCGATAATAAATGACTGGAGTGTTTTTGTCGTGGGGTGGGTGGGGGGGTTGGCCATTATTTTTCATCCGTGCCTCGCAGGGACCCCGCGCGCGTGGCCGTCATCCCACGCTCTTCCCTCGGAATAAAAACTCCATTCGCTCCGAGTATTAGTTCTGGTAAAAAAAGGAACTCCAGACTCCACTGCTGGTCGCTTCTATCGGTGCTTTTTTTAGGTTTTTTTTGTTGGTATTTTTAGGTCTCGCGTCAGTTCCAGTCGCTTTGACGCACAAACTTTATTTTAGAGGTTCAGCAGAGTTCAGGACAAAGCAGAGTCATGATAGTGCGACAGTGCATGTGTGTGTGTGTATGAATGTGTGTGTGTATGTATGAGTGTGTGTGCGTGTGTGTATATATATAGCAGGTCGATATATATACAATCACCATCACACAAGTACACGCAGCACAACACACACCTCCACAGTTCAGTTACACACAGACTCGCCAGAACATTTACATTTACGGCATTTGGCAGACGCCCTTCTCCAGAAGGCCACAAAGTCACAGGATCAAACCCCACTTACTACCCTGAGCGGGACACTAAACCCTGAGTGTCTCCAGGGGGTGGCTGTCCCTGGCACTACTGACAACTACACACCTAAACACACCATTACACACCTCAATGTGCTGCGATTTGATTGGAGGAGGGGGTCATCGGAGCACCTCTATTGGGAGTGGCAGTTTACTTCTCCAGTAGCTGTATATATGTGTGTGTGTGTGTGTGTGTGTGTGTGTGTGTGTGTGTGTGTGTGTGTGTGTGTGTGTGTGTGAGAGAGATGGGATGGGACGGGATGGGACGGGACGGAGGAAAAGGCGCCTTGATCTGAACAGCACGACTCCCTCCATGAACCTGGAAAGTCGGGAATGATCCCGAATTGCGCCTTAAGGTCCGTCTGCGCGCGCTGATGACGTCAGCACGGAGCGATCAGGGCGAGGCCGGGTCGGGGTGGGCTGGCGGGGGGGCTGCATGCTTATTTGGACAAAACCGGACAAGAGAGTGGACGGAGTCGCAAAGGTCAGCGCTCCATTCCCGCCCCAGTGGGGGGAAGGGGGGGTGGGCCGTCAAACTTGAAAACGGCCCGAATTCCCCCAAATTCACTCATCCTGGTACTAGAGCCGCGGTGTACGTAAGGAGGAGGAGGAAGAGGAGGAAGAGGAGAGATTTCCCGTCAGATCTCGACCTGCTAAATTACTGTAAACCAGAACGTCCTGGAGAACGGGGGCAGAGCTGTGTTTTTTTTCTGGGGGGGGGTCACCCCTCACCCACATGAACTAATAACACGGCCATGAATATTACAAGTTACATACATATGTACGTCTGCACTGGTCCACACGTGGCGTTACGTACGTTGCCTGTACGTTGTAGATATGTTGGGGTAGAACTAGAAAGTGGTCGTTTTTGCTGGCCTCGTCCTGGTGCGTTGGGTCATATAGGAGGGGGTACCTGCGCTTTTGGGTGGTCTCGACTGGGGGTGCAGAGGAACGGCCGCCGTAACTGCGCGCGACATAAAATCAATGCAGCAGGAGCACGAGCAGTCCAAGCATCGCGGGACGTAAGAACCGTTTCTGCCGATGTTGTGCGTATACGCCTAGGTGTTGTGCGTCTACGCCTAGGTGGCGCTCGGCGTAGCGGGACCCGCCTGACGTCGCCAGCCTCGAACTCCGAACCTTCACTCGTGACGTTTAAAGAACGTTTTCAGACGGTTCTCTAATAAAGCACTTCGTTATTGATGCATGTATACGTTTTTGAAACGTTTATCGAAGAATAATTCCCGCTACCACGGCGGTAAAATGTTTTTTTTTTTATTCTTTTATTTGATTAAAATGAAGATTGTTTTTAATGCAGCGCATGAGGATGGCGGAGGTGATGATGGTGATGATGATGATGATGATGGTGGTGGGATTGTAGCGGCGCTGCGTGTGCTGACGTTGATGGATGCGGCTGCGGAGCGTCACACACACACACACACACACACACACACTCCTCACGTATGACGTTTACTTACATTATTTATTTCACCCGGAGACAGGGTGTGTAAGCGGGGCATTTTACAATATTTTCAGTTCAATGTTTTATTTTTAAATATAGTAATATTTTAAAACGATTTTTGGACATTATACGAAGTAGAATCGTTTGAATTAGTGTAAATGTGGACAATTTGAATGTGGACAGTTTGAAGAATTTTGTGGTTTTCGCTGATTAGGTTGAGGATATCGATATCATCATCATCATCATCATCATCATCGACTCCACACACACACATTTACTGTGAAATAAAAGCATACTATGTTTTTGCTTTTAAAAAGCCCATATTTCACCTTGAAGTGCATGATGATTTGTAGTTTGCTTTATGTTCGTGTTCTGGCAACAATTTTACTTTACCAGGTTATTATTTTATGTAAATAGTAATAAAAAAAAATCCAATAACGTCGAACGCCCCAGGCAGAGATAAAGTACTTTACCAAACTGTATACCTGCTAAAATTATACATGATATAACATCCATAGATGTGTGTAATATTGATTATTATGGCTGTGTATAATAAACTACAAATATGAGGTAATAACGGGCGTGGACTGCTTAATAAGAGCAGCGCTGGCGCTTTGAAGGGGCTCGTTAGCGCATTTAACGCTGCCGTGACGTGGACAGCGCCTCGCGAGGCTCGTCCCCACGCAGGAGTCCCTGTCGCGCTCCTGCCCCGGAGGATCACGCGTGGGTCCGGTCCCGACGTCGAAGCGCCGCTCGTGACCACGTGACCCCGAGAGCAGAGTGATTTTGAGAGGGAGCGGGTCAGGGCGGGACGCTCCGATCGAAAGTGACGGGGCGCGTGGGGGATCGATGGACCCTGTCGCGCGCGCGACGCCCGACTTGGACGATTCGCTTCATTTCCGCGTTTGCAGCTTTGTATTTTAATACACATGAAATAAAAAAAAAATCAGCCAAATAAAAAACAGAAACAAAGCTCTTAATGCAGATCAATTAAACCATTGAGACTGAAGAAAAGCTGCCTTTTTATAATAATTAGTTAATGAAGTTTAGTTTTTAAAAAGTACAAAAACCAAAACACGACATCAAATTAGAATAACAACATTCGATATTAATTTTAATAAAAAGCATAATAATAATAATAGAAAAGTAAAAATACATAAAAGATATTACAAAAAATGATGCATATAAACAAAAATCTGTTTTCCGCACAAGATGTAAGACATTTATTAGAATGAAAGCTTTGTGCTTCTTCCCAGCGACGAGATTATTTTTTTTTTTACATTTTAATAGCTACAACTAAGTAGTAATTTTACGTATTTTTAGAAAAGTACAAATTGAAGAAATTGACTGTTGCAAAATAATGCACAGCAAATGATTATTTTACAAAAGTATGTCATAATTCACACACTTTTACTCCGCGCTATGAATTTTTATGAAGCGTTTAATTGCAGACTGTTTGACTGAAATAATACATATCTTTGGAATTACATTTTATTGCGTATTATAACAGGTAATAACCGTTCATTTAAAAAGATTGATTAATTTTAAGGACCGTTTTGAATAAATACATTTCAAATTAGAAACGTAAACATCGAATGAAGGAGAATTTCAAATCCCGTAAATTTGAAGTATAAATGCATAATAATACGATGTAGAAAAAATATGTTACATTACATTCCCTTCGTTGTTATTTTGCAATTAAAATTTTAAAGGCTTCATTAATAATTCGCTAAAATAGTTCGGCCAATTGAAATAACTCTTTCGGTTTGATTTGTAGCGATATTGCTTCTATGTTTTTTTTTTTTTTTTTTTGCTTTTCCGCCACCGCACCTTTCTTCAGGTCGGATTACACGACCGATATAGAAAGTGGGGCCTTTCGTTATCGAGGTGACGCAAAGATCCGCAGCGGCTCACATGCGCTCATCACGCCGGACAGTGAGGAGCAGAGGCCGGACTGCGCGGTAATGAGGAGGGAGGTGAGGAGATCAGAGCTTCTAGCAGCTCCAGCCTCCCACCATCATCTTACCACCGGAGAACACTCAGCTCTTCCAAATAAAAAAAAACCTTTCCCAACATGTACTGTGTCATCTAATTCGGACTCATCCAGAATCATGTACAACGTGAAAAAGCCGATTCAGACATCTCAATAGCTGAAAATGACATACGTACAGTCTCTCTTGCCTGCCCTGAAATACAACACATTTCACCGGATTCCATCGCTGATCTAGCTTCATAAACGTCAGTAATGAAAATGTGTTAGGCTGTGGTCTAACTCCTCTTGTGCAGTGTGAGTTTGTGTAAGGCGGTTTCTGGTGGTTTATTGGGAAGGTTTGAGGTATAGGTGTGAAATGTAGGCTAGCTGTGGTGTATTGGTGGAGGATTGGGCTGAGGTGTAGCTTATTAATGAATAACTGTAATGTAGTGGGGTGTATTGTGGTCAAGTGTGGTAAATGTGGGTAAATTGAAGTGTAGGTGACGTTTATTTGGGTGGACATTCATGAAGTGAAGTGGGTTGGACTGAGGTGTAGGTGTAAGTAAAGATGTCATATATTGGGATGATTTTATGTCTGATATATAGGAATGGGTTGACGTGTAAGTGTGATATTTTGGTGTTGATTGAAGTGTATGTCTGGTAAATTCAAGTTAATTGAGATGTGGTATTTTGAGGTGTGATGCGTGGTGTTTTGAGCTGTGGAATTTTGAGGTATGGTATTTTGGGGTGATTTGAGATATTTTGAGATGGACTGAGGTGTAGGTGCAGTAGTTTGGGGAGAGTTGATGGGTAAGTGCTGTAGTTTGGGGGTTGAAGTGTAGATGTGATATTTTGGTGTTGATTGAAGTGTATATGTGGTAAATTCAAGTGAATTGTGATGTGGAATTTTGGGGTGAATTGAGATATTTTGAGATGGACTGAGGTGCCAGGGAGGGTTGACGGGTAGGTGTGATAGTTTGGGGAGGATTGAGGTGTAGAGGCAGTGTTTTGGGGAGGGTTGAGGTTTAGGTGCAGAGGTTTGGGGAACGCTTAGGTGTAGGTGCGGTAGTCTGGAGAAGGTTGAGGTGTAGGTGTGGTTGTCTGGGGAGAGTTGATGCGTAGGTGTGATAGTTTGGGGAGGGTTGATGTGTAGGTGCGGTAGTTTGGGGAGTGTTGATGCGTAGGTGCGGTAGTTTGGGGAGGGTTGATGGGTAGGTGCGGTGGTGTGAATAGGGTTGACTGGTAGGCACGGAAGTTTGGGGAGGGTTGAGGTGTAGGTGCGGTAAATTGCGGAGGGTTGACGTGTAGGTGCGTTAGTTTGGTGAGGGTTGACGGGTAGGTGCGGTTAGTTGGGGAGGGTTGATGTGTAGGTGCGGTCATTTGGTGAGGGTTGACGTGAAGGTGCGGTAGTTTGGGGAGCGTTGACATGTAGTTGCAGTAGTTTGGGGAGGGTTGATGTGTAGGTGCAGTAGTTTGGGGAGCGTTGACATGTAGTTGCGGTAGTTTGGGGAGGGTTGACGTGTAGGTGCGATAGTTGGGGGAGGGTTGAGGGGTAAGTGAGGTAGTTTGGGGAGGGTTGAGGGGTAGGTGCGGTAGTTTGAGGAGGGTTGACATGTAGGTGCGGTAGTTCAGGGAGGGTTGAAGTGTAGGTGCAGTAGTTTGGGGAGTGTTGACATGTAGTTGCGGTAGTTTGGGGAGGGTTGATGTGTAGGTGCAGTAGTTTGGGGAGCGTTGACATGTAGTTGCGGTAGTTTGGGGAGGGTTGATGTGTAGGTGCGATAGTTGGGGGAGGGTTGAGGGGTAAGTGAGGTTGTTTGGGGAGGATTGACGTGTAGGTGCGGTAGTTTGGGGAGGGTTGACATGTAGGTGTGGCAGTTTTGGGAGGGTTGAGGGGTAGGTGTGGTAGTTTGAGGAGGGTTGAAATGTAGGTGTGGTAGTTCAGGGAGGGTTGAAGTTTAGGTGTGATATTTTGGTGTTGATTGAAGTGTATATGTGGTAAATTCATGTGAATTGAGATGTGGAATTTTAAGGCGTGGTATTTTGGGGTGAATTGAGATATTTTGAGATGGACTGAGGTGCCAGGGAGGGTTGACGGGTAGGTGTGATAGTTTGGGGAGGGTTGATTGGTAGGGGCAGTAGGTTGGGGCAGGTTGACATGTAGGTGTGATAGTTTGGGGAGGGCTGAGGTGTAGGCCCAGTGTTTTGGGGAGGGTTGAGGTTTAGGTGCAGAGATTTGGGGAACGATTAAGTGTAGGTGCGGTAGTCTGGAGAAGGTTGAGGTGTAGGTGTGGTTGTCTGGGGAGAGTTGATGCGTAGGTGCGATAGTTTGGGGAGGGTTGATGCGTAGGTGCGGTAGTTTGGGGAGGGTTGATGGGTAGGTGCGGTAGTGTGAAGAGGGTTGACAGGTAGGCACGGAAGTTTGGGGAGGGTTGAGGTGTAGGTGCGATAGTCTGGGGAGGGTTGACGTGTAATTGCGATAGTTTGAAAAGGGTTCATGTGTAGGTGCGGTAGTTTGAAAAGGGTTGACGTGTAGGTGTGGTAGTTTGAGGAGGGTTGACGTGTAGTTGTGGTAGTTTGGGAAGAGGTCAAGTATAGGTTCAGTAGTTTGGGGAGGGTTCACGTGTAGGTGTGGCAGTTTAGGGAGGATTGACATGTAGGTGTGGTAGTATGGGGAGGGTTGCGGTAGTTTGGGAAAGATTGATGGATAGGTTCGGTAGTTTGGGGAAGATTGATGGATAGGTGCAGTAGTTTAGGGAAGGTTGACATGTAGGTGCGGTAGTTTGGGGATGGTTGACATGTAGGTGCGGCAGTTTGGGGAGGGTTGACATTTAGGTGCGGTAGTTTGGGGAAGATTGATGGATAGGTTCGGTAGTTTGCGGAATATTGATGGATAGGTGCAGTAGTTTGGGGAGGGTTGATGTGTAGGTGCGGTAGATTGGGGAGGTTTGACATGTAGGTGCAGTAGTTTGGGGAGGCTTGACGTGTAGGTGCGGTTGTTTGGGGAGGATTGACGGGTAGGTGTGGTAGTTTTGGGAGGGTTGATGTGAGGGTGCGGTAGTTTGGGGAGGGTTGACGTGTAGGTGCGGTAGTTTGGGGAGGATTGATGGGTAGGTGGGGTAGTTTGTGGAGGGTTGATGTGTAGGTGCCGTAGATTGGGGAGGGTTGACGTGTAGGTGCAGTAGTTTGGGGAGGTTTGACATGTAGGTGCGGTTGTTTGGGGAGGATTGATGGGTAGGTGTGGTAGTTTGGGGAGGGTTGACGTGAGGGTGCAGTAGTTTGGGGAGGATTGACGGGTAGGTGGGGTAGTTTGGGGAGGGTTGATGTCAGGGTGCGGTAGTTTGGGGAGGGTTGACGGGTAGGTGTGGTAGTTTGGGGAGGGTTGATGTGAGGGTGCGGTAGTTTGGGGAGGATTGACGTGTAGGTGCGGTAGTTTGGGGAGGATTGACGGGTAGGTGGGGTAGTTTGGGGAGGGTTGACGTGAGGGAGCAGTAGTTTGGGGAGGATTGACGGGTAGGTGGGGTAGTTTGGGGAGGGTTGATGTCAGGGTGCGGTAGTTTGGGGAGGGTTGACGGGTAGGTGTGGTAGTTTTGGGAGGGTTGATGTGAGGGTGCGGTAGTTTGGGGAGGATTGACGTGTAGGTGCGGTAGTTTGGGGAGGATTGACGGGTAGGTGGGGTAGTTTGGGGAGGGTTGACGTGAGGGAGCAGTAGTTTGGGGAGGATTGACGGGTAGGTGGGGTAGTTTGGGGAGGGTTGATGTCAGGGTGCGGTAGTTTGGGGAGGGTTGACGGGTAGGTGTGGTAGTTTTGGGAGGGTTGATGTGAGGGTGTGGTAGTTTGGGGAGGATTGACGTGTAGGTGCGGTAGTTTGGGGAGGATTGACGGGTAGGTGGGGTAGTTTGGGGAGGGTTGACGTGAGGGAGCAGTAGTTTGGGGCAGGCACGTCTGAGGGACACCTCGCTAATTTCTCTACATTGTATGTGGATAACTTCATGTAGAGCTCCAGCCCGTGAGAAGATCTTCATGAGGATGATGCCTGATGCTGTGTGATGAGTGTGGGTTGGAGTGGGGTCCCCTTGAACCTTCATCAGGTTGATGAAGTCTCTCTGAACATTTCAGTAGGTCACACACACAAACACCGCACTGGCTGCCTGAATGTTACAGCATGCACACACCACACAGCTACACACATAAATTATGTGTGTGCAATGGACTCTTTTAGCAGTGACCTGGTTTGACGAAATTCCACCCTGCCTTTTTCATCGCAGGCAGCCTGACAACCATCTGTCAGCTCTGAAGAACAGGAGAGCCTGCTGATTATTGCAACAAAATGTGACTACACCTGCCCTTATCTATTCCCAATAATATCAACAATAATAATCCACAGAATTATCTTTATTTCATTGAACAGTGATCATCATTGTTTTATAATTACACACACACACACATATATATATATAGTTTATTTAATTTAAACCTTTACTAACTACATGACTAGGAAGATTGTTATTATTATTAATCATAGTGGTAATATAGTAGCAGTAGCAGTAAGATTGGAGAGAAGCCTGAGTACTTCTGCCATGCAGATAGTATATTTCTGACAAATCATCTCATATCTTTTTCCAATTGATTTCCATTCATTTTCGATTAAAATGAATGGCATGTTCTGCACTCAGTATAAACTGACCTTTAATGCTAACTCAATTAGTGTCATTCTATTGTAGCCGTGTCTGTATTTATTCTATTCTAAAATAGCAGTTAAAGTTATGAAGCACAAAACATATCTATTTGTATAAAACGTGGGCTACTTTTGACTACTGTTTTAACACAGTGTCATACTCAATGATAAATTGATGTAATATATTTTTCTTCAGATTACTAAACATTGATATGCATAGAAAAATATGTAATTAATGCACATTTCTACAGGTAATTAAATATTGATATGTATAGATATAGATGTACAGGTTAGTGAATATTGTTATGTATAGGTATAGATGTACAGGTTAGTGTATATTGATATGTATAGATATAGATGTACAGGTTAGTGAATATTGTTATGTATAGGTATAGATGTACAGGTTAGTGTATATTGATATGTATAGATATAGATGTACAGGTTAGTGAATATTGTTATGTATAGGTATAGATGTACAGGTTAGTGTATATTGATATGTATAGATATAGATGTACAGGTTAGTGAATATTGATATGTATAGATATAGATGTACAGGTTACTGAATATTGTTATTTATAGATGTACAGGTTAGTGAATATTGATATGTATAGATATAGATGTACAGGTTAGTGAATATTGTTATTTATAGATATAGATGTGCAGGTTCGTGTATATTATATAGATGATCAGTCAAAGGTTTGGACGCACCTGCTCATTTATGGGTCTTGCATGTTTTACATGATCGAACACCACACGGGACTGTTTAGTAACCCCAAAAAAGGCGAAAAAGTTTCAGGATCTCCAATGCAGGGATCGTTCGAGCACCTTAATTTCGACACGGAAGAGGCTTCCAACAGTCCTGAAGGTTTAACCCTGAGCACTTTCTTATCGTCCACTCATGATAATGAGCATCGCACGGTGACAATAGCGAACAAAGCACCATGAGTGTAAAAACAGTCGACTGTGAACAAACAGACTCATCAAACATGCTTCACTCTATATTCTGCCACAAAATACCAAATAAGGTTCTTGCATCGGATTCTTCGAAAAGGCTCGAACTGTAGATGCTGCTGCAGGTTGTAAAATGTCACATTATTTGCGCCTAAAACTCTTTCGTTTCAGCTCTTCATTAGCTGTTCACGTGGGGGGAGGGAAGGCGCATATTTGACACCTTCTGTACTTTGATGTCTGATTTCTTGATATTTTCCCCCCCAGTGGGGTGTGAAGTTTTGTCTCAGGTTGAAGATCGGTTTCTTCTGTCACTTGCGGGCCGCGGGCGTGAACCCGAGGCTTACTTTAGTACAACTTCAAACCAACTGGAACGAATAAGCAAGCAGCGTGGAGCGGAGCGTCACGCCCCTTCCCACGCAGGCTCTTAACGTGCGATTTCATTTCTTACGCCGCCGCTGCTAAGGCGACCCGTGTGGCGACAAGAGAGTCGCTGCCAACCGTGGTTCTGTCGCCGGGCGGGTTCTGGCTAATCGGAACCATCCCACGAGTTTACGGTCGTGTTGAAACTCGATGTCTTCTGATACAATGAAACACGAGCAACACACACACACACACACACACACACACACACCGAGAGAGAGAGAGATCTAGTTTCAGCGCTCTGCTGCTCTATCACAGGAGGGATTGAAGTTGATGGAGGTGCTGCGGTATAAGAAAGACACCGTTACAGTCGAATAAAACAGCTGTGTGTGTGTGTGTGTGTTTGAGTGGCGCATTTATTACCACGATGCCCCCTTTTTAAAAAAAAAAAACACACACAGAGATTTATGTTTCAGACAGGAAAGCTGTCTGAAACACCGACGACCGATGAATAACAAAAAAAATAAATAAAATGACAAGATGTAATATTTACCAATACATTCAAAACCATCATTTATGTAAAATAAAAATACAAAACCCACTCGTGTTCAGGTTATATGACAATAATGTGGGAAATGAAAATATTATGCGGGCAGAAAGTTTGTGCTGTTTTTTTTTAAGGATTATTATATTTTCCCTTCATGCAATTCAATACTCGGAAGAAGTGGCATTATGAGCCTCCAACACAGATGATAAATGTTGGGCAAGTGTGTGTGTCAGCCTGTGTGTGTGTGTGAGTGATAGAGAGATGTCAGAAGTTTTTTTTTTACTCTAGTTTCTCTGTTCACCATAAAACAGCGATTGTCGCAATTTGTTGACCCGTAAAATTTCGAGGTTAGACTCTCCTTCAGAAGGGGGCACATAATTATGCAAATGTCGCAGTGGCACTGATCTGGTGGAGAGCAGGAGGAGGAGGAGGAGGAGGACATTCCAGCTCCACAGAGCTCTTAGACAACAGTTCATATCTGGGGTGGTGTGGGGAGAGAGAGAGAGAGAGAGAGAGAGAGAGAGAGAAAAGAGGGGGTGTCTCTGCTGAAATTGAAATATCAGCTCAGGGATTCATCGTCGAGGGTCCGCGGTGAAGGAAACTGGGTTCTAAACCCCCTTTCTTCATCCTGATCCTATCCCCGCACTCTCTCATGAACTATAAAAACGCAAACGACACACAACATTTTATTTATAAATTACAATTTGAATTAAAAAAAAAAAATACAGGTCCATTTTTACTCAAAGCTTGAGAAACAGAAAGTCAAAATCATGCGATTTTATATCCTACAAGAGAAATATTAGTTAAGTTTTTTAGGGCCAGTTCCCATCCATAGATGACGTCCAGTCCAGGACTAAAAGTGAACTTTACTGAAGTTCTCTACTCAAAATCGGCTTTAGTCCAGGACCATTTACATTTACAGCATTTATCAGACGCCCTTATCCAGAGCGACTTACAATCAGTAGTTACAGGGACAGTCCCTCTGGAGCAACTTAAGTTAAGTGTCTTGTTCAGGGACACAATGGTAGTAAGTGGGATTTGAACCTGGGTCTTCTGGTTTATAGGCGAGTGTGTCACCCACTAGGCTACTACCACCCCGGAACAGGCGCAGAGCTGCTGCCTTTGCTTTTTTTCTTCAGTGGTTTGTGGACACGAGTCCAATCCTGTCCCACTCAGAACATCGGTGGTGCTTCTTACAATAAGCATCACACCACCCCCATGTTCAAATGTCTCTGTAGCCGTTGACATCATTAATCCTAAAATAAATGAATAAGGAATTTATTAAAACTGTTTTATTTTCCTTTAGCTTCAGAAGCAAGTGAAAAAATGTTCAGTGTAATGATGATTTTTATTAATAATAACATTAATAATAATAATATCAATGCTAAATCTGTTAATGACATTTTAGAAAGGTTGAGGACCACAGAAAAAAGGGACCCACACATACACAAGAGCTCCAGCGTAGCTTTAATAATAAAATAGAGCAACTAATACCTGGATGACAATGCAACATACCAGCGGTGAACTATTCTGAAACTTATTCCACATAAGCTGACAGGAGAGAGTAAAGCAGTGTGTATCACACACCTCGTCTTATCAAGAACGGCCAGATTTCCTCTCGTCAATAAAAACAGACAGAAACAGTCGGGTAAAAATGATCTCGATGAGAAAAGAAGGTTAAAATGAGTCTGATCTGGTTTAAGGCGGCTCCGTCTGATTATGGCTTCTTGGCTCTGAGGCCCTTGGTTATTATATTGTTGTTTAAGGCAACGGATATTAGAATACAGTCAAATAAAATCTGCCTGGTCCTCGTATTTGGCCTCATTAAAGGTTAAATTCAGGTTATTTGTGCACATCCAACACAAGCTAAGAACTCCATTGTAGTGTCATAAAATGTGAAATAAGAAGCAGGACAATAAAAAAAATCTGGATGGGACAGTGGCTGAGAAAGGAATGCCTGGGAGCAAGAGTGTCCTGTCTGTGCCAGACAGTGACAGGCGGGAACGGTCGTGGGCTGCTCAGAATGGCACAGGGGTCGCTCGTATCCCAGCAGACATCTGGAAGTCACGTGACCCTCTGCTGCCCACTGAAACTCGCGTGCTCTAAATGGTTTCGTATCTTGGGAGGCTTCTCGGCTGCTTGGCTCGGGGCTTCACAGCTGCAGGACACTTTAGTTATTACTTGGTGACAGAATTGGTGTTACTCTCATTAGCAGGGAGAGCCTGGAGAGACAGACGGCAAGCATCTGGGCTTCACTCAGAGCTTCTTGATGTGCTCCGACTGGTCAGGCTCTACCACCCATTGCGCATGTGCCATCGGTGTTAACAGGAAGCGGCCGAGTCTTCCAGTCTGGGAAATGAACCGGTGAGGCGCAAGCACGAGAAGAACTCCTCCGTTTAAAGAGGCTTGAAGAACCTGGTATGGATTCTGCTGCCCCATCGGGCGGGTCTCAGTTTTTGGTTAGTTGGATGGGCACTAGGACCTGGAGGAGAGCACCGCTTCTCATCCCAGGCATTAGCTCAGTTCAGGCCCATATCAGGACAATTAGAGGTGCACCGCGAGGCATGGCGCAGCGCGCCTGTCATCCTTAATCTCGGTGGCACCCGCCGCCACCAACGGTCGACCCGAGCAGTGAACCCATATTGCTTTGACAGTTGCACCCATCCAGAAGTAACGCAAAACGCTAGTCCGATGTACACACAGCGACCGTGATCTTCAGCAGTCGCACAATATGCCACGGGCCTAGAGTTGTCATTAATGTAAAGGGGAAAAAATGAATTAAAAAAGAAAGAAAAGAAATAAGCAGGAAAAAAGCGCAGAAGGATGTTAGCCTAGTGCTGCACTGGAATTTTGGGATGCGGATTGGAGGAGAAGGCGGGGCGGGGGTGTCACAGCTCGTCGGGCCTGACTCTGTTGGAGCTGCGGGTGGTCACCGTGGTGGAGGGCTGGTCGTCCGACTCATCCTGGGCGGCCAAAGCATTTGAGAAGAACTTAAAGATGGAGTCAAAGCTTCTCCAAGATGTCAGCTCGTGTAGCTCTGTGCCTACAAGATAAAAGCAAAAACAAAGACGATCAATTCAAATTCACTGAACACCTGAGAGACTTGAATTATGAATCAAAGAAAAAAAAAACACATCAGATATGTAGATGGTGGTCCACCGCCAACAAATATCTAGTCAGCAGTGGTCCAATAGTCAGGAACAGTGGTTCTCATCCCTGCGTCTGGAAGACAGTGCTCCAGCTTGCCTCATTCGTTATTAGCCTATTAACAAGCCCTAATTAAGTTGAGGCGGAAATAAAGACATTCTGGCAGGGGGTCCCTCCAGGAACAGAAGTGAGGGTAGAATCCACTTTACTGGGTGTCCTAACTGAAAGCAGGCCATGCGGACTGGACGTACTGAAATGGACCCTGGCGAGGTCACGGCCTCTCCCCAGCAGCCGGAATGGCGGGTATCAGGTGGGATCAGGCAGATTCCAGTTTCCCCCGCCGTCCGGCCCGGGTTACCAAGTTCCCATGAACAGGTCAGCCCCCCCCCCTACCACCACCATCCCCTCCTCATCTCAGTCCAAACTGCTACAGGTCTCCTGATATAGACCCAGCCACTCCCCTAGCACATTAGAGACCGGGGGAAAATAGAGAGAGTGTGAAGAGGCACACACACACGCGCACAATGAGCAAAGTGCACCCTCTCGCCCTTTCCGAGCCCCTGTGCATATGATCTCGCCTGGAGGGATACAATTAAAAACCACCTCTAAGGTTCTATACCTCCCAAGAAAAAGAAAAAGGGAAAAGAAAAAAGGTTGAAGCGAGCGAAGCAGCAGAGGAGAGGCGGGCCGATGTGGCGGTATTGACCCTGCGATTATTAGATTGACCCCGGCCCGGCCTGTATTGATGAAGATAGTACAGCGGGGGATGAGGTGGGGGGTGGTGCCGATCGGGGACGGACTGTCGCTTTGTGCGGTCGGCCGACCAGTCAAGCCCCAGGATGGGTGGGGGGGAGTTTACAAAGGCGGCAATCAGAGGAGTCAATCAGCGACGAAGCGGACAAGTCCTCGCCGGTGTGGGTCCTGGTACAACACTCAGCCGGAACGATGAGGGAACGAGAGGCAGGCGGCCGCCGTGGCACTTGTTCATAATTTATATCCAATTTGAGGCAGTCACAGATTCCTTTTTTTTATAATGCTCTCTTTTCTTTCTCTCCGCAGCCGTTATTGATCTCGATTGACACTGAACGAAGATGGTGATGTCTGGGAACGTCCCCCAAGAAGCTCCGCAAATGGCCCGGGACCCCCAAGTGACCGTTTCAAGGCCCCGCCATTCTCCTGTTCATCGTGGGGTCGAATGGCACAATATGCAAATTGACGTAAAAACCCCACTTCCAGTAATCTAGTAATGCCAAAGACGTGTCAGAGGCAATCAATACTGTGTGCTACATGCCGATGATCGGCGGCTGAGGCAGGGTCACGTCGGATCACACCTCCCAAACATCAGACAAGCATGGTGGGGGAGGCCGGCACACCACAGCAGCACTACAGAAGGCCTGAAATCGATTAAACGTCATCTTTCCACATCCAGCGGTGATTTTGCTAGACAGAAAAGCAAGAAGAAGCAGAATGATAACAATGTCTATGTTTCAGATTGACAGTGACCCATGTGTGCACCCTCTTCTTATTCACCCGCCCAGTACCTTAGGCAGGGCCGACCGCTGTACTGTAGGTAGTGTAATGACAGCGATTGGTTTCATTTGAATATGGTAACATCATATACACTGTACCCCGGGAACCCACAAATACCGGGTTACCCGAACAAAACCCAATAACAAAAATCCACCTTTTAACCCAGCTCTATCAGGCATATCTCTGAGATCCACAAGCACGATTGTTAGCTGGATAATAAAAAGAAGTTCAGAGAGATTCTGTGTTTAAATATTTCCAAATTGATGGGTATATAACACACAATGCCTGCATTCAGTGATGTATACACAAAAATACAGTCAATTTATTGTATTTAGTGAGATGGAATATTACGAATACACGTGTTCAGCGAAGTGCTATGCACTTAATATTCATTGTTAATTTTCCTCTAAAAATATAGTGTGCATAGTCAATGCCCCCCTTTATTTTAAATATGCAAACAAATAAATAAAATGTTTTGGGTTCTGGTGTGTGTCCTATTTCTTTAATTTTTTTTTTATACGAGCTACTATGTTGACCCAGGTACAACACACATTGATTCTAGGTCAGGGTCAATACAACAGTGACACACGCAAACACACACCAGAGCATCACCAGGTCATCTATGGAGTGTGGAAGATGACTGAAAAGTCAAGAAGCCAGACTGGTGCCTCAGGAGCTCCAGCCATGTTATAATGATAAGAGTTATAACGATCTGTATCAACCTCACATTAACAGAGAATATTTATGCAGATTATAACCAACCATATCAATGCTAAACAGATGCTAAAAAAAACACACACACACACACATAATCATTTTAACTTGTTACTTAAGCTTAATGTACATCCCACATATAATTCCCAGGTGTATGTGTGTAATTCACATATGCAGTCTTCAGTGCTATCACAGCAGTGTCTGGTTTGGGGGACGTGGCTGTGCAGAGGAGGGGTTTATTGCGCTAGGGGCAAATTTCCTCCTCTGTACTCAGGACAGGACACGGCTGCAGACGGTAATCTTTGTGTGATGGTAACATGCTCAAAATCAAACGGGGTGCGAATGAAAAAGGAAGAAAAAAAAAAAATACGCCTGAAGTGAAACTCGGGGAGGAGCTGAATCAAACGCAGGCGCAGCTTTAATTAGTTTCCATCTGTAGTGGCTTGTTTCAGACCTGCCTCTTAATTGACTCTACACTTCTGGCATGTTCTGTGTGAATTAGGGAACAAATGTACTTATTTATCATTTCTTTGGTAGTGACAAATTAGAATTGTACAGCCGTAGCTGGATGGAGGCCACCGGCATATGAATATTTGAAATGTTGCTTGTTTAGAAAATCTAACATTAATTTGTCAGACGGTGGTTGCTGCCACAATTCAGTCTGTGCAGAAAAGAAGTGAAACATGTTGTGGTGTGTAGCACAAATACTGAATTTTAAATTTTTAATAGGGCTCTTCATTGTACATTCACAAAATAAGTAATTATGCTTAATGTAGCTGCCTCTGACATGGATGCAAAGCTCATCATAGTCAAAACAATCCCCACACAAAGATAGAAAGACAGTAAAGAATGTCTCTTTTGCAAAATAAAAAAAAAATGGTTGCAGAGGCATTCAAGACACAGGAGTGAAAATCAGGCATGACCAGATGAAAATATTACACACACACCCCACTGCATTAATCAGAAAAGTAAGTATATTTCACTTCCATCACAGTCTGATGGATCTTTAATTCACTCACTATTTGACTCTGTTTGCCACACTTGTCTTTGTCATGGTTGTAAATATTTCCAGCTTCAGTCTTAACAACTAATCAGAATGAGTCAGAAATAATCCAGTGCAAATGTGGGAATAATTAATACAAATTACTGAATTATTGACCTACAGCACTACTTTTTCCTAGGACTGTCAGGAGTAAAATGTGCCAGAGGGAAAAGTTTCTAAGTTAGCAGCAAGACCAGCAGTTATGTATAGAGCTGAGACGTGGGCAGTGAAGGGAACCCTGGGGAAGAAGATGAGAACGTTGAGATGGATGTGTGGCGTTACAAAGAAAGACAGAACAAGAAATGGGAAAATTGGAAGTATAACAGCAATAGGAGAGGGATCACAGTGGAATTATTGACATAATGAGGAAGAGGATGAACATGTGGGCCAAAAATGATGGAAATAGAAGTAAATGGGAAGAGAAAGAAAGGGGAACCGAAGCAGTAGGAAGATCTGAAGAAACCTGGACAGAAGGTGGAGGAGGACTGAGCTGTTGGAAATCAAAGAAGAGCAAAAATATTAAGAAAAATTGAAATAACAGAAAGAAGAAATAATCAAAGAATAATCAATCATTATATATTATTTTCCAATCACAACAGACATTTACCAAACATTTGTTTGGAAACTGTGCACCTTTTGCAAGTATTTTTGACTAAAGTATTTGAAATATGCATTACACTTAGCATATTTACTAAATGCCAGTATGATTACAGTATGACTGGTGCATGTCAATAATAGAAAACTGAAACTAACTGCAGATAAAAAAACAGTTATAATAAATAAATAAAAAAATTATTTTATTTTAATTACAGTAATGAACACTGATTAATGAAAGAAAATTGAATAATAAAGTGAAAAATTCAATTAATTTAACATTTAAACAATTCTGAATAAAATTGGATCATCTTGCATTTAACATTTGTAGTTTATCATTTTCAGCAATACACTCCCAGCACCTTTTTGTCCTTAAAAAGTGAATATTAATAGTCTGAGCCTTTGTGGATAAATAATGTTGAGAAACTGTCAGTTATGTAACTCTAATATCTTGTAATAGCATTGTGAAAAAGCAGATTATATATATATATATATGTGTGTGTGTGTGTGTGTGTGTGTGTGTGTGTGTGTGTGTGTGTGTGAATGTGGGCCTAAATGCCTCACCTGTAGATTAAAATTGGATTCATTTTCAAAGTTGTATCCTGGTCTACAAAAAAGTAACATAAGGAATGCCACGGATGTTTGTCGATTTATTTTAGAAGAGATTCAGCTGCTTCATTGAGAGGTTTAATTTTTTTTTGCAAATAATAAAAATATAATATAATGGTAACCCTTTAAATTCTCTACCTTGTCAGGTTCTGGAATTGGATGATGCCAGCGGAGCCGCAGTAACACTAGTGGAATGGAAACTATCCATTACCTGACCCCACCGCTATCTAGGACCCTGCCGCCCACAGGATCAGGATCCCCTTTCCCGTCTGGCCGCTTGCTGATATTTGCTAGCAGGGGCTGCAGGTTCGGATGGCATGTGTATTTGGCTGGTTTGTTTTTCGGTGTACATACCGTCCGGTCAGAAAGCGGATCCAAGCGTGTCGGCAGGAGAGCAGGTGCCTGAGGGGCAGCCAGCGCCGCCACGGTGCAGCCGTTTCCCCGTAACGGAGAACGAAGGCTGTCCGCGGTGACTGAGAACTAATCAAATCTGAATTTGTGCCCAGCGTCCCCTTCCCCTACCCCTACCCTTCAGAGAGACAGATAAGTTGCTTTTTTTTAATGCAGTGTGAGCAGAGCATGCTGTTCAAATGTTTATGCATTTAAGAAAATTAATTATTAGCAGATAACACACCATAATTGCATCCCATCCACATACCAGCCATCACTTCTATAAAAAAAAACGGTACCTTAGTAATTCAATTCCTTCCCAGAGTTTGCCTTAAGTGGGGCTCGACTGTTTTTTTTTCTCCCTTCCTGCTCCTGCTCTCGCTTTTAATTACCAAACTTATTATTGTTGTTGAAGAGGAGAGCAGAACTCATTACCCAGCCACAAATGAGACAGTCAACAACAGGCTGCAGGGCCGACTGAGGGGAACCGATATTTACTCAGAAATAAAGAGAAAAAGAGAGAGAGAGAGCGAGGGAGAGAGAAGGGGGCTCTTTTATTGTTGTTACGATGAATCCTGCACCCTACTAGACAAACAGCAAGAGCTCTGGAAAGTATGCAGAACCTTTGCACTTAGCAGCTCCCCAAAAAACCCATCTGCCCAAACATTTTCTGATAGCAAGAATACGATAGACAAAGCAGTAAAGAGCAGGGTGAGTTTTTACAGCACAGCTGGACATGGCTCTTTATGGGATGACCCGTGGGTAACGAGTTTTTTCAACAGCCTTTATATGGCCCCTCTCTCCTTCTCTCGGCCTGTCTGTCAACCTTGACCGCAGCGAAGTGCATCTCCCGCCTACTCCTCTGCACCAGAGCCCACCGAGGCAACACCATCCTGTGCTTGCTCCCCACGGTGGACTGATGAAATGAGCTCGGAATCAAACAACAACAATAAATACATTTACAAGCAGGCCGGTGTTCTTTTTTTAGGCTAAAAGGCAATAAACCTTGACGTTAAGGAGTCGGTGGAGAAAGCACCCGAGTCACGTGGAGCCCGGGTTGGGTATGCAGGTTCTGTATTTTTATTATTATAGTTTTTTCCACAATAGCGAGCTATGCGCTCGGATTACGGCGGGCACGTTAAGAACGCTGCCCCGAGCTGCCACTCAGACGGTGATCCACCAGACACCTGTTGAGGACACCAGTGAGGTAAAGAGTTCATTGTTCGCAGAAGAGGGTTTGAGTGTTCTATCGTTAAACGAACCCATTCGACATGCACTAAGCAGAATGCTGTCTTGACTACTGTGAGGCAAAGGGTCAAGGTTCATGCTGACCTGTGAAATGGGACACTGACTCCCCTTATCCCTCTTTTAAATCCTGCATTTTTGAGGTAAACA
Organism: Denticeps clupeoides; assembly: GCF_900700375.1. Lineage (NCBI taxonomy): Eukaryota > Metazoa > Chordata > Actinopteri > Clupeiformes > Denticipitidae > Denticeps > Denticeps clupeoides. The sequence goes on from NC_041707.1 coordinate 16,813,380, forward strand.
GACTGCCTTGTTTTGTGACAATGGGTCAAGGTGCAACGTCATACACACCAATATGCCACCATCACATGTGTGTTTAAGCACATGCAAAAGTGCATGAAGGTGTTAAGGACAGTGCAATGCAAGCAGTGTGCCCAGGTATCAGATTTATTTTTAGTATTTACATTTACAGTATTTATCAGCACAGTATTTAGTATTTAGTATTTAACTGGCACAATCACTTACTGTAAACTACTGAAATGAAAGCAATTTATCATCATTTGACATATTTATACTAATTTAGGCTGTGTCCAGTTCTGATTACCTCTAACCACCCCCTTAAACACACTAAACCATGCACGCACACTCACACACACAAACACATACACACACAATCCTCCTGTAGCCATTAAGCTTGATTGTTGTACTGACTGTAAGTCACTTTGGATCAAAGCTTCTGCCAAATGCAATGCAATAAATGTATGTAATTGTCAATCATTAACTTCTGGCAGTGGCCCAATATCAGTCAGACTTTGGAAGAGATGGAAAATGAAGAGGGAAAAATAAATAAAAGGCAGCCGGTGAAACACACTGCACTCAGCCCAATCCCCACTGTGCAGGGTTTCAGGCAAGGCAGAATGCCTTGGAGGGGTGGCGGCCCATAACACAAGCCCGTCTCCACAGGTAATCTCTACAGCAACAATTAAAAAAAACAAAAAAAAAAAAAACAATAACAGCCGCCTGTCTGCTGCCAGGAGATATCACCGCCCTGATGCGGGTAAGAAGAAGGGTAGACGAGAGTCTAGCAAAGCAAGGGGAGTCTATTCTGAGTGATGGTGATGTTGAGACAGTGCACAGGTCTATTCAGAGCGTGTGAACATGAAGCACTCGGTGAATCAATAATGAGTCGATAGACTTTTCTATTATGGCCAGAATTTGCATCAGACGGGATTGCATCAGCCTTCAGTACCCGCCAGTGAGGCTTGGGTTTACATGACCCTGTCACCGATTCACTAGAAGACCACTGCATTCCAGGAGTCGCCCACTGGACCAATTGTTGAAATGTTCTGACCCAATATCTAGCATCATAGTCATCTAGCATGAGTGTTAAATTTGCCTCTGTCATCAACCAATAAAGAGACCCCACGGGTCCAGGTGAGTGTTAATAACCCCCCGCCCTGCTGGGGCTGAGAGTGCAAGTGGAGGGCAGCAAATTTCAAGTCATCTACAGAGTGTGACCTGATCTGAAGATGGCAAGCAGGCATGTGTGTGTGTGTGTGTGTGTGTGTGTGTGTGTGTGTGTGTGTGTGTGTTTGAGCAGAGGGATGGGAGTGACAGAGACTGGAGTGGGCTGCTGAGGGGGTGGGGTCGGTCAGAAATAGATCACTTAAGGGAACAAAGTGTAATTAATGGGAAGAAGAGATAAGAGCAGGCCAGCCTGTTATCTGGGAATGTCCTAATGGGGTTCACACACACTCAGTATCAACAGGGCATGACCTCCGACTGAGAGAGTGTGTGTGTGTGTCTCAGATGAGTAGGTGATCCAAATATGGAGATAGTTTAGTTTCAGAATTCACGATCAAATATCTCACTATTAACAAAAATATTTCATGATTCAGCAAAAAATGTATCAAGATTCACAAATATTCACACACCATTCACAAACGCATTACTCCCAAATATATACGGTGGTTTGTAAATGCAGATTTATAGATTTGTGAATAAATGTAACTGCACTGACATTTGCGAATCACGTAAAATTTTACGAGAAATGCATTTGTGGATTGTGCTACATTTATTTGTAAGTCATAAATTATATTTGTGAATCTTGCTACATTTGTTGCTGAATCATGAACATATTTTGTAAATAGTTTGATATTTATTTGTGAATTTTGAAACTAAACTATCTCTATTGTGTCTACATTTATTTGAGAGACACAGGATCAGTTAGTTAAGTGGATAACACTTGAGTCATTGTGTGTCTGTGTGGGTAGAGTGTGTGTGTGTGTGTGTGTGTGTGTGTGTGTGTGTGTGTGTGTGAAAGATTCTTTATGTTTTGGAATACTTGTCTGTTCAGTGAGAGTGACTGTGAATGATTAGTGCATGAAGCTATAGTGTATATTGAAAATAGACAGCTCAAAATAATTTCAGAAACATTTTTTGTGAAGTGATTGTGACACACGGTCCACACAATGAAATGTGTCATTTGTGCCTGTACAGTTCTATTGAAAATCAAACAAATTTGTTAGAGGAGAAAGTATAAAAAAAAAAAAAAAAAACCTTACAATAAGCTGGTTGTGTAAGTATTCACACCTTTAAACTAATGCTTTGCTGAAGCACCCTTTGAACCAGCAGTTTAACAGAGTGCGCACTTTTCAGTTCCATACTTTTTTGTTTCTCACAATGCTTTATGGGAATAAAAAAACATGGATGGCAGAGAAGCTATTGTGTATTGGTAAGATGTTAATGGGGTCGAGGATGAACAGAGATAGAACAGACACAGCTTATGATGGCTTTTTGTCCAGAAATTGTTGTTCTGTCCAGAGGTGTGTGGTAATAGATTTGGAGCCAGCAGTGGCAGGATTTCACTTTAAATTCCCTGACTACATTTTATTTATTTATTTTTTTTATTGGAGGTAGCTACTTAACACGAAGAACGTGAACCAGAACGCACCCATCATGCCCACATAGCGCTGTGAGTTGCGAGGGGATGCGAGGCACTTTCAGGGTGTTTTTTCATGGGTTGAGGAGAGCTGAGGGGTGTTTACAGAGTGAAAGCGCCCTGCTGGTCAACCGCAGGTCAACAGCCTGCGTGCGTCTGACTAAGGGGAGGACATTAATTGATTGGAACTTCCTGTGCAGTCTCCTGTCCGCGTGTATGTCTCAGTGCGTCAGAGGGTCCAACGGGAGCCAAGGAAAGTCTGGGGAGGGGGGTGTCGCAGTCATCCCTGCCAGCGGGATGCCAGGATGGAGGGAAGAGAAGTTGTTTTAGGTTGGATTTCCCCTTGTTTGTCCAACAATGTCTGATGTCCGGCCTGGGTCTACAGGTGTGTGTGTGTGTGTTGGTGGGGGATTTCCCTCAAGATAGGGGCCTAGTTGTCATTGTTTGTGTGTGCGAGTGAGAGTTCATATTCGTATTTAATTTCATTTTTGTTACGGACTGAAAGTGAAGATGCCAGGCTCAAACTGCACTTACTACCATTGTGTCCCTGAGCAAGACACTTAACCCTGAGTTGCTCCAGGGGGACTGTCCCTGTAACTACTCATTGTAAATTGTTCTGGATAAGCACGTCTGATAAATGCTGTAAATGTAATATGTTTTTTTTTTTATATATGTCAATTACTGCAGTAGCTACTGTGGTATTTCATTACAGCAAAATGAAGAAGATACAGAAGCACCAACGTTTTGCCTAAAAAAATAAAGCCTAGTTGCCAATGCTGTACTATATCACTGAACACAAAAAAAATTCTTCTATAGTGTGAGGTTGTAACAAAGATGTGAGCAGGGTATAAACCCCGGAACCACGGGCTGCTCCCGCTGTTAATAATCATGAGCGTACAGGCCTGCGCATCACTGAGAGCGCCGAAGAGAGTGTGTGTCACCGGCCTGCCTCTGACCTGAGTGATCTGGCTCCGGCTGTGTGATGAGAGTCTGGTGGAGAGGGGAGAGCGGGGTGTGATCCGTCAGAGAGCGCGAGAGGGCACGAGGAGGGGAGAAAAAGGGACTTCAAAGGAGGAGAGGGGCTTGTGAAAAGCACTTCTCTCCTCTGAGTGGATCTCTGCTTCGGCCTTGGCCTGTCTGCAGCACGGGTGATGCAAGTGGGAGGAGGGGAGAAAGCGGGGGATGCCTCTAAATGACATGTACCAAGATAAATGCTCCTTGAAGACTCTTGCTATCACTTTCCCTGGCAGTGTTGAGACAGGTTTCACCAAGTGGATGAGGATGTGCGTGTGAGACGGGAAGAATAAACCAAATGGCAAGCCACTGCCAGCATTACAACCGGAGGAATGTGCAACCATGGCATTAGTAATACTGACACTGGGAGAATTACTAATAGTGAGGTTAATAAACTGGGACTGACAGGAAACAGGGCTGCACCCTTGAGCCAAGAAAATGACAACTGCGATTATTCAGGCTGGCTGAAATTCATACTGATTGTATATATTTTACCCTATACGTTTATACAAAATGTTCCTTCATAGGAATTCCTGTAGCATTCTTCCTGGATCACATAGCTCCGAAAAACACTTTAGAGCCTTCCATGACCGACAAGCCCAAATATTTACAAGTCATGTGATGTTAAGATTCAAAGCATTTGATGCATCAAAAGATCAGAACCAAATGAACACCCACTGATAACCCACCCACTGCCTCAGACGACGGACATCCATCACTGACTGGTTTTGTTTGTTTCGTCTCACCTGTGATTGGATGGACGCTGGCGTTTGCTTATTTCATGCCATGTGAGTCAACAAACGAATAATTATCTCTCTACCGCTCAGGCTAATGCTCGTCCTGAATCCTGTCTGCACTTCATCTCTCTCTCAGACTCTCGCTCTCTTTCTAATTTCCTGTAATGAGGAGGCAGTGAGAAGAAGGAAAAAACAACAGACACACACACATACACACACACTTATTCATCACAACCCATCAGTATGAGGAAGGTTTGCTGTCTCTGTCTGATTTCCACGGTCACCTCTGCCCTGCCTGATGGTTTAAACACACACAGACACACACACAAAGATGCTGGCATGCACACTGATGCTAGCTGGCCCAGCCCTACACACATTCTACAAACACCCATATACACACACACACACACACACACATCCCAACACAATGTCATGAACAGAGTAGGTGATCGGACCAGGGATCAAATGTGTTCAGATGTGTGGATCTGTGTGTGTGAGTGTGTATATATGAGACTGTGCGTGTGAGAGGGGTCGGTTTCGGGTCAGAGGATGTTCCCACAGTCTCGATCCCAGCTCTATTGACTCCCGAAGCTGGAGAGGGAGCCGCAGCAAATGGAATAAAAATGATCGATCGCTTCTCACTCATCAGGAACAGAGGGATGAAAACAGGAGAAAAAGAACAGAGCCGCAGCTGCTGCAACGCATCAGGTGCAGTAAACCCGGCTGAAGGCTCCTACTCTTTTACACCTTTCCATCAGGGGAGCAACACCAGTCAGAGATAACAGTACCCGTGTGACACTGTGTGTGTGTGTGTGTGTGTGTGCATGGGTCTGTCTAACTGTGAGTGCTTGTGACAGAGATAGTTTGTTCACCAAACCATGTGTGTTCAGGGTCAGTGTAGAAATAAGTGTGTGTATAGCTGTGTCCATGAGGGAGTGTGAGTGTGTGTTAGTCATCCAGACAGTATTAGTATTAAGATGTTACAGTGTGCGTGTATGCATGCCTTCATCTGCTTGCTTGTGTGTGAATATACGTACATAGTGCTGTTCAAAATGGTTTTTACCATTAAAATAACAAAAAAATACAGTCCAGACATTGTTCATGTTGTTAGTGACTGTGGTAGCTCTCTATATGTGTGTTGTGTGATTTTGTGTGTTTGTGCCATGCACAATAAATAAAATATTAAGGGGAGAAAGAGGAATTTTAAAACTTAATCAAGCAGCATAACAGATAGAACTTCATCAGATGCCTTCTCTCTCCCCTCCATTACGTTTTATTTATTTATCTCTGTGATCTCATGGTGGGTCAAGCTGCACTCAGCAGTTAAGTGATATTACAGCCCCTCCAAACTTCTTTTAAAACACTGGCCAGCAATGTCCCCATAACCCTGTTAAAATCCCCCATCAATCCCTGCATCCAGGAACACACAACGCATTAAACATATCCCAACTGAGAATAACGAGTCACTGCCGGGGCAGTAACCATTTCTGCTCTGGGTTTTTAGCGTTAACCCCTTTTAACTTTGCAGAGACCCAACGTCCGTTCCAGTTTAACCAGCTTTTTTAAAAGAGAGATTTGCCCATCTGCCCCCTTTTAAAAAGACAGAGATGCTCTGTGCATTATGATTCTCCATGACTTGTGGTTCACACTCAATCTATAGAAAACAGTCACCCTACATAACTCAAAATGATCCAGAGTAATTCAGCTAAAGAGGTGCTCTTCTCACTTTAAATAAAATGCATTAGTATTATTATTAATGTTGTTGTTATTATTACTATTATACCAGGTGAATTCTAGCGAACCATTGTGGCAACAAAACCAGCCTTGACCCAAGACTACATTTACATTTTACATTTACAGCATTTATCAGACGCCCTTATCCAGAGCGACTTACAATCAGTAGTTACAGGGACAGTCTCCCTGGAGCAACTTAGGGTTAAGTGTCTTGCTCAGGGACACAATGGCAGTAAGTGGGATTCGAACCCGGGTCTTCTGGTTCATAGGCGAGTGTCTTACCCACTAGGCTACTACCACCCTACATCATGAAGATAATAATATGCTACACAAAACCAACAGGAAACTGAAAGAGCTGAAAGTGTGACTGTGTAGTGAAGATTCTGAGAATGTGCTGTGATGGCTGCTGGGAAGACTGGGGGAGAGTTGAAGAATCTGTCGGGAAACTCCATCCAGAATGTCTTCCCTCCTTCACCCATCTGCCCTCTCTCCTCCACATTTTGTTCTGACCTGAGCACTTCTCATTCACCCAGCCTCTTCTCCTGCTGTCACATTTCTCAGGTTGATCAGAATTTTTATGTGTATGTGTGTGTATGTATACGGGATTGTGTGTGTTTCAACTCTTCCCTGGTACAGAAGCGATTTTTTTTACAGGCAACATGCCAGTCAAGCATAACAACAATCCTGAGGGACATCCCCTCGCTTCTCTCGCTCAGAATTCCTTCCATTCATTTCTCTCAGTTCACCCGTCCCCGCAGACGCTGGCGCTGTTTGATAATGGAGGCGGAGTTTCCCTCGTGCTGGTGTTTAGGACAGTGCTGGCCATACGTGCTGCTCTGAAAGGGTGAACTTTTGCCCCTGGCAGCTGGGCCTGTGCTGGTGCCATGCTGGAGAGGGCTTAGCCCTCAGTCAGCCCGGGCAGCGCAGAGCGATGCGCTGGCACAGGAGTGGGCTGGGTTCATGTGGCATATGGAAATCCTCCCATCCCCATCCCAAACCGGGATCTCCATCAGGCACCTCCAGCCACCAGTGGTGCCAAACTAATTCTAATTATAAATTCAGCACATGGATGGCAGGGTTGTATCATGACTTTTACATACTGCAGTGCTACTAATACAAAGGAAAGTCTCTGGGCAAGGAACTTGAAAGAAATGCTTGATAGTTATAATGGTTATAAAAGTGTGCATAATTGTACAGGTTATAAATCACATTAAAGGTGAGAAAAATGTTAAGGACTTACTATGGTCTGAATTGTTTATTACAAACTTTGAGGTGCGTCCACTTAGAGATGTAACCGGGCCTAAAAAGCCAGAGCCATCCGACCAGACAAGTACAGCTTTTTAAACGTCTGGCTTTATTGTATGCGCTATGAACGCTAGACTAAGAGGGAAAGGACATGTGCGGCGAATCGAGCTGGTTTAAATTTGGCAGAGGCTTGCCTAGGTTTTACCGAATCAGCATTCATTTTCGCATCTCTCAGATCGGGCGATGACTCACACTACTGTATCTGTATCTTGAAGAGGATAAACTAACTACCCTTTCTGTAATAGTTAGTTGCTTTTTGTATGGGGCTTTACTAATGGCTCTGAAAGACAAAGAGTGTGTGTGTGTGTGTGTGCACATGTGTATGGTTGGGGGGGGGGGGTTCAGGAAATTGCTCTGAGCGTCCACTCCACATGTCTGTAGGATTTATGTACTGCACTTAAGCACGCTCATAATAACAGAGCAAAACTGAAAGAGAGTGAGGGAGGAGGGGTTGTAAAGTGGGATGCAGCGATGTGCGGCTGGTTAAAGTTCAAGTGTGATTGTAATGGTGCCTCATCGATCCGTCAGAAACTCTTAATAGTGGCAGGGTCAGATTTTACAGTCTTACGAGGCTTTCCATGTCACTTTAAAGAAGGAACAGAACAGTAAGACAACATTCACCTTCACTCACATGTACTAATGACTCAGATATACAAAATAATAACTATGTAACACATGTATTATACATATATAAAAAAATTGTGAAAAGCTAAATGTAACACTTTTTCAGGTCATTTGGTTCCCACTGAGATAAAAAAATACACTACCAAAAACACACCTACTCCATGAAAGCAAAGCACATGGATAACATTAAGAGGAAATTAAGAAGAACACAACTGTAATCATCATAAGCTTCTTAACATGATAAGTCATAAACATGAGTGAACAAAAAGCAGCAAAAAGTCAAATTTAAGATGGCGGATGATGCTGCATTCACATTGCAGCTTTTGAAGCCAAAAATGTTGCTTTGTTTGCAGGTTTTTTCATTTCCTAGATCACGCAACGTATGTTATTTTAGTATTCAGTGAAGACTCAGTCGAAAAAGAAAGACCCAAACTTGAGAAGTGGTGTCAGAACACAGACACTCAGACACACAAGGACAACCAGAATGTCTGTCCTTGATTAATCAGAGCAAAAGTGCAATGGAGCAGTAATTGTTCACTGATATCATGCTATTATGCATAGTTTGTATCATAGAATGACAATATGTTACTGACATACTGAAAAAAGCCATTTTAATCACCAATGCTGCAGTGCTAGTTGCTCAACTGATCTTGGATCAGTGTGATAAGACAACTTCCTCCCCCTGCTTCCCAGACGACAGATGAAGAGGACGTGGTCAGATGGGAGTCATCAGGTGTCGGAGTGTGGACGGCGAGCGGCTGCAAGTGGGAGAGACCACGCAGGTTTATTTTCACTGCCGCCACACGCAGCTTCCACTGCTGCCTGCCCGTCTGACTCGGTGTTGGTGAACATTTGTCCTCCTCTTGGAGTTCGACAGTTCACCTTGGTGAGTGCGTTCCCCCGCCGCGGGGGAGGCCGAGATTACCCGTGCCCTGATTTAAATGGTTAAAGTTTGTTCTTGGCTGCTTTCGCCACTTCTGCCCGTCAAACTGTTAAGCTGACAAATCTGTGTGCTTATTTTTTCCAGAAGAAAAAACTGAAATAAAGAGTGAAAAAAGAGACAGGGAGAAGGAGGGCGGGGGGATGGAAGAGCAGAGAAATGCAGCGAAATGTCTGAAGAAAATATACCTTGATGTGTCCAAGTAACATAATCAGTGTTTGTGTTTCAGTGCTTTATGGCATATGTGTGTGTGTGCGTGCGTGAGAGAGGTGAAGTGAACAGGTGATGTACATGTCCGACACCCTCATCTGGTTACCGAAGAACCTTGAGTGTGTCTGTATCCCGCGGCAACAGACACACAGGTGTTTCCATACAAAGTACACCTGGGTGCAAACATACATATCACACACAAGCTTACATACTCTACACTCACACACATGTACATTCAGCACAGTCAGCTGGGAAACACACACAAACACACGCCGCAAGACCAACCAGACACTGTCAATCCACACATCAGCCCAAACAAAAGAGCTGAGGACCCAATCCAGACGAGACATCGCCCACGGGCTCACCATGCACACTTCTCACACACACACACACTTTAACTGTGCACCCTGCTGATACACTCACCAGATTTGCACAGCATGGGTGTGCGCACAATTATCACACTCACTGGACAGAAAGGGAGACGGGAGGGATGATGCGAAGACTCCCGTAGTACCCGTACTATTCAGCGTTTCTGGTCTGCACTCTACCCCTACCCTACCCTGCCCTGCCCTGCCCTGCCCTCCACCTGCGGCCACTGGCACGGGCTAAAAAAAGCAGCAGCCCAAACCGTTTCAGGCGAGAGGAGGAGAGAGCGAGAGGGAGGACTGGTGTAACAGACAGGCTGCTCTCCCCTTCGCTCTAATCCCATTAAACAGCCGGAGTGCTGCCAGACCTCGGGGTCGGCCAGAGTGCCACGCCACTCAGGCCACCTCAGCCTCCTCTGCTGACCCTCCCCAAAGCCGGGATACTCCCAGGAGTCAGGGCCCAGGGGCTGGGAGAAAGGGTGGTCCGGCTTGGTGAACCCTGGCTGTCAGGAGGTTCCTCCCCTAAGATCTTGCAGGGCGTCGAGGGGAGCGCAGGCGTTTTGGGGAGAGAAAGATGAAGAAAGGAGAGAATTACAGAAGAAGGCTAAGGCTAAGCCACTTGCCTTTACAGAGGATTGGTTTAATGTGTTTACAGAAGATTGTGTGAGCAAATTGGTAAAAGGCACATCCGTGCCCCGGATGGGGGTCACGCAGAGTGTGGGGTGTCACTGTGGGAGCCCGAACACAGAGAGAGGGTCTGAGCGAACTGCTTGCACTGTAGAGCTGGAAAAACTGAGACAAATTGGATTTATGATTAGGCTCTCAATCCCAGCCTCTCACAAGGAAACAAGTGACAAGGACAGTTTTTCAGCTTTATGCTTTTCTGACCTCGGACATTTCCCCATTACCATGAGACATGGCGTGTACACTGGAAACAGAAGAGGCGGCTGTAGAAAATCCCCTATATTCCCGCTTTAAAAAAGTGCAACAGTTACATTCTCAACTGCGTCCATAACACAGATTGTGACATTCACTTTTTGTATAGATCTGTCTCACAAGTAACACAAACTGCAATTTACTGCATCTTTACCATCCTGCTGCAGATTCAATTTTAGGTCTAATAATCTCATTTGAAATTTGAATTTGGTTGGCCCAGATTTTCCACTACAAAGCACCATTATCCTCGCAGTCACTTCAAACACGACTAAAATTGAGGGAATATCCACTAGCCACTGCAGGAGCATAGGTTAAAAATGCAACAGTATGTAATGCATTATAATATAATGAATGATACAAATCATGAATTGAAGTGTATTGCTAGCATTTTTAAACAGTTTGATTTCTTTCCTTCCCTTTTTATCACTGCCACGGCAACTCACAACTACATCTGACAGTGTGTGGAAACACTCGTCTTTTTTATGGCAGAGTCTGTCTACTCTTCACTTGACAGCCACATCGAGGCCCTCCGAAAATAGTACATGCTAAAGTGCCCTGGACTATTAGCCAGCTCCAGACTCTGTACTTATCACAGTGATGGGCACTGACACTGTCTGGGAAAACACCTCCATCCAAACTCTTTACACACCTGCCACCGAGGTGGAATGAGTTACTGGGATCCTTCGTAGCCCATCAGCCGATCACTGTCCACTGAAAAAAAACTCTTCGAAGGCTCAGATTCCATTAACAGTAGCTATGAAGCTGTAGATCTGGGTCTCAGATTTTATTCAATACAGACAGGTGACGAATTACAGGAAAAAACTGTATAAACTGGCTCAGTTAAAGGTTTGGTGCCACAACTCCTCCAGAACAGCTTGAGAGATCGTTGTGACAGGTCTGTGTCCTCTACTGTAAAGATACCATCCTTCAAATAGATTTTCCTTGTCTGGAGTTCCGATGATGGGGCTGGGAACCCAGTCTATTGACTAGTTGTGACTCTGAGGTTGCCCATTCACCACCCAGAATTCCAGATCAGAAGGAAAGGTGGTTGATCCTTGATGACCGGCTGCTGTCTGATGCTACAGCCAGCCTCGTTGCAGGACATGGATGACGGAGAATCTCACTTGTGCAAAAAAATTTCTATTGCTTGTTTTTTTTCTGACATCAGTCTCATAATCATGAACAAATAAATTGTCCAAGGTGTGGGGGCAGTATCATCAGGACAGGACCTCTTTGACAAAGCTATGCTTCAGTTTATATTGTCTACAGGTGTTTTATTAAGGTGTGTGTGTGTATTTGGGTTTATGTATGAAGAGATAGAGTAAAGATTGAATGATAGTTCTATATCCTATGTGTGTGCATTATAGTGCACATAGCAGTGTTTCTGTGTGTATTTCTTTGTGTATTCAGTAGAGGTGGTTTTGTGTGTGTGTTTAAGTATGCAATGTGTGTGTGTGTGTCATCATAGCTCAGGGATCTCATTATGAGTAAAATCAATAACATGCCAGTCATTTGCATCCAACTGTTTCAGCTCTGTGTCTCTGCAAACACCACGTTCACTTCTGGTGCATCTGGGAGTTTACACACTCTCTCTCTCTCTCACACACACACACACACACACACACAGAACATAATTCTTTCCCATAAACCTCTGAGAATGCAGGTGGAGTGTGAGTGTGAGTGTATGTTTCTGTGTGCTGCATAAATAAAGGTGTTCTGAGCGATGGACAGCGCCGCTGTAACCTGCCATAGAGCAGTTCACATGGCTCTGGCAGTCAGAAAAAGAGCGAGAAAAAGGGGGATGAAAGGGGAAAGGGGATGGGGGAAAAGTTGGTTAGAGAGTTCTAGACACTCGTACCTGTGGTTTCCCGTAGAGACGACTGTTAAAACCAGATCTCTGAATAATCTGACTCTCACGATTTATCTCTCTCTCTCTCTCTCTCACACACACACACACACACACACACACACACACACAAAATAATGAAATAATAAAAAGAGAGAATGGGGGCACAATCAACACAAAGGAGTCTCTGTTCTTGTTTGCCAGAAGTGTGTGTTTGCGGGTGCCGGTCGCCATGTGATCAATTTTTAATTCTGTTCCTGGTATTTTATGTGTGAGAAGATGTCAGAAGAGTCCAGGGGGAGAGAAGAGGTAAAGATCATCCAAACACACAGACACACACACACAAAAAAAAAAAAAGACATAGAGACATACACACATACAGACACCTAGAGACCTAAAGCAGCAGACATTTCTGACAAAGACCTCCACTCAAACACAATGTGTGTGAACAAAATCATGTCTAAAAAAAAATCCATTATATCTTACTTTTGTATTTAATTACAACACACGCCACCACACAGGAGCCTGACCCATAATACTATATTAGGAGGCACATTAAGACACACCTTCAGATCACTCAGCAGTGTATGACCACAGGGTGAGCCAGTTTCTGTGCAGATGGCATGTGTGTGTGTGCATCACTTTCTAATGGCTGCAGGTGAGACAGCCCTACCCACACACACACACACACACACACACACACACACACGGCTCTTCTCTCGATGTGGCGACCGCTAATGAGTAACAGCACATCCCGTCACACCACCGACGTCCCCTGTCATGCCGCCGCCGCCTTTTTCAGTCGGGGTGGCCCCTGTCTCCGTGTGTCTGTGTACAGCGGCTGATTTCCTGCGCAACGGTGCCTGTCGTAATTGAGCCGGGAGGCGGCCGGTGCGGCGGTGACATGCGCCTGGTGTGAAACGAGCAGGAAATCTAACGGTTCTATATCGAGGAGTATTTCCCTCTGCTGGCTAATGCGACTTAAATACCTTGTTCCACAGTCGAGTGGGCTGGCACCTGCCGCACCAGAGAAACCGGCCAATTACGGCGCGAACGCCGCGTCTCTAATTTTCTGATTCAATTAACACGCTTCAGAGCTCTCCCGGTCTAATCGCAAACTCCTTCACAGTTAGCTTCCCTGATTAATCGCTGGCCATCTGCAAGTCAACCTAAAGGAAAATGGGTGGAGAGAAGAAAATTCACTTGCTGGAACAAATTTGTGTGTTTTAGGAAGGCCAGGAGAGACCAGGTTCAGGTCAACAAAATTAGAAAAATTCCAATCATCAGTAAGTTAAAGTAGTTGGGCAGCGGTGGTCTAGAACTATGCAAATCCACAGTTCTTCTGAGGTTCCTACCGAGCACTGGGTAAAGAGTCATGAGCCCGACAACCAGTCTTATATTAGCAATAAGAGTTAATTAACCACCAAGAGCAGTTACCATGGTGATACCCATCTGAATTGGAATGCCTTTTCATACACACACACACACACGCATGAAAAGGCATTCCAATTCATATAGAGTTGGTACGGAAAGTATTCAGGCCACCTTAATTTTTTTACTCTTTGTAATATTGCAGGTATTTGCTAAAACCATTTAAGTTAAATAATTTTCTTATTAATGTACACAGAGCACCCCATTTTGACAGAAAAACACAGAATTGCTGACATTTTTGCAGATTTATTAACAACAAAAAACTGAAATGGTCCTTCAGACCCTTTGCTCAGTATTTAGTAGAAACACCCTTTTGATCTAATACATCCATGAGTCTTTTTGGGAAAGATGCAAGTTTTTCACATCTGGATTTGGCCATTTCTCCTTGCAGATCCTCTCTAATTCTGGCGGGTTGGATAGTAAACATTGGTGGACAACCATTTTTTGGTCTCACCAGAGATGCTCAACTGGGTTTAAGTCAGGGCTCTGGCTGGGCCATTGAAGAACAGTCACAGACTTGTTGTGAAGCCACTCCATTATTTTAGCTGTGTGTTTAGGGTCATTGTCTTGTTGGAAGGTAAACATTCGGCTCAGTCTGTGGTCTGGGGCACTCTGGAGAAGTTGTCCAGGATATCCCTGTACTTGGCCCCATTCATCTGTCCCTCTTTTGCAACCAGTAGTCCTATCCCTGCAGCTGCGAAACATCCCACAGCATGATGCTGCAACCACTATGTTTCCCTGTTGAAGTCATCAAAACAGAGACTCTTATTTCTCACCATCTTGGAGTCCTTCAGGTGTTTTTCATGCATGTGTCTTTGTTTCTGTGTCAATATGGGGTGCTGTGTGTACATTAATGAGGAATGAATTTTAAAAATGATTTTAAATGTTTTAAGCAAATGGCTGTGATTTAACAAAGAGTGAAAATGTGAAGGGGTCTGAATACTTTCTGTACCCACTGTATATATATGAATACTTGATTAACTCATAGACCTGAATAAAACCATCATAATTTTTGTAAACCTCATTGTAGATTATTACCTAATGGTGAGTATACTATAACAATTCATAGTTAAAGGTATTAATCAGGTTCAAATGAGTGCCCTGTGTGCTAGGTTCAGGCCAAGTTGTATTTCTTGGTAAAAAAAAACAAAAACAAAAAAAACTCACGTACAAGGACTGCAGGTTATCATTGAGGCCACAGCAGCCCACTCGCCCCCAGGGTTATCAGCATCCCGGCCTGACGACTCCACTCGCGTTGCGCTCACTGCCTATTGACATTTCCAAGGACAAGGACATCCCGGGGTGTACAAGTGTAGCCTTTAGAATCCGTTACACCATTTTCCGGCCCCTGAGCGAAAAGAGGCCTCAGCCGCATACCCCGGACACGCAACAGACCTTTGTCCTGACGTGTAAATGCTGTTTTTAATAAATGAAGAAATAAAAAGGCAAGAGGCATTCATTTTCATTTTGCTATTTGTCCTCTGGGTTAATGGGAAAAAAGCTCAGAAGATACATAACAGAGGGCAAATATTACACACCATTGCTGCCATGCTGATAATGATGTATAAGGGGGCAACGGGAGCTGGGAGAATAATTCCGATATGTCAGGACTCTGATTTAGCCACAATTTGCATGGATATAATAGCTTATTGACTGGCTTGAGGTGGGGGTGATGTTGTAATGACCGCAGAATGCAAGTTTATTTTCCAACTGGCTCCAGACCCTTCTCGTCAATACACAATCTCCATAAGTTCATAACACACACACACACACACACACACACAATATGAACATGAGTTCAAACATGCACATATTTTTTCAGATTGGTACGATAGAAACGTTTCCCATGGAAATCAATAGAGTTGCAATTCATTAACCTCTACAGAACACACACACACAGGACATTAGGAGTATTGATCATAGGAAAGCAGAGGAAAGAAAGAAGGAATATTTCAATACCCTCCCTGAAAAATGCCATTTATATAACACAACAAACCTATGGATATATAGATATATGTTTGAAAGTAGCAAAAATACACACACAGACTAAGGTTAAAGAGGTTTTTCTCTTAAAAAGCAGGTGAGGGAAGATCAGAGGGCGTGGCGTGGGAATTGTTTCTGCTGTTTGTTATGTCTGAGTATGGCTCCGCTTTAGTAAACAGAGAGCAGCAGCCACTCACCTGTGAAGCCAACAGTCCCACTGGTCGTCTAATGGTTTAATGATGAACCCCAGCATGGGGCTCTCTCTGCTTCCCTCAGCCTCTAACCCCCACCTGACCTGCAGACAGTCATTACACAGATACAGCAAGTCTGAACTGCCGCAGAGAGAGGAGACAGACGACATGACGGTGACCCAGCAGGGAGCTTGAGCCAGGGTCAGGAGTCCAAAGTCAGCTTCCTTGGTAGTACACACACAAGTTGGTTTTTATATCTTTCTGAGGACCTAGAATAATAAATACACTTATCTGACATTACATTACTGACAAGTTACGGGCAAATGGGCAAGTGGGCAAGAGCATAGATTTAGCATAGACATAGAAAAATATTCTCTTGTCTCTCAACTGATGATCATAAATAATCTACTTAATAATCATATTTGAATTAAAGTGTTATTAGCTGCAAGAGGCCAAAATACTGAAAAAAACAATAATGTTACACCAAGTTTATACCCATTATTAGATAATAAAATAAATATGCTTTGCCTTATGAAATGTTATAAATGTAGTTCTCTGTGTAATTTGGTTGAGGTCGTAATGTGATAATTGTTTTGTTGTTTTCACATTTCTTTTGTTGAAGTTCAATATTTAGAAGATTGGACATGGGCTGGGGCTCTTATTTTTGCATAGCTTTATATAGGAGTGATGGTCTGAACGAGCGCCAATAATCAACAGCAGAACATTTCATTTAAACAAATTACATGAACAATCCAAAGTCAGGAGGGAAAGAAAAGCCACAAATCCTTGCTACAAATCAAGTCAATAATTGTATTGTGGGTTCTAAAACACTGAGCACATTGCAGAGGCAAAAAACACCCAACGTGAAGCAGAAAATGCCTCCATGGGACAGGATGCATTCTTCTGAGCTTAACCCTTACCCTGACTCACTATCTAAGAAACAGTTTTAAAAGTTAGACCCTAGGTGTTGACCAGCAAAATGTCACCTAATTTAGAAATTTCTTCATTAGGATATTGCCACCAGGCACAGCAGTGCTCCGTACAACAGGGACATATTTAAATATATTTGTTGCTTTCACAAATATGAATATGATTTTTCCCTCCCATTTCTAATTCATTTCAGAGTCTTGTTGGTTCTGTGTCAGAGGTGAAATTGAAAAGATTGTCATTCACCAAAGTTCATGAAAATGTGCCCTGTGCTTTTGAACCCATTACCCTTAGTGAACAATGGGCAGCCATGACAGATGCCCGGGGAGCAGTGTGTGGGGACGGTACTGTGCTCAGTGGCACCTCAGTGGTGGTTCATTTAAGGTATTTGGCAGGCGCCCTTATCCAGAGCGACTTCAATTCTGGTTCACTAGGACCCCCGACTATGAAAACAATCTTTTTATTCACTTTTTATTCACTGTTGTAGTTTCTATACATAAGTCAGACAATAAGAAAGTTAATCTAAATATTCTCTAAAGAGGAGGGTCTGTCTTGAGCTGCCGTTTGAAGGTGCTCAGGGACTGAGCTGTTCTGACCTCAAAGGGAAGTTCAATCTACCACCAAGGGGCCAAGACAGAGAAGAGTCTAGATGAGTGTCTTCCTCATACCTTCAGAGATGGAGGGACCAGGCAAGCAGTACTGGAGGCTCAGAGAATACGAGATGCAGTGCGAGGTGTAATAAGGGCTGTGAGGTAGGATGGTGCTACTTCATGTTTCGCTTTGGAGGACAGTTCCCTCCACTGGCTCTCTAGGGAGCCAGTGGAGGGAACATAGCAGAGGGGTGGTGTGGGAGAATTTGGGAAGGTTAAAGATCAGTCGTGCTGCTGCATTTTGTATTAGTTGTAGAGGTTGGATGGTACATAGAGGTAGACCAGCTAAAAGGGAGTTGCAGTAGTCCAGTCGTGAGATTACTATGGACTGAACCAGTATCTTGGTGGCCTGTGTTGACAGATAAGAATGGATTCATCTGATATTGTAGAGAAGAAATCTTCATGAGCGGGAAAGATGAGTTGATGAGTTGTGTGTCTTCGGCATAGCAGTGGTAGGATAATGGTAAGAAAAGTGGTAGGAAATGATCTCACCAAGTGATCTCGTGTAGAGGGAGAAAAGGAGAGGACCTAGTACTAAACCTTGAGGGACACCAGTGGAGAGTCTATGTGAGGCAGAGGTGGATCCTTTCCAATTCACTTGGTAAGATCGCTCATCAAAGTAGGAAGCAAACCACTGCCATGCTGAGCCCTGAATTTCAAGCCTCTTCAGGATAGACAAGAGTAAGTATGCTCATAATGAGCTGTTTATAAACCCCAGAGTCATTGTATTACTCATTAAAAACTTAAATATAATTTTCATTTGCTAGTTGTGAGGAAAGAGGAAAATACATAAAAAGGCATATTGAAGTAGTTTTATGTGGAATGGGACCAATGGCTTACTAGCTACGTTGCAAAAATCGATTTTTACTGAACACTCGTTTTATTCACAGCTTGTACACTATTTTAATCGGTTGTAAGTAATGATGTGTAAAAACCCGTGCAGCCTTCGTGAACATTCTTTTTAGAACGTTCGATCTGCACATCGTTCACATAGAAATGAACAACACGATGCCTGAATGAGGATATCTTAATTAACAAGCTAGTAACATATTTTGTGTTTTTTTTATTTAGTGTATGCTTATTTTGGTGGCTTAAATTCATGCATAAGTTCTGTTTGTTTTCTCATTTGCAGCAGCATCTCAAAAATCACGAAACTGTGCAGTGTCCATACAACAATTGCAATTTTGAGAGCAATGTCTACTCTACATTTAATTCCCATAAATGTAGAGAGCATGGAGCATTTGAAATCTGACATTCTTTTGTATGTTGCAACACATAGTGTAGATAATGTGCAACAAGAACAGCCTCTGACCACTCAAAACTGTGTCGAGCTGGATGTTTGGAGGTATCCATAAATGGTGGAAAAAAAAAAGAAGAGGACAGCAGCCTCAGAGAAACATCAAAAGACCCAAGAGGTTTGAAATCAATTTTCTACCAAACTTCCCCAGTCGTGAAGATGAAGCCAGCATGGAGTCCAAAAGGAAGGAGATGGTGGAAGATATGAAGAAACGTCATGTTAATTCTGCACTGATAGCCCAGAACATGAATTCTACATTTGCCTTGCGTAGAAAAGAACTGATAGAGAAGGAGCCTGCAGTGAAGAATACAGTGGAAAGGTGGCCAGGTGAGTAAATATTCTTGTCTACATTGGTTTTATAATCATTAAAGAAATAGTTCACCCAAAAACTAAAATTCATTTACTTCATTTACTCAGTACCAAAACAGATCTCATCCTCCATTTACTACCATAGTAGGAAGTAAATGGGGGATGAGATCTGTTTTGGTACTGGCAAACATCATCTTTTGTGTTCAGCAGAACTAAGACATTTTATACAGTTTTGGAACTACCTGAGGGCAAGTAAATTATGATTTTTGGATAAATTATCCCTTTAACCACTTTTTAGATCGATATTTAATTCATACTTACACATCAGATTGCTTAATGTCAGTTTGTCACAATTTTTTTTTATTCTTACAGAGTTTAGTCGCATATCTGGCAAAAACTTGGAATCAGAATTCTTTCAAGAACTGGACAAGTTCACTCAACGTTTCATCGATATCTTCAGGACTAAAGGGAGACAACTTAAGATTCTGCCCGAGATTGAAAATGATGTAAGCTCCTCAGACAGATCACAATTTTTTTATATTAAAACAACTGTTTCTTTTACTGTTGTTCCTTGCTCTCTTTTGTGTTAGTCTCATTAAGTAGAAATTTTTATCATAACTTTGCAGAAATCCAACATCAACGCGAGACGAACCGCCGTTCTTCATGGACTACCATTCCTTCTCGGGGAGGACCCCACAGATTTTTACAAGACCTGTTTTGTAAGTAGTTTTGTTTGTGATGTGATTCTTATTTAACATTCAAATTGCTTTTTAAACAGTTTTGAGATCTGAACAGTCAGGAAACTGAAACAAAGTAAGGGGTAGGCAAGGGTTTAAATGTCCGTATTCTTTCCTGCATACACTGATGTGTCCTGATTGAAAACGCCTGTAAATTTAAACATATTATGGTGTTATTAATTTAGTTTCACATTTTAATGTGCATATCTGCTCTTAAAGATATTTTGTGGCTTACTTTGACCTCATTATTGCTATTTGCCCTGTTTTTAGGACTGTGACGACAATGAAGACTTGTCCGACATTACAATTGGAATTCTGACGGTGATTCCCGAGCACTCTGCAACTGCAACACTACCCTACTTCCTGCATCTTGATGCCACAACAATAGCTATCATTTTGGAAGGTACCGTGGTTGTGGATAACGTGGAAAATATTCCACAAGCAATGTGTCTGCTCTTTGGACTGATTTATGCTTTAAACTTAGAGTATCCTGCAACTCTGAAGAGCACATTTGATTTCATACAGAGAGTGATTTTGTCTCTTGGTCATAAGTCACTCAAACCTAAAATCCAATCACTAAAAATCGCTTGATGCAATAATATGTCATTGCCATGATGTGAATGTTCAGTACTACACTGATTTCCAGTTGTTTACTTAATGTTAGTTAGATTTATAAGAGTTTTATTAGAAGACAATTTTGAAGAGAACTATATTAGGAAAGCTTAAAATTTAAGACTGTTCAGTGTCTTGACCCCTTTGTAAAGATGTTAAGAGAGAGAGAGAGAAGAATTTTGTCCTTTATTTTAAGTGCAGTATGTGTTTTATTTATTTATTTAGTCTAAATTGTTTTTGGCAGCCCATGTTGACAGGCATGCCTTAAGTAATGTCTATAGAGCAAATAAATGTTCTAGTTTCGTGCCAAATCTGTGTCTTTGTATTCTTAGATCACCAGCACATTCTTAGATGTGTACTTAAAACTTTGAGTACACCTTGCTTGAGAAATTTAAGGCAATCAGTTTACATAAATTCTTCTAGTAAAATGAACAAGCAGGTATGTTAAGGTATGCTTATTAAGCTCAACTTAAAACTGTAAGTTAGCTTAACTTTTGAAATTTAGTTACCGGTACTGATGTTTTATGGTAACCTCTACAAATACACAAGTTAACTCTACAAAGATGAGGTAAGTAGTATCAAGTCAAAAAGTATGACCTAATTTGCTTGAGAATTTTGAGGCAATCAGTTTCCATGGCTTTTCTAAGTAAAGTCAACTTATTACTTTTTACAGTGTGGTATCGATGACAGTTTTGCCGATCTGGTCACATGTAGCTTCTCAGAAGTCTCAGTAGAATGAGCTGTTCTGAAGCCAGACTGTTTAGGATCCAGGAGGTTGTTCTGAGTGATGAAGTGATAGCTGATTGTAGCTGGTTCTGGATTCAAACCTGCAGCCTTTCAATTACAGGTCTGTTTCCTTACCCACTAGGCCACCACCGCCCCTTGTTGCCCCAGAGTTGGCTGAAACAGATTGTGTGTGTGTGTGTGTGTGTGTGTATGTATGTGTGTGTGTGTGTGTGTGTGTGTGTATATATATATATATATATATATATATATATATATATATATTCTGACCTTTGACTTCCTAACAAAACAATTCAGATTATCAGCACTGAGGCCTGACCTTAGACTCTTCTAAATGGGAGAGTATTGATCGTCTGGATGGCTGCAGACAAACACCTCTCACAACTCACCCTCACACAGGAGAGAGAAAGAGCAAAAGAAAGGGAAGAGAGAGATGGACGGACACAACGGCCGGTGTAATTAAACACACTCTGAGTGAAGAGCAATGACCTGCTATAGACTGGCCAGGTCATGGCCAACCAAATCAATGGCTATGGAACAGAGAGAGTGTGTTTTTGGATGACTGATGTACAGATCACACACATAGTCATCAAGCCCTGTACACTGAAGTGAAGTCAAAACCAAAAAACTCAGCAACTAGCAATGAATATGATTATATATCAATATTCTGAATTAAGGGTTGTAACAGGATCAATCCATTACACAATGGTCCCCTTCACATTGATAAGACCAAGTAAAGAGAGGATGGAATGGGTCATCATAAATGGACCAGTGATACGATAAAACATCATGAAGTTTTGTAAATTTGAATATATAGCATCAATAGGGGCATAATAAAATGAAGCAACCAAAAACATACATAACTATTATCACACTCAAAAATGTTGTTGGCCTACATATGCTGCAAAGACCACTGACCACAATTCCTAGTTCTAAGACATTACAAATTTATACATTTTAGATATAAATCTAGGGCACACAATTAGGTTCTTTTTTTTGTATTTAATAAATTTTTGAAATTGTAACATTGACACCAATGTGCCCAATACAACTAAAAGATCGTTACAATCCTAATTTTAATACCATTAAAAATATTGAGTGTCATTGTGATGCATCACTATCAGCGTCTCAGAATGTTTACTGCAGAACATCGCATTGCTGATGAAAGCGGGCCACAGTGATCGCTCTTTAAATGACACAATGGTGCCATTTCCTGCTTACTGATATTACGGAAGGAAAGAGTCTTTTCCCAAAGCAGGAATACGTCAAGGGAAGGCACCAAACTGTAAGTGGCTTTGTTTAACACGACAGGTCATTTTTACGATCACATTTTGTGTCTGTCTTTTTATCAGGGGTCAGCAAAGCTAAATTTCCCCCTTAATAATACAAACAAAATTATCTGACAAATCACAGCAGAAACAGTAACTGTTAATCTGTATTCGCTTTAAAGAACCCCCCGGAAAAAACAATTGTTGTCACTTATTTGAGAAATGCATCTCAAATTGAGAATCTTATGAAGACATTTTTAAAAACAAGAAGGGGAGGGGTAGGCAAAAGATGGGGGGGATCACTGGAATGAGGTAGGAGTGGTCTCTGGCGAAAGGGTCAATGTAAAGCTGGAAGTGGGCCTAGTGATGCCACTGAGCTGAAAACAAGAGAAAGAGAGGGAGAGTTAGAGGGAGGGAGAGATATTCTGGTCTTGAGCCAGAGCGGCGTACTGCAGGGAGCCTTCCCAAGCCCCCTCACTTTTCCCTTGATCTCTCTTTCTCCCTCTAACGTGTTCATTAATGGAGCAAGACTGCGGGGAAGGATGACAACACACAATGAACACACACAAAGAAAAAAAAAGAAAAGTTTTGGCAGCAACATTACTGCACACATTTCACACATCACAGCAATTGCTCAACAAAAGACTGGGTTAAATAAAGACACAAAAGTGGAGCCAGGAGAGCAACGCTCCCTCCTTTTTGATAGTGGGAGGTAAAACAGGGTGATGAACAGCTGCGAGGACAGTGTCAGGATGGGAGAGCTGTCCTCTGACCAACATCTGCTGACACTCGTGGCAGCAGAGAAAATGGGATTACTGTACTGAGAGAAAAGAGGATGATGACCTAAACACTATTAATGTGGTTTTCCAGGAAAAAGAGAGCTGGCTGAAAGATAAAGACTAAAGAATTTGAGCAAGGTCAGGATGAAGTTTGCTATGAGTAATATGAGAAATTGAGTTAACAAAAAGAACCTCATGTGAAGAAATTAATGTAAACACTAAGCACTAAATATGTGAGTTGTAAGTAAGTTAAACTTCAGAAAAAGAAAAAAAAAAACACACACACACACACACACACACATATACATATATCTAAGCGCCATGTTGTTCAGGCCAGTCATTGGGAAAGAGTTGAATAGGAAATGTTCTAGTAATGCTGTTCTCTCCTCCTTTTAATCCAGTAGGATTCAGGTCATGCAAGTGACACGGACACACAGATATACAGGCACAAGCACAAAACACCCCACTGCATTACTAGTTAAACAGATAAATGTGGGGAGGCTGACAGAGTAGAGAGCAGGGGGGCGAGACAGTAGTGGTCTGAATGGGACATGATGACAACGAAGGAGAGAGGGGTGAACCGAATGAGACAAAGAGAGAGAAAAAGAGATATGTACAGATTAAGAGCAAGAGGCAAGGATGGCCAGACTGAGAGGGAGGGAGAGAGAGCAGTGGCGCTGCTGGTGGCCGGCTGACAGGAGCCTGAGCTGACATGTGATCAGGAGCAGCACCTCCCGGTCAGAGGTCACTGTAAATCTGGGCAAATCTGCCCAGGCAGCGCTCAGATTAAAGCTCCGACCCTCCAACCCTAACCCGATAAGACCCTTGAAGTCCCTGCCCTGACCTAGACTTGACTCCCTTCATCTGCAGGTGTTAGCTATACTAATTACTGCCCGATAGCCGGCCCGCTGCCAGACTGCCTCCACCAAACTCTCCCCCGGAACCATGGCTGGCGCCAGAGCGCTAACGCCGCTGCGCTAAGCTACGCTATCACCGTGGCTAGAGTGGAGCAGGAAATGAACACACTGGACTTTATCTGGAGGAAAGTGGTGGAGAGCAGGATGTAAGGCAAGCAGAAAGCAATGTTCAAAGGAAAAAAAAAGAGCCGGGATTAAAACAGCAATATGGATTTGGGGGTCACCTCAGATTACTCCCTTCTAGTAGTGCTGGGTGATGAGGAACCCATAGGTGACGGCCTACAGGTGACCCCTTAGTGAATTTAAGGACATCAGCTACCCCCGCTTCCCCAAACTTACCCCAAAGGGAACTTAAGCATCTGTAGTGTCCATTACATCAATCTATCTGTCAGTCCATCCATCCATCCATACTGAGTGTATCCTCACCTCCCCTTTCTTTCCAGAAGATGGATTTTAAATTCCGGGATGGATGAGTGTGAGTGAATGGACACACACATCCCTGCTGATAAGATAAGTCTTTAACACAGCCTACACACGCCGCACACCACTCTAACACTCGTTTTCTCTTTCACTCTCGCTCTCCTTGATGGCAGGCAGGAGAGGTGATAACCGTGATAACACTGGTCACATAAAGGTCACTGTGATTACACTGTCGCCCTCTCCCTCTCTCTCACACACATATACACTCATGCAAATGCCAATAAAATGTCAATATGGATAATAGATCAATAATCATTTGTGTTATTTTTGCCATTATTTTAATATGTGTAGGCATTTGTGAGCACCATAAAAAAACCCACCATAACATTGAGTTAATTACACATTAATGGCATGTGAATTACACAGTTATTACATTGGCGCTAATAAAGCTGTAGAGACGCGTGTACGGGTTTGGGATTAGGAGCATCATGGTGGAATAAACCCCCAGCACCCCCCACCTCTACTGTGTTTCATAATTACTCGTCTCCAGACCACAAACACTCTGGGCTTATCGGCCCTTGACGCCATCTCACCAGCTCTATAGAAGGGAAAAGTGCTCGGCTAATTGCAATATTTCACCTAATTTTCCAGTGCAGTCCTCACCATGTGTCACACACTGTCGCTTGTCTGCAGACACATAATACATTTTTTATTTTGTCACCCAGACATCATTGCACTCAGCAGATGAGCACAAGGTCAATGCAACACACTCAGGGAGAGGGAAAAACATTCAGATGAGTTTGTTTACACATTTATATGAATAATATTCTCTTCACCCCTCATTTTTCTCTGTTAAATAAAGGAAATAACTAAATATTTTAATTTAGGGCTGATTATATCTCAAGGAGCTTCAAGGATGTTCCTTTTCTAATCATCCAGCAATTATGAACATTCCTAGTATCTTCTCAAAAAGCTGATGTTTACTTGCCCCCCCCCCTCTAACAATCATTTTAAATGTGCATTTCATTATATTCTTAATTGTGTGTGAAAACAGAGGATGAGATTTGGAACAACAAACAGCGTAATGTGCACTTTATGTTTTTGGTTCAGCATTAAAAAGGTGACACATGCAAGTTTAATTAATTGATTAACAGTGAATGAAAGTGTGTGCATGTGTGCGTCTTTGACTGTAATTATTTTGACTGTTGGAGTCATATACAAGTAGACTGCAAATGTAAATGACAGAAAACTGAAAGACATTCCTGAGTGAGCAAAAATACTTTATCAAATTAGAGAAGGGTGTGGTCACACCAAGTATACTTTCCAGAACAAAGCACATTATATTAATGAACCTTTATGTTTCAATGGAACAAATTAGATAACGTTCTTTACTTTACTTTACTTAGCAGACGCTTTTATCCAAAGCGACTTACAAGAGGAAGACACCAGCAATTCTCGTTTGATTTCTATAGAATTTGAGTTTACAAAACTAAGAGCCCTGATAAGGCTTAACTTGTCAGGAAAAGAACATGCTTGGGAATTGTTTAAAAAAATTTATTATTTTGTGCAGTGTGTGTGCATGTGTGTGTGTTAGTGTTAAGACTCGTCTGAAATACCTTTTAAACAAGTGGGTTTTCAACTGCTTCTTAAAGGTGGTGATAGTCTCGGCTACTCGAATGGAGCAGGGCAAGTTGTTCCACCAGCCAGGGAAAACAAAGGAGTATAGAGTCGATTGGGATCGGAGACCCCGTGAAGAGGGAATTTTCAGTCCCATTTCATTTACAGATCTGATAGGGCGTTCAGGAGTGTAGCTAGCTAGTAGTGTGTTGATATATGGCATGACCTGCCCCATACCTAGATCCCAAATTCAAGATGCAGACACAGTCCCCTCATTCACTGTTCACTTGATTTTAGTGCAAATCAATTAGTCAAAATAGTTTGATAAAACTGCTTAATAAGTAATTGAAAATAAGTAAACAATTGGATTGTGTGACTCTGATTAACCCAGAGACGGGTTCAGCCAAAGGCCAGTGCTCTTTTATTAACCCTGATACCAATTCATAGAGCAGTGCATGGCATGTGTGTGTGTGTGTGGGATGAGGAGTAGGGATGTTGAGAAGCTTGTTAGTGTCCTCTGAATTGTGAGTCTCTATCTTATCGTCCTGCACACAAGTCCCCTTCCTGGACCTCTCAAATCCTATTGAATCAAGCGGTGTAAAGAACGTGGTGCCAAAAAAAAAAAAACAACAACACACACGCTCTCAGCTCTAAACTCTAAATCCTGCCCGCTCACCCTCCCCCCACCTGGTGCACTGCACCATTTGGGCATATGAGATCCATGTCCCTGCTGCCGCCTAATCCGGCGGCGGCCCCTCACTGACCGCAGGGCGACTTGGCACTCGGGGTCTCGTCAGGTCACTTAAGAGGCTTGTGAACACAATGGGAAATGTGCCATGAAATAAAAATAAAAAACAGGGATTCGGCAGAGGATGGGATTCAGACCGAAGGCTGCCTGCTGTCCTTCAGACATCTAACATTTTTTAACCTGACACATCACCATGAACACGAGCCATAACAATTACTTACATATAAATACAATTTCAAAATACAGTTACTTACATATAAATACAACTTCAAAAGCTACATTAGTCATATAAACGACAAAAATGTATGGAAAAAGGAATGCCGAGATTTGCTTGCACTGAATTTGTGTCCAAGGTTTTCCACTTCTACTTTTTTGCTCTCAGAACAAGATGATTTCTCTGGCTATTACAACATGCATGTTAAAAATAGTAACAGCCACCTCATAGATTAAAAAAAGTCTGTACCACACTTATTGTAAACCACAAATTCTTTGTAACAAGCCAGTTGCAATTAGCAATTTCCTCAGATCCAAATCAAACTGCTGCTGATGAACTGTAGCCAATGACATTTCCATCTGACTGCCATTCAGTACAGGTCACCTGGAGCAACAGGCTGTGCAGCTGCAATAATGATAAGTATAATGAAAATTCAAACCTTTGACTTAGTGGGTTTAAAAATGTGCTGCCAAACAGGATGCAGTATTCAGCACTGTACAGGTATAATATCACTGAGTTTAGGAAGGATATTGATATTGAATGGAGTTTTGTCACATATGAAGGCTGCAGACTGGAAGCAGTGTTAAAATTTTCTAAATAAGAGGAAAGACAAGCAGATCTGAGAATTTTACTTCAGCATCATCATTTAAATCATATGACTACTGAGGCAAGCGCTAACCTCAAAGATTTACAAAAATCCCCATTAATCTGTGAAAAAAGAAAGCAAAAAATGTGTCTCTTTAAAACCACAACCCAAATGCTACACAGATGGTAAGAGTTTAGTATAAAAAGTACTGTTTTATTCCCCCCATCAGAAATGAAATATATAAAACATTTACATGAAAATAATCACCAGGCTGAGAAAAATACATCATATTTGTTGTGCCTGAAGCATCATCCTCTCTAATTCCAAACAACAAAAAAATAATGTGTTGAAGTTATTAACATTATAATAATACTTCTAGGGGATTTCTAGGGGACTAAAATCTAGGGGATTTTTGCCAAATTTCCACATCTATGATTGGCCAGGAGATGGGTGGTGGAAGGACAAATGGACAAATCTGAGTGGCTAATAAAGCACAATGTGTTGCAGCCCTCATGGGCAAATCTGGAGCTGCCGTGTGCTGGAAAGCAACCGTACACATCCAACACAAAGCCCCAGACTGAGAGGAAATTGATGGGGGTAAAATATCTGTTAAACCAATCACATTTTAGGATTAATTACACTCAGAATCAATACAACCCAGCTCAATCTGCAGCAAAATGGCATTAATATCAGCCTGTAGTATGTACAATTATTCATCTTAAATGAGCCTGTGCAGTAGGGGGAAAAAAGTTACAATGGAATCAGTATCCAATCTTTGCTGTTTAATGTCCTTAGTTTAAAACATCATTAGAATAAACAGGTGTAAAAATCGAAATGATTATTTTCCACTTATTAATCACACAGCCCTGTGTCTCCCTTTGTCTGGTTCGGACACCTGTACGTGTTCTAATACAAGATCGTGCGTAGTCACACGGACTTTCCTGGGTAACTCGTCTGCACATGATCAACCCTTCAAAAGCATAAGACTACAGCAACAGAGAGGACTGATTTGTTATACATACAGTACAGGTCAAACTAAAATTTGGACACACCTCATTCAATTTGTTTTCTTTATTTTCATGACCATTTACATTGGTAGATTCTCACTGAAGGCATCAAAACTATGAATGAACACATGTGGATTTATGTACTTAACAAAAAAAAGGTGAAATAACTGAAAACATGTTTTATATTCTAGTTTCTTCTAAATATCCACCCTTTGCTCTGATTACTGCTTTGTACACTCTTGGCATTCTCTCTATGAGCTTCAAGAGGTCGTCACCTGAAATGGTTTTCCAACAGTCTTGAAGGAGTTCCCAGAGGTGTTTAGCACTTGTTGGCCCCTTTGCCTTCACTCTGCGGTCCAGCTCACCCCAAACCATCTCGATTGGGTTCAGGTCCGGTGACTGTGGAGGTCAAGTCTCCACTTTTTGTTAAGTACATAACTCCACGTGTGTTCATTCATGGTTTTGATGCCTTCAGTGAGAATGTAATGTAATGTAAATGCTCATGAAAATAAAGAAAACACATTGAATGAGACTGTGTGTCCAAACTTTTGGCCTGTACTGTATATACATATATACATGCATGCATACATACATACATACATACATACATACATACCTGACCTGTGTTGCTCAGCAACTACTTTTCCTAAAGACTGTGATAAAATGAGAGATTGGAGAGTAAATGGAATGGAGGGGTTTGGGTGGGCGAAAGGATGCTGCATGTGTTATAATGGAACACAAGGCCGGAGGGGAGAATGAGTGAAGGCCAAACTCTCTGGTTCACACAACTATAAGAAAACACACAAACACCCACATATGCATACACACCCAAACACACACACATATTGATTCTTTCACTGTCTGATGAAAGGACTGCAAAAGCTCTGTT
Organism: Denticeps clupeoides; assembly: GCF_900700375.1. NCBI lineage: Eukaryota > Metazoa > Chordata > Actinopteri > Clupeiformes > Denticipitidae > Denticeps > Denticeps clupeoides. The sequence continues at coordinate 16,843,055 of NC_041707.1, forward strand.
CATGTTGAGTGGGTTTATTCTGTTTTTGATAACTCATCCACATGCTCATGCCTTCATGTGATTGGCTACACTTTGTGACTAAGAATCATCTGAGCCGCTTGTAAGGCCAGGGGTTAATGGAGATAAGAGGGATTGTGGGTATTGTTCGAAGCATGTTGGTACCACTACCTTGACTTCAATTCCTCAACTATACCAATTTGATCAAATAATAAAGAACACACTACTGTACAAACCTTTATTTATTTTTTTCTGCTCCCTTATGGTTAAGAGCTGTTTGGCAGAAACCAGCTGAACTTCAGAAATAATTCTTCTGAAGTTCTTCTTGACAGAACTGCAGGCAAATGTTCACTTTTGCGGCACAGTAGTGAATGCATATAAATGTGAAGAAAAAGTATGGTTCACAGGATTTTTAGAATCGGGAATCCCGGTGTCCATTGAATGGTCACTATTGCAGGGGTGAAATAAGAACAAATTCGCCTCCCTCCAAACCAACTGTTGAATTTAACCCTGTCACTTCCAAACCAATTAGAGAGCAATCGACAGAAGAGAGCGGTGGAGTGAACATGACAGAAAGGAGGGACAGGAACACAGACAGGCACGGTGGGAGAAGAAAGCGACACAAAAAACAATTTCCTCTTCCCCCTCAGCGTCTCCAGGCTCATTACATAAACCCTCAGCCGAGTCAAGCAGGGCAGAGGCTGCAGCGCCGTTCTGCAGCACGGATCAAAGATGGTTAGGGCCCATCTCACCCTTAAAGAGGAATAAAAAATGAAGGCTGTGTCTTCTGATCCTCGCTAACAGAGCGTCAGGAGGAGAACAAGAGCAAGGAGGTGGGAGAGAAAGAAAGGGCACGGTGGGAGATGGAAGTAGGAATATATTTATACATATAACTTTCATCCGTCCCACTTCTCGCTCCAGGACCAGTGAGACCAGTGTTAAAACAATATTATATATAAATCCAATATTATGGGATCTAAGTTGCAGGTCCAGGAGTCAATTGGATGATGTCAATATTTATATTGATGATGAGCCCGAGGTAGAAACTACAAGTGTTGAGAACGGGACAACAGACCTTCCACTGTGTCACATACAACAGTGGTGAATGACAGATGTGGAGTGACAACTCACTGAACAACAGCAGAGTAGCGTCACCATGAAGAATGATGGAAACATAGCAACACTGCAGCTGACGGCAAATGTAGTGAGAAGAGGGGTGTGTTTTTTCATTCAAACTCTTCCTCTTCCTAGTGTGTCTGTGTGTGTGTGCTATGTTTGTGCTGTGCGCACTTTTTTATCACAAGTTATTATTTTTTTTATTGGATTGCTAAAGATTCAGATTGCGGAAATAAACTGGAACTGATAATGCAGCAGTGAATATTGTGAAACCCACATTCATTCTGTTCAAACCTTCTATTCAATTACATAAATGACACAATTTTCACTAAGTCACTAAACGCCATGAAACTGGAGCTGGAGCTGGACAGACACCCATATGAGCATGTGTTATATCTTATATAATAGAGTTCAATCTTAAAATGCTGATTGTATGCTAATGAATAATATGATTATAATTTTCTCTACACTGTGATTTTTGTAGTTTTGTTGAGTTGATATTAAGGAATGAGGAGAGAGTGGGTGTCAGGTCATGTCTTAAATCAACAGCACAAGATCTTATTAATGAACACGAGTAGATTGTGTTCTCTTTGTTACAGGTAATTAGGGTTAATTGTGGGCTGAGTTGCAAGCACTGTGTTGGAGCTGAGGCACACATTACCTCAGTTCTGTAAACCATTAATCACTGTTTACATTAACCCCGCTCTGCCTTTAATTAATAATCAGCCAGTAATGAGTGATCACCAGTACAGGTATGAGGAAAAAGGGTAGGAAACAGCAAGAGGCAAAATGGCCTCCGTCATAAGGGGAGTCATTTATGTCTTTGCTTCTTTTTCAACATTGATTTTGAACCAATTTTTATTACTCGTGACATGAATCTGACTCAATGCCGTAAATTAGCATGACAGTCACAATCGTTAATGCTGATTGTGTACAGCTATTGTGCTGAGTGAGGAACACTGTCAAACTCAACTGTGAGAGTTTAGTTAATACAGTGGTGGAGAATGAGGTTCTCCGCCTCCAGAGACTGGAAGAGCAATAAAGACAATGAGAAAGAGAAGAGAGAGAGGCCGTATGTCAGATCCTTCATGCTAAGAAAGACAAGAATGTGTATAGCAGCCATACCAAGGCGCAACCAGCCACCCAAAGAGTGGGTGGCGTATCCCTCCCCGGGCTGGCAGGAAGGGGGCAGGACCGGTGGTGGGGTGGTGGGCGGCTGTGGCTTTGGAGGAGATTTGCTCGAGTTTATCTCCACCGGCTCATTGTGCTCCCCGCCAATACCGCCATGCCAGAGCCCACCGCACTGCCAGTGCTGATGCAGTGACCTTCTACAGGAGCGAGGGAGGCAGGGAACGAGAGATGCGAGGGGCAAATAACTGTTCTGGAATAATAGCAGGCACAACATGACAAAACATGCCCACACACACGCACACACGTTCTGAAAAGCCCCCATTTTTGCCTGGCCCAACAGCACATCATGCTGGTACCAGTTCACACACCAACAGCACCAGGGGCACCCCCATCCGACCTACCACAGTGCTAGCTGGGACATCAGGAAGCCAGAGGAAGTGAACGTGAACACACCCTCGTGCCTTTTGTTGCGCTCACAAACTTTCTCCACAATCACCTCGTCCAGTCTTTGTGGTTGGAAGTGAAGGTTGGCCAGGTATTTAAAAAAATGATGTAAGATGTTAATGCTTTTGTTTTTACATGACAGACATTTTGAACTTTTTGTCTACATCCTGGCCCAATCGGACGGATTGTGTACGTCAGGAGAGTGCTGTCTAACTCAAAAGAAGGCTGCACAAGCCCCCACCGTCAGAGTGTAAAACGGTGATGGTTTTAAATAAATGCCTGTCAGTGGCGAAACGGGGGAAAAAGTGGATGTAAATGAACATGGCGATGCCGCATGCTGCAAAATAATGCTGCGCAGCCTATGCGGTTTTGTGAATAGCCTTAAAAATTTCAATGGCGCTTTGCTGTAAACAAAGGGGCAGTCGAGCCTGCGGAGGCAGCACCATCCATCAGCCCGTCTGTCTGTCTCGGCTGTGTGTTAACACCGCAGTGGCGGCCACGCTACATTACATCTGCTGTTTACAGAGGGAGTTCCGCAAGCCAGGAGGGTTTGTGGCAGAATTTACAACAATCATATTTGCCCTCGACTTTAGTGTGAAGCGACAGCAGCACACCTGCTAAAAGAAAAGGTCGTGAACCCTGACAGCCTGCGAATCTGATCAATTTAGATTCCTTAATTGCTTCCTGCTGCTAAAGAAAGATGGACTTTGTGATGTTAGTGACGTTGAACGAGGTAAACGCCCTGCGTGCCACCCAGCCCATCCCCCCATGGGCAAGAAAGTAAACATCATCATCTCCTGTCACTGACCTTCAACCGGATTACAGATTACACACATAATCCCGGCATTAGGGACACTGTCTCATGGATTGAGCTTCCAACGAATGAAGCCAAACATACTGGGGGACGCCAAAAGTGCAGGAGCTAGAGATGCCACATGATATGATGGGTTTAACGGGATGAGGGAGTGAGAGAGAGAGAGAGAGAGAGAGAGAGAGAAGGCAGGGTGGAGAGCTCCACTGCCACCTACCTGCAGAGTATCGTGGGCAGTCCGGCAGCATGGTCTCCACAGGTGTGTCCAGCGACTCTGAGCTGGACACCCAGTTACAGCAGTGCTGAAAACAGAGAGATGGAAACTAAATAAATCACCAATCAAGTAGAGCTGAACTGAATTACAATAATTTAGCCAATAAAGTTACTGTAATCTGCACATATGCACGTTTTTGTGTGTGTGTGTGTGTGTGTGTGTGTGTGCCTATCTTAGTGTTGAAGATGCACAGTGTTGAAGACAGAAGTCCTCTGCAGGAATGTATGGAAACTCTGCTGGGTGATAAGATAATGTTTCATGTCAGAAGCAGCAGTGTAAACTACGGCTTCTGATTAGAGACAGTGTGAGTGTTAATCAGTCCTTATCTGGGGCTGAGTTTGTTCTGGAGCCTCCAACCACAACCCGTCCTGCCTTACTGGAGACTCTCATGTCTCCCAACAAAACCACCACTATCTCTTTCTTACGCTCCACACACACCAAACATTCTCCACAAGCATCCAAAAGGCAGTCAACGGCCTGTTGGCCAGTGCATTGGATGAACACACACAAACACACACACACACCTTTGGCAGGCCCTTGACAGAACTCTGGGTCCCATCACACCTCTGTCTGACAGCCCATGTCACCTCCTGGGCCCTCAGCTACCCAAGGGTCACCAGCACACACCAACCCTGCCGACTGGGAGTACTGTCATCTGTGTGTGTGTGTGTGTGTGTGTGTGTGTGTGTGTGTGTACATGTATGCATTCACTCACAGGGTGGACAGATTGTTCACACACAACACTGTCACGCATTTTTTGTTTGTATGTTCACACAGCAACTGTGGTAGGTTAACTAGCTGCAGTCTGCACTTCTGCAGAAAGAATAAAATGTATAACTAGTTAAAAAAGAAATAATAGAGAAAAGAATCTAACATATATTAGAAGCAAAAAAAAAAAAAAGAATAGCTCCTCATCCATTTTTTTTGTCACAGTGTAGGTGTTTGTGCTGCTGCCACTGCTGGGGGGTTGGGGTGGGTGCTGTCGGGTAAAAACACGCTGATGGGTAAACAGCCGTGTGGTCGGGGTATTTTTAGCCACGGATGCCCCGGCTGAGAGTGGCAGGATACCTGACTGTGGCGTCTCACTGCGCCTCTTTTATCTGACGGGTCTGGCAGAGGGTGGCAGTGGACCAGAGGCAGGTGGCAGACGGGTCCTGCTAGTGCAGGTGGAGTAGAGAAAAGGGGGAACCTGCACTCGAGTTTTACAGTCACCCGTACAATGTAAGAAGGTTAGAGGATGACCAGCACAACGTGTACATGACATTAGCTAGAGCCTATTTTAAAAGTGCTAAAATAGACATATTGTGTGAGGAATGTTGGGTGATGCCACATGAAGCACATCTTCAGGAGTTACAGAAATAAACTGCTTGCTAGTTATCTATTACTAGCCAGTAACCATCCAATTATTTCTGTTTCTATATCAATATATCTGTCAGCCAGAAGACAGGTTTTTATAAACTAAGGCCGAACTGGCAAGGTTCCACAGCGATGACTGACCCACTTTCTCAATCCTTACCATTTAAACCCACTGCTTCATCATGCTCAAAATACCAAATTAAACATGCAGTCAGATTCTTTTTATTTAAGACATCTGACTGGTGAACCCATTTTACAAAGCATGGTGATAATATCACCAACTTTACATGCACAGAAGGTGGAATGATGCGCCCAATGAGTCAGATTCTCTAAAACATTCTTTATGGAATTTCATGGGTTTTTGTACATTTTTCCAAACAAAAATGTCCGGAAATACAAAAATGTTAAAATGCATTTTCCATTAAATGCCATGTACTCATACACAGGCAGATTCTAATTACCTGTCTGCAAATTTACCTTTGACAAAGGGACTCCCACCAACAAGTACATTAATTCATGCTGCTTTCTTATAATGAGTTTCAATGGAGGAGAAAACACTTTTTTGGGGAGAGGGGGATACTATTGTTTATTGCATAGACAAAATGTGAGAAAACCACGATTCTCAGGTCTTGTTGTATTATGCCACATTAAAATGACTATTATTCATATGTCAAACAGTCTTAACTCTTTTCTTTTCTCACCACTCTTTTTCATTATCTGTCCAATATCTGACATTTACAGCCCGGAAAGAAGCCATTGCAGGGCTTCCTGAGGAAGCATGTTTTGCTCTGTCTTGTACTTGGATTTAGTGGTGTAAGCTGTTAACAGTGGCAACCTTAGGTGCAGCCAAATTGCTAATAATGTACGTTAACACTTTAGGCACGTCAAGGGCTCCCTATTGCAGCTAACCTAAAAACCCTGACCTGAGCATAACAGCACAGTGAGTCAATCCATACACTAAAAGGATTCGAATGCCCCTCCACAGGATCAATGGCCTGCAATCCACTCAACTCACAAATTCATCCCGTAAGCTGGCGCCGGTTCAGCTAAGCGGTGGCAGGGTTTACCCAGAGCGCGTCTTGGTGTGAGGCGCAGCCCTGGTGGGACAGGAGTCAGCGGAATTAGAACACAAGTACTCCGGCCTATGAATTGCCACCATGGAAGTTGACCATGCCAAGCAGCTAACATCATCTAACACCTAGTTTCAATGTTATCTCTAAGTTGTGCCACATGCTAATATATATTCATTGGACACTTTATTAGAGCCATGACACCAGTTGTACATGTTGATGTTCCACAGGCTATTATCCGTGACTCACATGCCTACACGGGAAACTGTACATTTAGCTATGAACACAATCGCTACAACTGTGAGATAAGAGGGAAATGTTTAAATGCACACGCTACGTGTAATCTTACATTACAGCTGCCATGTAATCTTTATGTAACAACCAGCATATCACACTGGCTTGGGGACAATATTTCATTGCCCATAAGAGGAATTTAAGGAGGAACAGAAAATTTGCAATCTCATATCAGACCTCATATGGGATTTCGGTCTTCCTTAACAGATGCTGTCGATGTCCCTATCGGCCTTATGGAATGAGGTCTACCTGCATGGCGCAGTGGGTTAGCAGCCTATCTATAGATATCTCTGTGTGCTTGAGGGAGAGTGTGGGAGGCCAGGGCATAATCACAGTCTGTGCTGGCCTCCGGCTCTAAGGCTGGTCAGATCAATGTGTTATATTCATCTTTGTGTGTGTGTGTGTGTGTAGCAGTGACAGAAGATATTGTGACTATGACAGGTTGCCAGACACACAACAGTCTATCTATGACCATTTTATACAGAGAGCCGCCGAAATATGCCAGAAGGTGAGCGAGCTAGTGGGCGAGAGACTTTTTTTTTACTCTCTTACTTATCCTCATCCAACCTCCTTTAAGAAATCCCTCCCTGCAGTAGCCTATTTAATTCAATCTCTCCCTGCATGGGGGTCATCCTAAGTGTGCATACATACTAAATTTCTCCAGGGAGCCCACAACCCCCCAAATGCTGTGATGTCACTTGTCCGCTGCCTGACCTGTTATCTCAGCATCACCTGTCCCAGCACTCACTTCAAATCCAACAAGGCACACACAAACTCACAAGACAGACAGACACACACACACACACACACACACACACACACACACACAGATGGAAAGGGAGAGATTGTTAGTACATGAAGATGAGACAATGGAGAGAAGTGGACTGATCTGTTTAAACTCCATCCACAATAAAACACAAAAAGGATATGGACACGAACACACACATAAACACTCTTAACACAGAGTTTGTGAGATCTAAAATGAACTTATGAACCTGTTCTTGATAATCATTTGTGAGTGTTTTTTGTGCTTTCAGTACAACATGACAATGTAGAGAACGGACATGATGAAGTATTCAGGTTATAAAAAGGAAAACTGAGAAACAGATCAAGATATATAATCTGCGGGTCTAGCAGTGGTTGTGTGGTGCCGGTGTAACCATACCCAAAAATAAATGCCTTCAAGCTGCTGTTTTGTACTAAAATTTATATCCAGGCAATAAGAAAAGAAAATCAAATAAAAGTGGTTTTGGTTTCGTGGGTTGTTGGCCATGCGGGGTATGTGTATGTGGTATTAGCATATCCAGGTTGCAGGGTCACGCTCAAGGAATTATGAGACTTTCGAGCATTCGCAGGTGCTGCTCTGGAACCCGTTCACCTCCGAAAGGGCACGGATCAAAAAAAGAAAAAAAATCCATCCATGAACTAACAGCAGTGTGGGCCTACAGCTGGGGTATCTGTTTGTGACATCTGATGGTGTGAGGATAGCAGGAGAAAGGATGGAAATACAAATCTTTTTTAAATATCACAGCAGTCTGCCCAACTGGGGCAGATAATGATAAAAGTGATGGAAGCGAGGGAGGGGTGCAAACTGCAATGCCCTGCTGTCTGCTTTGTATCTGTGTTCACTCCACTCTCTGAACTGAGAGTAATTCAATGTGCAGGGAGAAAGCATTTTAAATTAAAGCTAGTTTTCTTTATGTATGTCACCGATTGATTATACAAACAACTGAACATTTAACTGACGATATTACAGCATTTTACGCATTTTAGTTTATTACATCATTTATGATAAAAAAAGGCCACCCAATATAATTCAAATATGTTATAATTTGTTATAATATTAAGAGTTTAACTAGAATTAAAATGTATTGTACCCTAGATTCACTGTCTTGTCAAGAGTAGGCACTTGTGTGTGGCACTCGGCTTTCCCACACAGGGCATCACAGGGTGTACAGGCGCACCTGAGGAGCAAGTTCTGACCGCGGCCAGCTGACTGATAACCATCAGCGTGATTGGGGCTCCACACAACCATGTCATGTTGTCGATGGGCAGAGTGGTTATCCAACATGCAGCCCAAGGGATTCCTGTTCCCTGTGTCTCTGGTCCGCATAGCCGGCAGTAAGTCAGACCTGTTTCCGGTGAGAGTTGGACTCCGCCTGGGCTGCCCTTTGTCACCGGTTCTGTTCATAACCTATATTTACAGAATTACTAGGCACAGCCGTGGTGTGGAAGGTGTCGAGTTTGATGGCAGGAGAATCTCATCTCTGCTTTTGGTGGATGGTGTGGTCCTCCTGGCTTCATCAGGCTCTGACCTTCAGCTCCTGCTGGGTAGGTTCGCAGCCGAGTGTGAAGCGGCTGGGATGAGGATCAGCACCTCCAAATCTGAGACCATGCTTCTCGACCGGAAAAGGGTGGCTTGCCAACTCCAGGTCGGGAGAGAGGTCCTGCCTCAAGTGGAGGAGTTAAAGCATCTCGGGGTCTTGTTCACAAGTGAGGGAAGAAGGGAGCAGGAGATCGACAGGCGGATTGGGGCAGCGTCTGCAGTGATGCGGACGCTGAACCGATCTGTCGTGGTGAAGAGGGAGCTGAGCCAGAAAGCAGGGCTGTCGATTTACCGGTCGATCTACGCCCCAATGGTCACTATGGTCATGAGCTACTGGTAATGACCGAAAGAACGAGACCGCGGATACAAGCGGCCGAAATTAGTTTCTTCCGTAGGGTTGCCGGGCGCAGCCTTAGTGATAGGGTGAGGAGCTCGGACATTCGGGAGTAGAACCACTGCTCCTCCACATCGAGAGGAGCCAGTTGAGGTGGTTCGGGCATCTGATCAGGATGCCTACTGGACGCCTCCCTGGGGAGGTGTTTTGGGCATGTCCTGCTGGCAGGAGGTCCCCTGGGTCAACCCAGGACACGCTGGAGAAATAATATCTCCAGTCTGGTCTGGAAACACCTTGGGGTCCTGCCGGAGGAGCTGGGTGAGGTGGCTGGGGAGAGGGCTGTCTGGGATTCCCAACTTGGGATGCTGCCCCTGCAACCTGGACCCGGATAACTGGAGGAAGACGACGACAACTATTTGTGCTTTTCTGAATACTGTGTTCAGAATTAGCTCCAGCCCTATTGCGTGTTTGTGTGTGTATTTGTGTTTTTGTGTGATCTCACCTCCTGCAGCCACTCCAGTATGGACTTGTTGGCCTCCTGGTGCCAGACGTTGTGTACAGAGTCAGTCATGGCCACGGCACACACACGATTCTTCACCTGTGCCTCCCTCTGAATCATCTGAGAGACAGAAAGCAACTGAGAAATGTTACCTCTGGGCAGGAGTGTCCGGTGATATGATGCTATCACAATAACGTTACAGTCAAGATCACAGATACTTTTAAAAAAGCAGAAACAAAACCGAAAATACTGTTATGTTTATTATTACTGTCATTTTTTACTAATGAAGTATTTTTCTCAACGACAACCTGAAAACAATATCCATAATGCAACATAATTTTAATGTATTTGCACACAGATTCCTTGTCCAACTACTTATTTTACCAAGTGTGCAATATGGCATGCTGTGTGCACAGTTTTTACATTGCTGAAATTTCTCTCTCTGGACCAGTACGTCCTCTCCATCAGCCAGTAATACAGGTACACCATGTCCTTTTTGCAGACTTGTTTTACCCAGCCAGTTACAAATGCTAACGGATGCAGTCCTGCTAACACAACTTCATCAATTCTCACATGACATAACCCATTCATCCTTTCCTTCTATAAGACACAGATATATAAAATATATAGAAATAATTTATGCTGTGGCTAATTAACAAATTTGCATGGGTACAGGTTTTACTGGTTAACTTGTTTCAGATGTGTGATCTTGCTCATGTTTCTGTGTGTCTGGCTGATGTGAGGTTGTGTGTAACTGAACATAGGGCAGCACTGTGAGCACCATGCTGAACTCAGCTCCAGCGGCTCACTGTCCGCTGCTGACTCTGGATCAGAGGAGAGACATCTGCTTCACACGGTGGGCAGCGCCAAGTAAACACACCGGCGACATTAATCTCAGCTCTCTGACTGATGTCCTCCATTTACAAAAGCACGCATGCATACACACACATACACTGAATATGCAGAACATCATAAGATGACACACACTCACATACAAAGCCAAACCAGACACTTCACGGAAATGATCTGTTGACATCGCAAGATATCCATCTGGGGGGAAAATAAACTAAAACACTTAAAAACGAATAAAACAAAACACATATGTTTCACCCAGTAGATCCAGTTACAAACACCCTATTTAAAAAATAAAGTAATTGGACTAAAAAATTGAAAAGTTCTGATGTACTCCTTAATTAAGAAGAACGTACATGCAATAACATTAGTTTATAGGTAAGTCCATTTTAATTTTTCAATTACAATTGAATTCTTTATAATATATGAAAAAAAAACTTGGTAAGATTAGTAATACTGTGTTCAGTGCAGTCCAAGCATGTTACATTTTTTATTTTATTGACTACTGAGACACAAATGTGGTTGGCATACAACCCATAATGCATTATTTAGCTAAAACTGCCAATATAATTTTACTTATTGGAAAGTTAATTGCATCAAGAAGTAAAAAAAAAAAAAAAAAAAAAATATATCAGCCTTGTCAACACAAGATATTGCGTAATATGATATATTAATTGTACTAAATCCCATTACAGTTACCGTAAGTATGAATTTACTATTACTATTAGTAATTTTACTAAAATTACTATAAGTAATTTTGATACATTTATCCACAATAATTATCTAATAAGATGTGCTGGTGAACTGCCACACTTTGATTGACGTTGTCTTGGTAACAGAGAAGCCTTGCTTTGTGGAACTGCCCCTCCCCAGTTGCAAGTTTGGAGTACTTTAGCTCTGAGCGAATGTTTACTCTGGTGTTTGCTCTCAGGCTTAGCGGATGTGTGTACACAGACGGGTGTGAAAGAAAAAGCCTCGTTTCGCCTAATCTCTGTGGCCCGTCGGTAGCGGCTTCTGCGCTTCCATCGCCTGCCAGGACTGGATTAAAGCGCGGCCATATTGTTTTTAAGACGGGGCCGGGCTTGGTGCTAGCTGGCGCACACCTGTAGACATGGAGTTGATCTGAGAAGTGAAAGACAGGAGAGCAGGGAGAATGCGAACATGTGGGAATGCTTGCACCCGCGGGCACTGCACAGGCGCTGGAACATTCGCTCTCGTGCTGCTGACCTTTCACTTCACATATGGGCATGCAAGATGACTGTGTGTGTGTGTGTGTGTGTGTTTTAGAGAGTTTGATCTTACACCAGGTCACCTGTGTGTGAGCTTGCTTGGTCTGGGCCACTACCAAAAAAAAAAAAACCACACAGATACACCGCCATCTATGAAGCGGCACCTTAATCTAATCCAATCCACTGACTGGATGATAAATGTACACGCTGTCTGGTCTGACAGTGTAGCATATGAAACATTTTAACATAAAAACTATTTTATATATCTTTAATGAAATTACATAAAATTACTCATTCCTATTTAATACGTAACAGATACAAACTGTATCTATACACAACGTGCACTGAAGAAAGAAAGAAAAAAAAAAAAAAAAAAAAAAAAAAAAAAAAAAAAGAGTTTTCTCTGCATAAGATACAGGCCAGAACCCGAGGCTGTCCCCTTCCAGGCAGCAACTGCTCTCTGAATGAACTCTCGTCCTGTGCAGCCCTGTCTACATCTGCAATTTAGCAAAAAAAAAAAAAAAATAAAAAAATAAAAAATTATATATATATATATATATATATATATATATATATATATATATATATATATATATATATATATATATATATATATATATGAGCAGAGGCACAAGGTTGTTCTGCATGAGAATTTAATAAAGAGGAAAACTATAAGACAAAAACAATAGTAATTAAAAATCAGTTTAAAAAAAACATGTTCCAGACATTGCTCTCTCCCTCGCTGGGATAAATACTACTCCATTTCAGAGTCTCCTCCCGACTTCATAAACACACACAGGCAATAAGAAAATTATTTAGGGCCTTTGATAATTGCGTGTCAAAGACAGAGAAACCCCAGCAGATAATTAGGGGGAAACTGAATGATAATCCACAATGGAGTCCCACCGGGGAGATGCATCCCGAGAGAGCGAGGGGGAGACAGAAATGTGTTTTTAAGGGGCCACCATGACTGAAAATGGTCACATGGAAAGCCAGAATAAGTGCTAAAGTGTGAGTGTGTGTTTAGACTGCGTGGTGCGGAGGCCGTGTTGTCACTGCATAGTCTTAAAGCGGCAAAAACTGCAGCCGTAATCTCCGGCAACCTGCCGAGAACAGAAAATGAGGCTCAACTATTTGATTGATTAACTGTCCAATTACAGGAGGCGAGAGGAGGCGACGCTGCATAATGTTTTTGTGGAAACACTCACACGCGCAAACACACAATCACTCATACAGCGAACATATACTATCCAGCATTTGGCACGCAAAGTTTCTGGAACTGCAAAAAAGCACTAGGAAGTACACACAAACACACACACACACACATCCCTATCAGTGTGTGTTCCTCTAGTGTCTCGAAGCCACTTTGACCCCTCAAAACCGGCCCAACCTTTGTTTGCAATGGGAGGGGAGCAGAGACCGTGGTCTGCTCCTTTCTCTTGGACCCCAAGGGCCACAGGCCTCTTCTAACCCTTAACCCAGGGCCAGGGGCCTCGCCTCACCCCTTAACCCCGGGGCCCGGCTGAAAAAACAGAGGCAGCTGCCCTGGAGCTCCTCACACCCTCCACAGGAAAGCCCAACACAGCACTCTTCCCTGGCTTTGAAGCCGTGCTGTGGCGCTCCTGCGGCCCTTTGTCTCCCGGGCAGGAAGGAAGCCCCGTCCAGCAACGGCCAACAAGGCCATGGGGAGTCTCTCTCTGTGTGTGTGTGTGTGTGTGTGTGTGTGTGTGTTTGTGTGTTTGTATGTGAAAGTTTGGTAAGGTGTTCTTCTGCGAGATGCGTTGCTGATTTATGAGAACGCACTGACCCACAGGAGGACGGCGATGACTTCCTCTTCCACATCCTGCATGTGAGATAATCGCCACGTGCAACACAGGGGCCGCGGCAGCGAGCGGGCGCCAGTCTAACGCCGGACCCTTAGAGTCACCGTGCACACACACCGAAACACACACGTCAGCAGGGCTGTACGCACAGGAAGTGAGGGTGAGGTAAATATTTAGTGAGACAGCAGAAGCGCGGGGAGTTCTGACACCTACAATAAAACAAAAGGGAAACGGCGGCAGAGGAAACCCCCACCCTGCAGCAGGCGCACATCACTCATAGCACATAGAAAAAGGGGAGAGGAAAAAGAGAGGGGTGCAGAAAGGATGGCTAGGGTTCAACATTGTGCATGTGTCTAAGTGGGTTCTGTTTATTGTTAGAACTGGGCAAATGCTCTCCCTCTCTCTCTCTCTCTCTCTCTCTCTCTCTCTCTCTCTCTCTCTCTATATATATATATATATATATATATATATATAGAGGTAATTTGGTTTGATTGCACCCTCAGATTTAACTAATAAATAAACATTTTCAACATTTTATTACAAGAAAACATCCACGTATACATAGAAATATGTAAAACAAATATAATTGTAGGTGCAATGTAACAACATACACCGTAAAGACAATTTAATGGATATGAAAGTTTACTAGATTCATCAAAATTAACAGCCCTGTCTGCAGATGCAGCGCATCTTTTCCAGCAGTTTTGCAAAGCATACAAAGTGAATGTCAATGTTTTGGGCAAAAGAGATGACAAAGAGTTTGGGCCTTTGTGGCTAAGCAATGTATAAAAGCACAGAAAACCAGTCAGTAATTTGATTTAATGATTGTAGTGATTTATTGGAATACATTTTGTCACATACAGTGCACACATTTACAGCATTTTTCAGACGCCCTTATCCAGAGCCACTTAGAATCAGTAGTTACAGGGACAGTCCCCCCTGGAGACACTCAGGGTAAAGTGTCTTGTTCAGGGACACAATGGTAGTAAGTGGGGTTTAAACCTGAGTCTTCGGATTCATAGGCGAGTGTGTTACCCACTAGGCTCCGAGCACACAAATAGTTATGTACTTGTACTCTGTAACACCTGATTCAAATAGCACAACAAAGCGTGTAAGTGTGGACACTTCATTTCAGGGAGTTATGGACATGTTCAGTGTATAACACTTGAAACCGGTTGAATCCTTTTGGGAGAGCATGCAGGACATTATTGTTAAAAAGTACCAACCAGGACTGAGGCATTAAAGCTTCGTCATGCACACATCAGTCACCATGTACACAGTTCACAGGGATTTACGGTCGGGGGGGGGGGGAGAAATGGAAAAACCATTATTATGTTAAAAGACAAGATGACGATGAATGCCCCTGATAACAAACATGAGGGAAAGCCTCGGCTGAAGCCTGTAAGGGCAGAAGCATGCGCGCTACGTGTCTGCCTCCGCACGTTTCTATCACAAAGCAGCGCTGGGAACAGGCTCCCAGCAGCTGCTCCAGACATGGCGCCCCACAGAGGAGGCCTCAGCCTGGGCTCATAAAGGCTGCTGGGGTCTGGAGCTCTCTGTCTGTACTGACCCTGAGCCCCCCGGAGAGGGGGCACAGTGTCTGAGTGTGCGTGTGCTGCTTTAGCACCGCCAAAAGAATTAGCCTTCGCTTCACATAAAAACACTGTCCTCTTCATCGACACCTGGCAGCCTTTAGTCTATAGGATCTCTCTGACGCGTGCATGTAGCAAAAAAATAGATCACTGTACCATTCAGCGGACCCTCTCATACCTACAAAAAAAATTATAAAAAAGGAAAGAATTTAAATTGAATCGGATCCTGTAAAATATCAGAAAATTTGTGCACAGTTACAGTTAATTGTGCACACATTTTTGGAAATTTTACAGGATCTGATTCAATTTAGTTACAGTTACAGAAAAAAGTTAAATTGTCAAGTCCATTATCACAAAGCAAAGGAAAGGTTTGGGAGAGATTAAAACAAACGTCCATAATGCTAATTCTCAATTAAGGTTTGTTTGCTAACTATAGCATCGGGCTAATGAAAGCCGTGTGTTAATTAGGATATGTCTAACTGTTAACAGTAATCTTATTTTTTTAATTCCAAAAAAACTCAAGTTATATTCTTTTTGCAGTTGACTGACGATTTACTAATTTTGATTATTGTTGATTATGATTGTATTTACATTATCATTGAATTCTTTAATTCTACACTCAGATTTTACTAAGATTTATGACCACCTGGAGTCTTGCTCATCATTTTGTACAGCCTAGGATCAAATAAAATTCAGCTAGCATTCTAAATTATTTAAATTGTTATCAATTCTAATTATAATAATAAGAACAATACAGTTGGTTTCATTCATTCTAATACATCAGTGATCGTTGTGGGTGTGGGCGTGGTCCAGCGTTCTGTGTGAGGTCAGAGGAAAAAGCTTCTCCGTCTCTCCTCTCTGAGCTGGGACTTGCTGGCCCATTAAACTCTCCTTCCCCTGCGCCACTCTTCCACTGGAGTCTCGTATAATTAAGCTTTCTTAATGATTTATAAGATATAATAATAGCCCTGAGCGCTTCAGAGTGGGCTGAAGTGACAGGCCTAAAGTGAACACGGGGGGATGACCCTGTTTTCACATAGTTTAGGATCAGTGACTCGCAACGGGGTACAGACAGCGAGAGAGGTGGGGGCTTAGTGCTGTCATAAATTACAGATCCAGTGACATGTACAGGCTGGGGAAAGTAAAAGCATAAAAGCAAAAGCGTGCTGAACGTTGTGCATGCGAGAGTGTGTAGGTGGTACTCGGTAAAAGGGTTTATTGTGTTTTCTTATTCTACAGCCTATATAACACAATGTATAGACGCTTCAACAAATGTTTTCTGATTGAATAAAGGAGTACAAAAGCGTACAACTTGCTATTAACAAATCGCTGCTCACTGAGAGTATGTCTACTCTGCCTGCTGCCCAGAACACATAAACCTGATGAACCACACACACACACACATAGAGTATAAACCCACCAATCTGTGCTGATTCAAGATTTTTATTCATCACATGCCTAGTTATACCAGTACAACACACAGTAAAATTCATTTTTTTGGGCTGGGCATAGATAGAAGATATTCAAGTTAGTACAAATGCACACAGTCATGTGACCACTGAGAAATTAAATACTGTCTGTCCCACAAAATAAAACTTTCAGATAATCACTTGCTAAATATGACTGCAGTATATTGATTAGAAAGTGATCCTCTCTCCCTCTCTCTGACGGGCAGGTGACATTCCATCAGGCTCAGCGGGAGCGTAATTATTACAAAAAAGCACACAGACACACACTCTCCCTCTTTAAGGATTACATGAGAAACACCAGATGACTATTATTGTGTGTTAACTAAAAATGTCAATGCTGGACTAATTAATTTCTATTATTTAAATTACTGCATTTACAAAGTTCTAAATTTTCAAAGCTAAGCCAAACCTAATTTACAAACATACAGAAACAAGGGAAAAAATGTTGAAGTTTCAAACTTTCAACATATAGAGAATTTTATTAATGCGATGGCTAATAGAAGAAAAAAACGGGCGGACGTGATGGCAAGCTGCTTAAACTGAACAACACTGTCCACCACACACACACACACACACACATCTGCTGAGTAGCAAATGCAAAGATCCTAATGACACACTATCAGTGGTGAGCGTCCTTAGCCGTTGCTGCTAAAAAGACTGGTGCTAATTGGAATGTCTCTCTCATTTTTTTTATTCTTCTTCCTGTTGTTGTTTTCAATGAAGAAGAAAACGAAAAAAAAAAAAAAAACACAACCTGCTTACACAATGCGCTTATTGGCGGTTGTCAGTTTTGGGCATTATTAGTATCACTTACTTTATGATCAGGACAATGCTCATCATTACTGCTCAAAGCTAAAGCGTATTGTTACCAAAAAAAAAAAAAAAAAGGCCCGTGTCACTCAAAAGCCGGAGAGACTGAGCGGCAAGGCGCGGGTCCATGAGAGAAGAAACCGTTAAATAAACCGGCGCTGACCTCTTGCCTCCGACAGGGAGGGAAAGGCTCCTCTTATAGACAAATTCCCTTTTTAACTATTAAACTCCTGTCACTTCTGTCAGCCTATGGTAATTAGGGAATTCAGCAGGAGGGGATTTGAAAAGAAAAAGAAGAGAAAAATAAAATAAATTATTCGTTTGTGGCTACGGATGTGATTAACACATCCATAAAGGTAAACGTGAATGCCAGTGATTATCTTGTCATTTGGAGTCAGTTATTTATTTGCATATTTATTTATTTAGAAAAAGTGGCCACAGCTCCAGCAGACTGCTGACGATTTACAGCGCTTCCTTTGTTTCCCGGATTTATCAGACAACTCGAAAACAATGAGTCCAGCTTCTGCGCTGACAACCGGGCACAACTGATGTCTATTTTTCACGTTATTAACTCATAAATAAACAAAACAATTAAAACAATTCACAAGTTGCACCAAGTTTTCATTCAGAGAACAGCAGAGTGCTGAGGATCTCATGTCATGACAGAGGAGACCAACAAAAGGCCAAGGGAGTGTGTGTGTGTGTATGTGTGTGTGTTTGCATGTGCATCATATGTAATGATAAGAAAGATTGACGTATGATATGACACAAAAAAATAATAAAGCGCTTGAAATGTAGGATTGTGTGTGTGTGTATACATGCATGAACTTTGAGCTTGCTCTACAATGGCACACTGTCCATACCCTGCAGAGGTCAAATCTACACTGTGGAATGGCGTGGAATTCACGTCTAATGTGGAACTTTCAGCTGCTCAAAAGAGGAACAAAGGACAGGCACTGCCCCCTAGTGTTTTACTCCACAAGACATGAGAACAAATGATCGAGAAAGGGAGAGAGAAAGAAAAAAGGAGGAAGAGAGATGAAGATGAAGTGAGAAAAAGGAGAGGGGGTTACTTTTGGTCGCTTGGGAGGTGGCATCACGTCTCAAAAAAGGCCTGGAGGTAGGACAGGGGTGTGTGTGTGTGTGTGTGTGTGTGAGTAAGCGAGAGTGAGAAGAGTGAGAGATGAGAGTATCAAGGGGACAGACAAAGATGGAGGTGGGGCACCAAGGGGGTGAGGCGGAGCGTCAAAATATTCTGACATCAGTAAAAGAGCGAGAGGAAGGAGGGCAGCACCCAATACAACAATGTGGGTCCGGTACAGGGGACAGACTTGGTGTGAAGATGACTAACAACACAGGCAAGAAAGTAGTGAGCAGACAGACAGACAGATAGAGACAGACTGCACTGAAAAAGCTGCAGCACCGACATGCACAATGAAGCTGGCTTGGAGTGACAGTGAGGTCACAAGAGGTGGGCGAAGTAAGCAAGGCAACTTTGGGAAAAACAAATTAATATGAGGGCCTGGTCTGTGGCAAGTGGCATCACCCAGGTGCCGAATGTCGGCCGGTTCTCGCTGGTTCCCAAAATTCAGCACTGGGCGGGCACATGCACCAGAAGCAGCACCTTTACCAGCACAGAAACCAGTTAAACCGTGATTCTGAAACCCGAACAGTGTCCTGTCCCAAGCACAAAGTGAGTAAAGGAGCTAATCACACTGGCTCTTTACTGAAGGATGTGGGAGGGATAGTGAGAGAGAAAGAGAGAGACAGAGAGTGAGTAAGAGAAGTCTTCCCCCCCCTCTCTCTCTTCCTTCCTCAGTATTTCTTGCCCTGCCATAATTCACAGCACATAAAGCCTTAAACAGACACATAAAACAGCTCATCTCTATTCAGTGTCCACTTTCCGCACTTCAGAATTAAATATGTTTCGCCGCAGCTACATAACTAAAAACCAACCCACGCCCCACACCAAACGGCTGGCCTCAAAGAGCCGTAAAACACTCAGACCGCTGCTGACAAACCGCTGCTCGCAAACCTCAGGATAAAAAAAAGAAAAGAAAAAAACTTCAAGTTTCTGCCAGAGGGTGTAAATAAACACACACGCCTCACGTCTTATTACGCAGCAGCTAGTTCTGGTTTGGGTCTGGTTTGTTGTACAGTATGGCAGCAACATGCACAACGCGCAGAATTACTCCGCTTTTTATGGTAAAGAACAACTGATGTACATGAACTTATACTATTAACATATAGGGCAGTATTTTAAAAGCATTTAAAAGTATTTTAAAAGACCTGCTTCCAGTCTTGTATTGCTTGCCCTATAGTACCACCTTGTCATTTGTAAAAAAAAAAAAAAAAAAAAAGTAAACGCAGGCGTATGTGTAAATTTATGCAATAAAATATTTTTATTAGCACTATAGGCTTCTTATTTTCATTTTAAAGGAGCATAGAAATAAAAAGATATAGAACGCCTTCTGAAGATGGATTTAAATCATTTAAAAGATATCTTTCCATCCTCCCAATCGATCAGTCTTCTTCTTCACCTGAGATAGACATATACTTTGTAAAGGAAATTTGATGATGATGTTGATAATGATGCTGGTGTTTGAGAGTATCTTGCATGTCGCCCTGTAAATCTGTATCCACTGTACAATAAACACTATGCTAACTAAACTTTCTGTTCCCCCATATATGTTCCCCCATATTTAATTTATCCATCACTGACTGTAAACATATAATGTATGTAGGTGTAGCTTCTGAGTTTGTTTTGTGTCAAAAGTGTTCATTTTCATTTTTGTGTTTAGGAATGTTAGTTGTGTACATGTGTTTTTTACTGAATGAAACTCGGCCTCTGTTGCTGTTCAACTCTTATTTTAATTGTTTTGCTGCATGATGATGTGAGTGCATATCACAAACCCACTGATGCCAGTTTATTTTATTATTTGCAAGAAAGGTACCTGCAGGAAATGGCCATGGTTCATAAGGAAAGCTACATAAATTGATAGTCAGGTATATAAATAATGACTGAGAGTGTGAGTATATATGTGTGTGTGTGTGTCTGGCTCTGGGCCGCAGCACTGTAAAAGATTATTAAGATATCTGCGCTGAAGTTTTCTCTCCCTGCTACCCTGGGCAGGTCTGTGCGTTGAAGATGAACTCTAAGTAGCACTGTCTTCAGGAGGGGAAAAAAAACACAGACCGTGATCAATGCGAAAAACGCAGCGGGCTCCTGTGGACAGGCCAATCAATGCTGCAAAGAACCTTGCCCAGGGCCGTTATGCAAATGGAGGCACGTCCTGTAACCTCGGGACTGAACAGGCGCTCTAGATCAATGGGCCTGACGGAGACCTAACAGCCATATCAGCCACAGCCAGTAAATATGGAATGATGAATCCCCACAGATTCAAGTGAACTCTTAAACTAGCAGCGCTGCCGCACGCATCTTACTGAGGTGGGCGAAGGAGGGCGGTGTGGGAGAGGGAGAAAGGTAAAGGACAGAAAAAAAAACAAAAAGGAGTGAAGGAAAGTGTGTGTGAGAGAGAGAGAGAGAAAAAAAAACTGCAGGAATAGACAATACCACAAAAGTGGAATATAATATATTTAAGTTGTTGAGTTAGTCACGGGAGATGATTTTCAGTTTTATTGTCATGGCAACATTGGAGTGTTGGGAAAGCCTTGAAGGTGGGATGAGAAAAGGGATAGAGGGAATGGGGGCAACCTTCCACCTATCACCCACCCCAACGGGGGAAGAAGAACATCATGCAGGCAGATGCAGCACAGCAGGAATTATATTCGGAGACATAACCAGGAACACTTTCTTCCCAGTCAGCTACTGTGATATCCTTCCACCGGCCACTCTGTTTGAGCGTTTTTTTCTAGCATTTCCAACCATCCCCAGAGTGTGAAAACATTCTGATCCACTCCAACCAACACAGCACTGACGCCCCACTACAACTACAAGTTGCAAATGGTCCCACACCAGACCATCTCTCATCCACACTGGCCCCTTGGTCAGAAACACACCACTGATGAATAGGCTAATGTGTTTCTAATTAAGTGGCCAGTAAGAGTACATGCTTGCACCTAGAAGACTGAGGGGCCCGCTGATCAGCAGCAGCGTGGCTGTAATAATGGGATATTCGGATTCTTATTGGAACATGTTCTGCATTCACATGGAAATGGCGCGGAGTGCTTGAACTCCCCCATGAGGAGGCAGACAAAAGAGGCTGATAACAAACACTAGCGACACATGGGCGCACACAAACATCTCCCATTTACAATCAAAGAGCACTATCACTCCTCTATTACAAAAACACACAGACACACACACACACACACACACACCCCTTCAAAAACAGCTCACTGAAGTGCGTCTTATCGCTGTTTGTGAGACAGCACCACTCCAAAAACACACACACACACGTGCGCATGTGAGACTAGGTTTATTATTAGAGGAAAAAACAGCTCTTATCGGCATGTGTGTGCGCTGCCCCGCTGTTAGGCAACAGTGGATAATTAGACAGGTTGGCCATGAATGGACGGTACACACACCATGGACAAAAAACTGACATGGAACCAAGCAGTGGCTCACGGATACCCGTAGAAAAAACAAAGGCTCGGTAATGCTGACATCATTTTCAACAGTCTGTTTATCCTGCTGAGGAAACTTTAACCTCTTAAGCAGCACAGTGGTGTTACCAGACACGTCCAGACCAACTGGTACAACTTTAAAACTATGCTATAGCATCAATAAAAACCATGCTACGATGTATCTTTTGAAAACTTGCGGTGTTAGGAGACTATTGCACCTAACCATGGAAATAAAGCTTCTACATCTTCGATGCAACCATCCAGCTTACTCTATGTCAGCACAGCAATTAGAATTATTTCCAAAATCCAGATGATGCAAACTCCAAGCCAGAGATTTGATACCCTAGGAAAAATAAAAATGTTCTAAATTACATATATTGGATATTCAGTGCCCATTGTGATTCGTTTATCGTGACTCATGTTCCTGTAACAGAATGTATGAGTACCAGAACCTTTGAATGCAAATGTCCTCAAATATTGAACAAATATTATATGTTCGCATCCCCTTCTTGGCATCAGCATCATATGTCTATAAAAAGCCCTAATGGAGTCAAACACTGTGAGAGTGTAATACAGCATGATTTAGCGGTGTGTTTGGGTTTTGGTTAATTGACAGGCAGAGCCTGCCTTGCTGCGCCTGGGCGCTGGGTTAACACAGGTACTTGGTCATTGCGAGGGCTGGTACCTAATTACGTTCGGAATACAGCCCCCTGTTCTCCGTCCGCGCGTAGGGGGAAACCTGTCTAGACATTTTTCATGTGTAATGCACCTTGACGGCAAATTGATATCAATTAAAAACGTTTGCGGACGGCCCCCCATTCAGCAAGAACAAGCTGCCGGTGCTAGATTGTGCCATGTCTCATCCTCATGTCCCATCAAAAAGAGCAGGAGGAGAAAAAAAAAGGAAAGAAATGGAGCCAGGATGAGCATACATAGCTGCCACAGTATGACCAAAGCGATGGATCATGGTTTCAACAGTGGAAAATCAGTGAACACCAGAGACGGCGTTTCCATGACCATTAAAGCACAAGAACCAATATACAAACAATGGTAAAATATAATGTATAATATGGGAACTTCACTGTGGCCTTTGTTACCGGTGCCTGAATAATCACTGACTGAACGCCAAGGTGAAGTCTAAAAGATTGAAAATGTGAGAACCTTGAATCTATGCCTGTAGAAAGTTAAACCATTAAACCCCAATCAGGACCATAGCGTCAGCATCCAGACGAGTCGATTTTAGGCCAGTCTGAGACGAGTGGAGACCATTCGGACACGAACTACATGGGGTTGAGCTTATTTGCATATGAGGGTTTTTTTTTTTTAAATGCGAACAGCAGCAGTCGCTCTCTTCCACAGATAGACTCAATTGTTCTCTTATTCACATACAAAGAGACACAAAGACGACGTCCTCACAACACAAACAGATTTGTAGTTCTGTTTTTTGTGTCGCACCAAAGGTAAAAAATCGTGTAAATATGTAACACTCTCACTCAGACATGCGCTTGCATTCAAAACCGCACACACGCACGCGCTGAAGGGCTCATGTCCTGCTGTGCCGCCCGGTCAGGGTGGTCCTTTTGTCTCGCTTCAAAGCGACACGTAGCTCGTTTCTGCCCCCGACGCCGCTCTGAGGCGGCAATAAGCGCTAAATCCCGCCGCTAACTGCCACTCCCTGCTAATGCTTATGGGATGTCAGGGCTGAACGCCGCAGCTAGCCGCCGCTGTCGATTAATCTCGTTCCTTCCGTCTCGCGTTCAGGCGGAGAGGAATTCCCACAACTGCGTACACCGCCATCGCAACAGCACAGTTACCAATGTGTTGTTAGCTTTGCACTGCGCCATTACCTGAGCCTTCTCCCACCTCCAGAGGAACACGACAATTATGGGATTCAAACCCCCCCGCTGGGAGCCGCAGAGAGATGCGCCAAAGAGGGCTGCTTCACCCCACCACCGATGGGGAGCCCATTCCAAAACATCCAGTGGACCTCAGGTATGAATACAAGCAATGGCAGACTGCGTCATGTTGGACAAAGGATACGTTCAGGCCGATGAATCGTGACAGGAGAGGAGAGTGTGCACCGTGTGCTGTGCTGCTGTGTATCACATGTGACAATCACTTCACTTTATACTCGAACAAGCTGTGTTTGCACCATTAATAACTGATAAATGTGAGATTCTGCTGCACAAGTGAGAGAACAAAAACAACACCGACTGGGGTTTAGACAATCGTACATGATATCCAAAATCCTAAAATGTTCCAAAGTATGAATGCCTGCAGGAGACGCTTGCTGTTTTCTTGAGGAGGAACACATCAATAGCCAATCATCTTCATATCTGTGAAAATCAACTAGCGCAGTGGGCAAATATCTGTTATTGCGCACATCTTGCAAAAACACGGCACTTAAAAACACAAGCACATATCTGTAACCCAGCTTGGGATGTAATGAAGAAAATATATATATATAATAACATGCTTTGCATGCTTAAAAATGCATGTGGATGACGGTCAATAAAAATAATATTCATGTTGATGCTTTTATGCCATTTGCCATCTGTGGCATATTAGCTGGGACGTCCCATGTAATGTTCTTGACTGAAGCCTTACTGCACTGTTCATGCATGTGGATGTTGGCAACAGTCATAAATAAATAATATTCATTTATTGAAGGATTTATGGCCTTGCTTTTTTGTCCGGCCCTCGCCATGCCATAACAAATGGCCTTATCCGTCAGTCCGAGGAAAACACATTTAAGAAAGTACTGGTTGTTGACGCCAAGTCAGTTTCTAAGCAAAACCTCTGACCCGACCGTGCCTATTGTCCCCGACTCGAAGATTGTAATTTTGAAGTCTGAAAGCCAACATTTGCATTTACCGTCAGACTACTGTGTAGTCTGTCACCCTGTGCCCTGTCCCTGGAGCTGGACATAGCTGTGGTCATGTAACGAGATTCTGACCATAACAGAACTTTATTGTGTTTGGTCCCACAGACTCAAGACCGTCCATCGTTGAACGTTGGTCTGTGTCTCTGTCTATCTGACCTCATGACCAGCGTTTTTGGCTGCGACAGCAAAAAAAAAAAAAAAAAAATCTGAAAAGGCTTTCTCTCTCTGGACCGCAGGCTCAGACTCTGCCTTAAGGGAGTGTGCATGTTTCTCTCTCACCAGCGGCATACCAGTACGGATGCAAGTAGGAGAGAGGTGAAAGCGAGGGAAGCAAAAGAGAGAGAGAAAAAAAACCTGTTCAGGGCTTATAGAGCTATCCTCTCCTGAGAGGCTCTCTCAATCTCTCACACACACAAACATACACACACACACACACACATGACTGATGCGGCACATATAGAAATGCTCCCACACATTTGCCTACTGGGAAACGGATGCTTTGTTATGTAACTCTTGTATAAGACCATCCATAAGCATGCTGCTGCTTCATCTGCATCGGACAGGAGGCGGGGTCACAGTCGTCCACCTGGGTACCACACCCCTTCCTGTATCACCATACAATCAAGAATCAGGGAACTGCAAGGAAACAACTCAACACAAGACCGTGAGAGACTGCAGGAACAAATGTATAGGGAAAAGATGGAGGAAAGAGAGGAGGGGAGAGTGTGAAGTCGGGAATGAAGGGACGGCAGGGTGGGGGCCGTATACACATGCCGACATAAAGCCTTCGGCCCTGCAGCAATTCTCTCTCATTCAAAGGCCTTTAGCTGGTCTTTGATGTGACTATAATTAGTCCATACACTCTATGAAGTGCTTTAAAAGAAAATGAAAATTGCAATGAAACAGTTCAGCACTCCAAACGCAGGGGACGAGGTGGGGGGGTGGGTGGGGGCACCGCACGCACAGGAGAAATTAATCGGGGCAGCTTTTTGATGTGCCTGATCAGAAACATGTTTATTAACTGCAAAGGGGCGCTGTAATTAACCCGCGGACAGCCTGTTTTCTCTGGGTCTTCTTATGTGTCAAACGGTTCATCTCAGTAAAGCTCCTACTCTGCCTCTCTTTTTCTCTCCCAATGGACCGTTTTCTCTTCAATTAGCTACAGGAATTTCATTTTTTTCCTTCTTGCTTCCTTCTCTGTCGTTGCTGTATGGAGGAGTCCATTCCATGCAGGGAGACAGCAGAGCCAGGAAAGATGGCTTCCAGGACTAAGGGTGACTGATGCGGAGGTGATAGGGTTCAGGGTTTAAATGACAGTGAACTGGTTCTGGGCAGAGGATCGATTGGTTTTAGCACAGTGGTTCCTAACACAGTCTCCCGTGTGGCCCAGTCAGTCCCGACTTAAACACACTAGGGCCATGTAATCTAAGTGTCTGGACCACTGATCCTCCTGAAGCTGGGAAAAAGTAAAACATGGACTGGCTTATTGGGAACTGGGACTGGGTTGGGAACCGCTACCTTAAAGGACCACGGACAGCTGGGAAAGGAGTTCCAGAAGGTAGCTGACAATAAATAAAGGTATAGGATTAAATTAATTAAATTAAATTAATGAATTATGGATATTGAGAGCCTAGGACAGGGGTATATTATGGGGTGTTGATTGGCTGCAAAAATCCATGTGTAATATCTGAGCGTCATTCAGTTAATTAAGCCTGCAGGTTGGAGAATCAGTGGATGGACAGATGGAAAGATGGATGGAAGGATACACGAAACAAGTCAAAAATTCATGGTTGAATAGGTGGGTTGATTAAGATGTAAAAGGTACTGGTTAAATGTAGTAAATAGTACACAACCACTACAGAAATGGGCTGAGGGTTGAGAGGCAAAGTGAGTAGAGAATAAGAACTGGCTGATCATTTGTCAGGCAGGGAATGATACATACATTTCTCATTCCTGCTGCCTCTCTGGGACCACATCCCATACATATATGCATCCAATTAACTGCTCAGGGTCACAGGGAAGATAGGGTCTTTTGCTGCTATCTTCAAGAACAATGCATACGTATGGGTGTGTTTTAAAAAAAGGGGGTCCAGTCATTTCCACATCCCCACGACAGCCAACACCAATTAACACGATGGGCTATAAGGGACCACTTCATTGCAAATACAAATGACTACCTAAAGATATGAACCAAGCGAGGTAGCGCTATGCACATCTCAATGAAGAAAAGTGGGGCTTCTGTGCTGTTCCACCTACGGAAATCTGCATATGAGAACACAAGGCGAGCTGGGCCTGTTTGTCGACATTACACTTACAAATATAACCTCATATGAATCTCAGAACAGTGATTGCTCGATATACAGCGGGAAGCCAGCGCGCACACATACACAGACTAAAGCATAAACAGCATTTTTCCTCTGTCTTTGTTTGTGTTGATGTGTTTGTGGTTCCTTTGTAAATACGTTCATGCGTTTTCATGAGCTTACGGGTGTCAGAAGCTACTAGACGGAGGAGAACAAACTGGGGGGAAAAAAAAAAAAAGACTCAAATTCCCAGGATGCCATGCTGCACTGACACTCAAGACTTTTTCTCCTCTAAGGGCTCATGACTAAGAGCTCAAGAGTCAGCGTCAACTTCACCAAAGGGAGGGAGAGCGAGAGGCAGAGAGAGGGGAGAGTACAACGAGTTCAAAGAGTCCGACTCGATGTACAACAGACTGACAGCGGAGAAGAAAGGTGGAGAAAGAAAGAGAAACCAAAGAGTCTCTAGAGAGCACAAAGGAGAAAGAGAGACAACCACAGCACTGAGGCTGTCACGGACAAAACAGCTCATGAATATGGACGAGTCATATTAAAATTACAAAACACAAAGACGGCAGGGGAAAGAAAGTGTGTTTTAAGAAATATATTCCTGGAATTATCAGAGGGACATGGGCCCACACCCAAGCCCCACCCCCTCACGGTGCACACAGTCTCCCACCCCCAAGCACCATCAAACCGACTGAGAGTGTAGGAAGGGAGAGAGAGAGAGAGAGAGAGAGAGGGAGATGCTTTAAATAATTTGGGTTCATGGAGAGTGTTTCTGCGAAGCGGCGAGATCAAAGCCACCAGCGGCAGAGCGCTGCTCCCGCTGCCACTGCGGTTAGCGCCCATAGAACCTGCTGCTGTCTCACCGCGGGCCGGAGCATCTTACGTAACCCAGCTAGCCTGGAGATAAGAGATCCCGTCTGGCTCGCTAACACAGCTGCAGAAGCTATGACCCAAGATTTCTCTTGTTTTAATAATGAAATGCAGGGTGAAGGGGGCGATCTGGTTCCTCCCATCCTTCTACATTCATTCCTCCCACAGATCTATGGAAAAAGTGTATCGCTAAGTTGAGGAGGCAAATTGTGCTGTAGGATGAGGCTGAGTAGGCAGTTTTCTCAAAGAAACGTGAGCTTGTGTATTTTCAGAACTGCATTTGAGCGACACTGGTGTGTACATGTACAGCTTGATCGCAGCCGGACAGCTAAAGAGCAGCTTAGGCCGAGGTTAGGCTCACATGAGAAAACCAGATCAATTAGTGTCGCAGATGGGGTATGAGTTTTGCTTGAGTTTATGTATTTATATTTTGAACATTTTTACCACCATTTATTGAAGTGAACAGATAGGGAAAATGTTTAGGTGTGTGTGTGTGTGTGTGTGTGTGTGTGTGTGCGTGTGTTAAGCACCAAATAAAAATGACACTCACCAGATCAACAAAGCACAGGCCTCCATAACTGTGGGCAACAAAAAATATGTTCCTGGCCATGGCTTTGGATATGAAGTGATCCCACACGTACAGCGTGTGCTCCTCTGGAGAGCTGTTTAGCTGCAAAGAGAGAAAACATACATACCTATTAGGGCACGGATATTCTGAAAAGCTTCCTGTAAAAAAACACCAGTTTTCAAACCAATGAATGTACAAAGGTGTGTGTGTGTGTGTGTGTGTGTGTGTGTGTGTGTGTGTGTGTGTGTGTGTGGGGGGGGGGGGTCATTAATTAAAGCAGATAGCGAATAAAAGTGACTTTCTGTGAGTGTCAATAAAGATAAAGCCCACCCTGCCCGGGTGGGTTTGAACCCAGCAGCTGGTCGATCTGCCCCACCCGGGTACAGAGGACAACAAGGAGAGAGTGCAAGTCCCCCAGAGCACACTTCTAATTAACCCAGCGATTATCTGCTGCACAGTTAACACTGTAGCCACACACACAAACATATACGCACAGCAAACACAAATTCTTTAGTAAAATAGGAGCATCTCTGCTGTGCGGTCCAGCCGGAGCCACTCAGCCTAAATGACGAGAATACGGGCCTTCTACTTTTCATACAAGGATAGGATTAAAATCCTGTCCCAAACTTCTGATCATTGATCAATACTGAATATAAAAAGTGCTGAACACCCCAGCAACTTTGTCTTTCGTTTCTTCACGTCTCCTAAACTTCTTCCGAGCTCCAAACTGCTCGTTTAGTCAATGCGTGACCAGCCTCAACTCTCGGGCTTCGCTGCTCAGAAGTCCGTGGCTCAACTAAGGCTTAAACTCCATCACCAGAAACCAAGACATGCGCCAGTAGTCACTGCTACACAACGAAAGGGACGCCGCCAACCGACATCATTTTCATTAGTAAAATAGTTAGATAGTGAATAGTTCTGGGGATGCCCACTTTATTCGCATATTGCTAAGATCAGTATATTGTTAAAGTTTACTTTCTCGGCGGACAAGTGATCCAACCGGAGAAATTATTAATAATTATCTAATTACCATTAACTAATTCATAATCACACCTACCAGAGAATACCTTGTATGTATCTGAAGTAATTTTTGCTACCAGCATAGCACTGGATTCATGGAAAATAAAACTGAAATTGTTAAAAAATGTCAAATCAGCGCATACAATGCCCTTCAAATGTCTTATATTCACTCACCTGACATTAAAGATTACAGATGGAACTCGAGTTATAAAGGAGTTAATTGACTGCGGGTCACTTAAATGGTGCCCACATGTCAGAAATGCATGTGGCCACAAACAAGCAAGCAAATGAAGTTCAGTTTAATGTACCTACAACTAACTGGCCGAGGGCATGTTACCAATCAAGCTATATCTACAGTAACACAAAGGTTCATGCCTGTTCAGGTGTATAAATATAGATGTAAGTTAGTTCATCATGCCTAAACCAATCAGATTCATGCAATACTTTCATGTCAATTTGAAAAGAAAAAAAATGCAGGAGACAGTTTTGACCACCATAGCCTGTTTTATCCGTCCACATCAGTTTATCAGCCAGATAAACAGTGAAAGTGAAATAAACCAAAAAAAAAAGCAGAGCTGAGAGAAACGGAATAACACACTCACACACACTGAACAAGCAGCAGTGTAAACATGCCGTTTAAAACTAAGAGCTCTTTTAAAATCTCCTGACCTTGGTTGGGTCAATTCACGCTCACTAACACACGTGATGTTTTTCTGTTTATGGTTATTGAGTGCGAGTAAACAGGCAGTAGGTGAGGTGGGAAGGAGGCAGTTTGGGGCGTGATGCAACCGTCTGAAAACAAAACTTCACCCCTGAGCGCCTGGGTGTCACGGCATGTGTGTGTGTGAGGACAAGTGCACGTGTGTTTGTGTGATCATTAGTGAATTAACGTGTGTGTGTGTGTGTGTGCGCATGTATTGCCATAGCATTTGTGTATAAGGCCTGGGTGGACACACTCATATACAGTTATTGCGTGACGTGCATGTGAGTGTGTGTGTGTGTGTGTGTGTGTGTGACCTGTTGTTTGAAGGTCTGTGACATCAAAGCCCTTTGAAGATAGCTGCTCTGACACTGCACCTCATTTCACTTGAGAGTCTGTTTTATAACACCCCCCACTACACAAATACACAAACACACAAACACAGCTTGCCTACCCCCTTCTCCACACACTTCTATACAGACAACACACATTTTCCCTCTAAAATACTAACAGACACACACACAGACACAAAGACTTGACACACACACACACACACACACACACACACACACACACAAAGACTGATATACAGAGCAACACATTCTCATCCAGACACACACACACAAACACCTCTCAACCCTGGCCCATTCTCTCCCTATCAGATCTGCTGTTCTGTAGGTCTCCGGAGTGTCAGGTTGGCATGTGCATGCTTGTATGTGTGTGGGCACTGTTGTGATGTGAGTGTGTGTATCCCCAGCCCTGCTGCCCGATGCATTGGCACAGGTAAACCTCGGTGCCTGTCTCACCCTTATCAACGGGCACGGCGCCCGGCACCTGGCCCTTCTCTCTCGCCGCCTCCGGTGATTGACTGGCCGCATCGGCGCGGGTGCGCGGTTTATCGCAGTGGCATTTGCATATTTGTGTAATTATTTCTCGGGGTTAATTAGTTCCCGTGGAAACGCGGTGCCCTCGGAGACCATCTCTCCAGTGGTGACAGGTTCGCCAGGCTTTGAGCCGGGTTTGTTTGTTTATTTGTATATTTTTTTGTTGTTGTTGTCGGTGGTTTGCGTCGCCTCTGCCCCATGTGTGTGCCAGCTCTGTGAGACTCCCCACTGCTAACCTGTTGCCAGTTTCCATTAATACAGCGGCGGCCTGTCACCACCTCTCAGACAGAGAGAGCATGTGTGCAATACATGCCTGAGCATGTATGTTTATAACAATGTGAAAGAAAAAAAAAATATATATATATATATATATATGTGTGTGTGTGTGTGTGTGTGTGTGAGTTTGTTTGTTAAAAAAAACAATGTGTTTATATATATAAATAAAAACACACACCTAACTACAGCAAAATCAAGTGTGACACTGACCATAAACAATATAATAAGACAGAATTATGTGTCAGAATGGATTTATGGTGAGATTGTGCCACTCACAGTTTTCATTTAAGTCTGAAGGAATGCCTGATTATTAATGGCTATTTTATAACACTCATGCACAAAAAAAAAGTTAATTTACTTATTTACCTACTCTATGCACAACTGATAATTGCCAACATAATTACAAAATTAAAAAAGAGGTTCCTTCAAATATGAAACATACCTGCTATACTTCATTTTGCTTCTAAACTGGAACCATAAACAATAATGCATCACTAAATCCACATTGGCCAAGCAGCTTGGGGTCATTGGCGTGGGGTTGAACCGCTCTTCCATTGTGGCCCTCAGATTACTGGGTAAGGTTAGTGTAAGGCTAGAGAATGATCCTTTCACCAAAAAAACACAACAATTTCGCTCTTTCTCTCCTGCTCTGCTTGACTGAACCAACCACCAGCACCGGGACATTCCCCTGTGATAGGCAAACACACGTGTGAATCTCATTTGAATACCTAATAATACTTCCCTTCTCTGGTAGGGAGTGGGATTACACTGCACCGGGCCTAAAGATTAAATATTAAACACGTTGAGCGGTAATAGTGTGTTTGGGATTAACTCCAAAAAGCCCCATTAACGTCACAGACCTTTGGCTCTGCATAAGGCTGTTCTCACAATCACATGAATGGACGTCAAACTGCAGCTCTTTTACTTGCTTGTGGTCCATCTTAGAACCCTAGAGGTATCAGAGTGACGAAGAGAGTAGTTTATGAGCAGCAGGAGAAGCCAGGTAAACCGGACAAACCTGCAGGGCAGCCAGTCGGCGTTATCACTGCAGCCTAAATGAGTTTGCCAAAAAAAGAGGGCAGCATGCTGTGGTTGGATGGTCAGCACGGCCTGCTGTTATACACACATCAACCAAAACCAATTTAATTCAGTGTACATTTTGTTAAAAATAAATAAATAAAAAATATATGTACACAGACACACACACACACAAAACCCAGATAAACAAAACAGTGACCAGTCTGGAAAATCTCACATGCAAATGTTTCTACCAGAAAAGGCGGGATAAAAACGAGTGACAGGGGTAAGTGGGGGAAATACATAAATAAAAGTTTTGAATGACAATGAAAAACAGGAAAAAATATCCTGATGAACAGATGACACACTAGAAGGTCACTTCAGTCTGGTCATCCTTTATCCTGGTCATCTGACTCTGCGTGTGTGTGTGAATGTGTATATATTTTAACTGTTGCATTGTTTTAAATCAATAACTAATTAACGAAGTACAAAAGGGACCAGGACTGGTTTTGAGGGATTCTTTGCTCAAAAGAAGAAGTGAAATAAAAAAGGAGCTGCTGGCTGCAAACTGAGAGAAAGGTCATCGCTGTGACATCTCCACCTGCTGTTTCACCAGGGTGGCCATGATTGCCAGCTGAAATGAGATTCTGTATTTTTAATTGAGGTTGCCTTGTGTGTGTGTGTGTGTGTGTGTGTGCGCATGCGTGAATGATCGCAGTTGAGGTGTGCTTTCCTGGTTGACCTGTTAGGATGATTGGGTGGATGTATATAAAAAGATAAACCACCGAGACCCCATTCTGAGTGAGCAGAGGAATGGACAGCTATATATGGCATCAAACAGGAGGCTCCTGTGACATGATTAGGGCAATCTCACTAACACACTCATATTTCGTACACCGACATATATTCTCACAGCTTTCTTCTGTGAAGATGAGTATGCGTGTGTGTTACTTGGCAACTCGGAGAGAGCATGCTGCAGAAGTATGTATTTTAGGAGGCCATACTGTGCAACACTCTTTCCCAGGTAATTGTTTCAGAGTGACAATGCAGGAGGGAGAGGAGAAAGGTGAAGGTGATCCAAGCAGAATCTATGCAGCCGAATACATATCTGCTTTTCCCCAACATGGTTGTTGGCATGGTGACGTGCACAGACTGTATGGACAGTGCACGTAAAACACTTGCCTGGACAGCGAGGACAACGACCGCCAGGTGCCTCTTTGCAACAGGGGCGCAGAGGACAGAGAATACATAATGCATTCCACTGCTTACCACACACAAACACACACTCACACATACATATAACAGGAACATGCTGTAGCTAAACGAACACACATGCTTGCATATGAACATATGAATTAATTTTGAATGCATGCAGTGTCGAACGAAAAAAAATATATTTCTGTTGCCCCCGATACATTATTATCTGGCATCCCTGCATGCATTACTGGATGAGGTTTAAATCATCCACAGTGAGGATGTTGGATGAAAGCTGTCAATAATTGCTATTGGCTCCTCCCATTTTGAATGTTTATGAATTTATGAAACCCTTATGTTCCATCTTCATGGTGACAAATGTCAGATAACTAGCATAACTGTCCTTTGGGGTTTGTATCCATATAATGTGGTAAGTCCCACACAAGTGTATACAAACTATACACACTATAAATGCGTGCATTGCATTTAAGTACAGCACTATTAAAAAAAACGCACACACACATTTGGCTTACAGCTGCACACGCTCTCACACACCTACATTTGCACCACCTAATCCTGTCATTGTGCCACCCTCGGTCACCTTAACACCTAACACCAGGACCAGGAATCAGGCCACTTCTGCAGCGTCCCACCGTCTCACCTGTTCACCAGGTGGAGGAGTAAAAGAAAGGGAGGGTTGGGCCAGACAGGCCCGGCTGCTCATGTTCTCGTAGGCTTTTGTGCATCACCGGGTCGCCGTGACAGCGAGCGGCGAGAGAATGAGTCAGAGGAAGTGAGATCTCAGCGCCGGAGTGCTGCCACAGACTCAGGTTGCATCTGAGAACATCTGATACGCGCCGTCCCTGCAGCTCTTAAGAAATGAACCAAGCCTGAGAAAGAAAGACAAGAAAAGGGAGAGAGAGGAAGGGGAAAAAAATGTGGTACACAATCTGCCACCTTTGAGAGCTGGCGGAGGAGCTGGAGGAGGCCTCATTCTCCCTCGCTTTCCGTGAAAGTTTTTTTGGATGAGAAAAAGGGAAAAAAAAATGTGACAATATGAGATGAGAAAGTGAGAGTGACGGGTTTGGTGGTGGACGGGGGAAGAAAGCGATTCCAGTCATTTACGAAAATAAGTGGCGCTTGAAAAGAAAGAGCCCCACCCCCCCGTCCCGGCCCACTCCCCCACCCCCCTTGCTCTTTTTCCACAGGCCGGGGGCCTAATCCAAGCCAGTCATCCTTGAATGAAAGCTCTGGAAGCTTCTTAAAGGCCATGAATGTGTTTTTGTCCGCGCTACTCCTCCGCTTGGCTGACAGAAAATAGGTAACTGGATTAGGGCGACAAATTCAGAGTAAAGAGAACTCCCCAAAAAACTCCTGTATGTGCCCCCCCCCCCCACACTCCACTCAGCGTGCTGAATCAGGAGGGGGGGGCGACGTGCTGTGATGCAGAGATTAGGCAAGGTTGGGGGAGCAGGCTGTATGGAACGGGCGGGGCCTAAAACCCCAGATTCCTAAAAGCAGTTAAGGGTCTATTAATGGAAGTAAGGAAGCGCACTAATCAACTCAACTCTATCACAGGGGTCCTGTGAGTGAGTGTGTGTGTGTGTGTGTGTGTGTGTGTGTGTGTGAGAGACCACTGTGTGCAGGTGGTCTCACTCTT
The DNA here is from genome assembly GCF_900700375.1 of Denticeps clupeoides. NCBI lineage: Eukaryota > Metazoa > Chordata > Actinopteri > Clupeiformes > Denticipitidae > Denticeps > Denticeps clupeoides. The sequence continues at coordinate 16,878,451 of NC_041707.1, forward strand.
TAGTGTGAGTCAAGAGGGGGGAGGGTAGATCCTGGACAATGCCACTATAAAAGATTAAAACTCTCCACCACGCCCAACACTCTGCGGATGAGAGGTTAGGCAAAAACACACAGAGGGAGGACATAAAGACACACATCCACACCCAATCACTGTATGCTACGACAACACATCAACAGTCCCCAAATTCAATAAACATGCTAATAAAATTAAACGTTGATATTGAGATAAACAAATACTGTACTAAAGGGGCACAGAAGTCATGTGAAGTGTTCATTGATTATGGTTCCAATTTCCCAAAAGCCCAGTGGTAATGTTAGCATTATGTATGTAGTTTGTTAGCAGTTTGTTTGATAAGAATTAGCATGTTGCTAATGATGTGGTAATGCACATCATTAATGCACAGACAGTATGACAGGGCTCTCTTTTCTGCCATTTTCTGTGGGAGAGGTTAAGGTGGGAGGAGCTAACATTGTTGTTAGAGTGGGAGGGGCAACACCTGCCTTCAATTGAAATATTTTGCTTACATTCCCTGCACATTAACAGCTTTATCTGAGGTTGTATATTTTGAATGGATTAGAGAGTGGGATGATTCTTCTCTCCAAAATAATTAATTTGATAGTTAAATGAAAAATTAGGATTAAGCATAAGAAAGTAATTTTCTCTTAAAACAGTGCAAATGTCACAAAACTGTAGTACACAGTTTGTTCTGTGTGAGGTGTAACGTCACACTAACTTTACCACAGTTACTGCAGAGCTCACAATAGACCGCTTCACACTCTCGGGTTCTGCACAGAAACTGTTAACTGAGGTAAAACGACAACATAGCACTCTGCATTTTTACAATATTTCTCAGGTATCACCCCCACCCAGACAATGACCAGAAATATATCAATAAAAGTCATTATCAGAGAGCACGTTGAAACAGAAACCAGTCTGAATGCACGTGCAAGTCAGTGTGCTTCAGAGCATTTGTCAGACAGGGAACCTGAACCAAACGACTATATCTCCACTTCTCATTAACGTCTTTCAGGTCCCTGCAGAACCAATGGTCATCCGCTTTTTAATTACAGCACTATGGAGACGAATACAGACCAGCCTCCATCTCCAGCTTATCTGTTGGAACTGTTCACATCCCAATGGAGATCCCTGTCCCTCCCAAATTCAGGCAGCCGCAGTGGAGCTCGACTGGAGCCGCCATATCACTGCCGCTGAGCCTCGGCTCGACCGCTGCTCTTTCAGAAAACTCATATTCACTTATTAATTCATGACACAGAGCCAATTCTGCTCCCTCAGCTTTCAGTGTGATTGTGTTGGAGAGGGATGTTTTGGGGGTCTGGCTTGTGTATAACACACACACACACACACACACACTCCAGTGTGTGTAATGCAGGGCTAAGGAAAGGCAGCAGAGGCTAATAACAGCATGTGAATAAAGCTGCAGTGAAGCTCTGCAGGACAGGAACATCCTTGATGATGGCCGCAGTAACAATGTCAGATGGGTTCTGTTAATATAGACCTGTACCACAGTTATTATAGACCTGTAACCACACATACACACACACATACAAAAGGAGAAGGACAAAATGTTTTAATGAACTTTTACATGCAAGGACAGTAAAGAAAGAGATATAAAATTATTCACAAAGAACCAACTATTCTTATGATCTTCTGAGAGTGTGAGTGTATGTGTGTGTGTGTGTGTGTTTCTGGGCAACTGCTGCAAATTCCAGGCTCATTAATCTGAGAGAACCGTTAACAAAATGAAAGATGTCAATGCTAGTTTACGCTGATAAGGAAGCGATCATTAAGACTCCCTGTTTATAGACTGAGCAAGGGAGAGAGAGAGAAATAAGGTAAAAGGGAAAGTAAGGGGATAGAGACATGGCGTGGGGGTGGTGTGAAGTATGTCATTTTTAGAGATGTTATAATAGTCTTAATTATAACACACTGTAGAAGGCCAGATGACAGCATTGCAGTGTTAACTGACAGAGCAGAGTGTGACAAGGCGCTCTTTCTCTCTCTCTCACACACACACACACACACACATAAAACAGCTGTGGAAAGCAGGGCACTAGAGTAAGTTCATAGTGGAGTTGTTTCTATAGTGAGTGTTTATCGTGACCTATATATGCCAAAGTAAAAAGAAAATGTCGAAAATGTTTATGAAAAAATGAACGCGTGAGATTAGTCTTGCGTGGACAGTCAGTCAACATTTTACGGGAGGAGAGTGTTCCCCCCTTGTTCTCCCTCCCGCTCGCTCGTTCGCTCACTCACTCACCCTTATGGGGATGGCGTCCGTTTCCTTCTCCTTCTGAGGATTCCGGTATTTCTCGTAGAAGTCTCGTTTCTTTCTCACGTCGTCTCGCTCGTCCTTCCGCTCGCGTTTTTCTGCGGGCTCCTCCGTGCCATCGGGCGCCAGCTCAGCCGAGGCAGGCGGGACTGCTTTCTCCACCTCCAGGTAATTTTCGTTGGGGTTCAGCACCATCACCCCATAACCCTCCTGTTTTAGGGAGAAATAGATGGAGATAGAGAGAGAAGCTTCATGACATTAGCACCCCCTCATTTCCACAATAAACCACAAACTCTACACACAACCAAGGGCCTGCAGGGTGTCTCCGAATAATGCAGGAAGGGAGGGAGAGAGAGAGAGAAAGAGAGAGTGAGAGAGAGATGGTGCTCTGAAGAGCACCAGCAGTAGTTAGTGTTTCATAAAGGCCATCAGTCAGACACCATAAAACCCCATCAATTACATGCCAGCCTCCCATAAATCACCTGCCTGCATGTGAGAGCCTAGACTAAGCAAAATGGTTTATAAATGTTACATTTCACACAACAAAGGTTTAATGCGAAAATATAATTACTGGATAACTACATCTTAAACTAATTCTAAAGAAATAACTGAGAAAAAAAATGTTTTAATTAAAGATGATAAATCTCAAATAGCACACGATTATTTTTTCAGTATTAGTAATTAATGTACTAATCAATTTCGTAAAATCTATTTATATGCAATTTATATGAGTTTTTCCAACTTTTGTCTTTTCTGCCACAAATGCTCCATACCGCAGCACATTAAAAGTCCCACGTGTCACAGTCAACAGAAATGCTGCCGTAATGTGTGTGAGATCCCGAGACACCGCCTCTGAGATTCCATCCTACCAACGTCAGTCCGACACCCCGCGTGCAAGAAGAGCCACCGCTCTCCTGATTTTAATAAGTGCTAAAGCTGCGACTTTCTCTGCCGCCCAGTGCGATAAATTGGGCTTTACTTTTTTTTGCAGCGGGCCTTCAGCACAGAATGTGTGTTGACAACAGCAAAATGATACTTTCACACTTTGGCAAGATTATAAAATTATTCCTTCTTCTCACGCTTTTGCAGGGACCAGGCAGCCTCCCCCTTTCACTGGTTTTATTGGAGTAAAATCTGGAAGCTTCAACACATTTAACGCGGTTACCAAAGCAATGGAACACGGGCAGAAGCAAATCAATATGTAAACACGGCTCTTCTGCTTTTCTCGTCAGGTAACAACTTGACAAAATGAAAAATGCTGTTGACACTTGTTTAAAATATTCTTGAAAAAAATATTGCTGGTCAATCAATTTTTAAATTGCCAAATTGTAAGCCTTTATATTAATTAATGTCAGTGATGTAAAGTGTTAATATTTAAAACCTGACACAGATGAAAATAATTTCAAAGAAATTTACAATGAAAAAAGGATATAAACTTAAACATAATATTACTGTTAATACACATTGTTCACAATATTTATTTCTCAATATTGCAAGTGATGATTTCATGTTTTTAATGGACAAATTGTTACTTAATTGTTAGATTAAGAACATGAATGTTTTATTAAGTGCTATATAGTTTTGATATTAAAACACTTTACATGTTCTGAACAGCCATTTCTGTAAAAGTTTCTATTAAAATCCTTTTTTTTTTTGATAAATAATTTTTTAAAGGAACGTCCATCTGCCTGTGTCGACACAAGACATTCTTGGTTCATTTGCGCTCCTCTGATTTGAGGGCAGACTGAAAGCAGCGGCATGGCCCCCAGGCAGGCTTTTATTGGCATTGTCTGGGCTGCAGGGCTGTGGGAACATGGGATGCTTCTGCTTAGTGCCACTGCCCACTGGTGGCAAGGGAGGAAAGTGCCAGGAGACCAGAGCATCTGGAGAACTCCCCCGCAATCCGGCTCCTTCACCCGCCTCTCAGTCCAGCTGGCCCGGCTGAGGAACGCTGGTGTGAGTCAGGGACACTTCCACTGCGTTCCAGTCTCCGGGGAAGAACCCCAACTTTTTCGTTTGCTTGTAACCCGCAGATATCTGGCTTACCTATCCCCCTCAACTGTAGTACAGCTCTGCAGCACAGTCGCCATTTACACACTGAGGTTGGTGCAGTATATAACCTCAATCCTTGCTACGGGACGCACAGAGACACTAAAGTTGCAGTGTGCACTACTCAGAATGCTTTGTCTATTTTGTAGATGTTCAGATAGTAGTAATAGTGAATGCTAATCTCAATTTCCACCAAACAATCAAAAACTTTATATTCAAAGATCAATGTGAATTGATATTTACTTGAAATGTTTTTTGACATTTTCCATTTTAGCAACTTTGGACAAATTCATTTCCACTTGCATCAAGTGTACTGATCATTTGAAATAAGATGCAAACCAAGATTTTGTCAGAAATATAAAGAAAGAGAAGCTTAATAGTTTTTGTTGGGAGGAAAAATGAACAAAAAATCAAAAGGATTTAATCACCAGAAATGCAATGCAAAAAACAGAACTCTACCGACGTCATCATTCCTGTTATTAGAATTAAATCATAATGAACACTTTCCAGGCAGGAGAAACTCTGGCTAATTTAGCTAAAGTCAAGATTGACGCTGAGTGTTTTTTTTTTTTTTGTTGATGCTGTTGGGAGGGGGGAGAATAAGGTGTTTGGTCCTTCCCATGCCCCAAGGTCTCCGGGCCCAGCAGCAAAGCCAAGCATAGAGGCCAGCTGTCAGAGGGGTCAGCATGGACCCTCCATAGAGGCCAAGACCCCCGTAACCCGCCTCAAAACACGTCCTTCTGAAACCGTTCTCTTTTGTCGTTTTTTTTTTTTTTTTTTTTCTGGCTACAGCCAACAGCAGACAACAATGGTCGCTTTGGCGATAATCGCATCATTGTCTTTGCTGTCTCTCTCTTTCCTTTGCTGTCTCTCTTACGCACTCATTATCCTCTTCTGTTATTTTACACACTGGGGACTTCACAGGCCCCGTTACAAAGAGGGTAAATAAACCGGCGAACGCCTCGTCACTGCAGCGCGGCGCTTATATATTCCTTAAAAAGCCCGAGCTGCAGGCATTTTACGTGGACAGCTACTTGACTACAGCCATTAGCGCTGTGTGGGGATCGGGCCGGATGAATAATGAGACGCTGTCCTCTCCATCACCCCGTTTTCGTGGTTAAATAATAATCCCTTCCTGCCTGGCGCAGCCGGGCCGCGCGTTTTCCGCGGATGGACGTAATGAGATGAGTTTATTAGTAGTTCGCGGCTGGCAGGTGTTGATGGACGGAGCTCTGTTTTATCTATCCGTGGAGCTTTGTGCATCTTTGATGTGAGCGCTCTCTTCCTCGCTCGCCCGGCGCTTCACTGCTTTGGGCCTCGGCACGGACCCTCACACTTGACAGGTACAAAGCAGGGCTGATAGCGGTCAGGAGTGTGTGTGTGTGCAAATGTGGAGTGTGTGTGTGTGAGAGAGAGAGAGGGATGAGGAATATTTGTGTTAATGTGCATGTGGACCCGTATTGCGAGATACGAGTAGGTGTTTGCGTGCGAGTCACAGCAGGGAACGTGTTGTCTGGAAGGCCGTCGGCTGTCCGGGCTCCGCAGCCTTGGCCTGGCGTTCGGATGTCTGCGCGTCCTCAATGCTGATTGGCTGTTGCCTGTTAATGAGCCCGGGGCAGTGGAGAACAACACCCAGTCAAGCCAATCAAAGCACGGCACGGAGGAGAAAGGGAGAACATGACAGGAGGCTAAAGAGGGGAGAGGAATACGATTAGGAGTTGAGTACGGTACTCTTTTATCACTCTGTGCTCCGGCTGAATTCTAACAGAGGTCAACGGAGAACCGCGGATCGGTACTGTTCTGATATCTAGTTCTAGTTCTGATGATGTAGAGAAAAGCACCTTAGTCTGCATATGCAAGTCCTCAACAAAATAAATAGATTGTGAAAATAATACCCAGAAATAACACTAACACAAAAAATTAATTATGTTTGTTTGTGATATTTCATTATTTTCCGTGATATATGAGGCAAGATTTACCTATTTTTTTTTATTCATTATACCAAGACTACAAAAGAAATGATATATTTGTAAATGCTTTGGTTGTCTACATTCAAAATAGTAACTGTAATAAATGTGTGATCATTCAATAATATTGATTAGCTGTCCAAGTCAGGTGAGGACAAGGGCTTTAGTACCTTCACTTGTCCATCCATATTTGTTCCTTACTTGCTTAGGACTCTTGTGAATTTAAGGTGAGCTGCTCTGCTCAGTTCCGATCAGCGACAGAGGGAACAGTCACTCCATCAGCACACTTCATGTGGCATCAAATGGGCTGTCAACTGATGGGCATTAAACAGACGAATAATCTCCGTCAAAAAAGCCACTAAAATCAAAAAAGCTCCTTCCATTTTACTGTCGTTACAGACAGGAGGAACAAGCCGAACTACAGACCACCGCTGAATATCTGATCCTCAGACGATGCGTTCAGAATCACCTCAGACGAGATCTGACGTGTTTCAGGTCATAACTGAAGATAAAATGAAATGGTGGGTGGAAAACTGACTCTAGATCTGCAGTAAGATACAGAAAAATATTTTTTAAAAAAAGTCCAAATTAATGGAAAAATACAGAAACTACGGTTTTGTCTGAAGTGAGGGCAATAGTGGTCTGGTGGGACTACTACAATTCTCTAAGGCGGAGGTCTTGAAGTCCTGTGGCCTACAGACTGTGTTGGTTTCTGGTGTAAAATGCACCCCTCCTCTAGTTTTAAGCACTTTGTGTTTTTTTCATGACACGACAATCATGACAAGTATAAATGCACCCTACAGAATATTTGAATAGCTGTATAAAAGTGACACAATCAGTGTGTTTCTGTTCAAGAGTCATTATGAGGAAGGAGAGAAACATCCAAAGAACATTTTCAAATGCCACAAGTGCAATGTGAGCATTGTGCGTTTATATTTTGGCATCCGTGTGTCCCCTACATGATTTTCTAACTCTTCCATCCAATGACCTCATCTGCCGTTGACTTCCCTTAATACCAAGTCACGCCTTTGGCAGTCGTGTCCACTGGGGCTGCTGCACTGGTCATTAGCATCACGCGAACACAGCTCGAGGTAAACCACTGAGCAGCGCAGACGCTCCAGCCATCCCACACAGCCACGGCCTTAAAGTAGAAATGTGCCAGAACTGCTTCAACAAGGGGAAATTTCGGTGTGTTGGACACACGCGCACACACACATTCAGCTGCAACTCATTCAGCACACAGGAGGAGGAGGAGGAGGGATGGAAGGGGAGGTATAACATTAATCATGTTGCAGGTGGAATTTGTCAGAGCTATCGATTGTGTAAGTAAATGTTACAGAAATCATTTGTCAAGTTTTTACAGGAGGGCACCGTGTCAATCGCCCACAAGGACCGACCGTAAACACAGAGACTAGAGCTTACCACACTCTTGCCGCGGTAACAGCCATAAACTACACACATGATACACACACACACACACATATCAGTGTCAGGGTGTAAATCACTCACACTTTTGATTTTTTTGAGGACAATTGTAACGAGCATGTTAAATCCACCCATTCATACATACATGAGGGTTAATTTAGCAACTCCAGAGGCTGTCAGGTAGGACTCCGGAAGGGAACTGGAACATATGGGGATGGGCACATGCGGGAACGCAGGCATGATGATGAAGCAGCAGGATGACACCAAATCCATAACAGTTAAGTACAGTACAAATTCAACATTTAAGTAACAGTACTAAAGGAACAATAATTAAGGGGTGAATGAAAGTACTGCGAATGTGCTGGAATATTTGGTTGACAGAATACGTTATGAGTTATACTCATTGTCTACTCAGTTCAGGACAGTAAAAGCCCGACCTCACACTCACACAGAGACCATGTGCACTGGAGACACCAACATCCATCCAACAAAAGTATCTAGACTTGGGGTACATGTCCTCTGTTCCGTGCACTGATGCGAGCAGAAAAAGGACAGAAAATGTCCAATGCTCCACTTTTGTGGTATTAGTCTTGGTGAACGCTAAGGTCTGACCCCACCCCCTCCAGCCACCTCTAAGGGCAAGGGTTAAAGTGGAATCCCTTGACCTCTGACCTGTTGCTGCAGTCTGTGGAGGTAAAGCAGACAAAGAGGTCATTGGTCCCCAAGGTGATGGTTTCGATTTTTAAACATGGTTCAGAATATTGTGTTTATTGTGATTGTGTATATGTGTGTGTGTGTGTGTGTGTGTGTGTGTGTGTGTGTGTGTGTGTGCAAAATAGCGAGAGAGAGAGAGAGAGATAAGCAGTCCAGCTCCTACTGACAAAATGTTCAAACCCTGTCCTATTCACCATACAGTCATACACACACATGAAATGATGACAGTGTGGACCAGTCTCATTGTCTGTTTTTATCTGGAGAAAGATAAAGGTGACGTCATGACAGGCGAGTACAGGAACCAGATGTCAGAAGTCAAGCAAACTTCACTGCTTTCCGTCAGGAGCATAAAGCGCAAACCTGCCGCCTCTTTCAGCTCAACATCAGCCATAATGAGAGCTGCAGGTCAGCGTGATCGCAAATGCTGGAGAGCGCAGGTGTGTGTGTGTGTGTGTGTGAGTACTGGAGGTGATTTCTGCACATGGGTACTATTAAACAGATGGAATCTGACAAATTCTAAAAGAGCAAAAATATGCAGGTATGTGAGCACCTCCATAGACTAATATAGAGACACCTATCAGACAGACACATGCAGATAATGTGTACAAATACGCATCGTAACATGAAAACACAGGCACATGCAAGGCCAGCTGCAGAAACAGACATGGTAACACACATCTGATACACGTCTGTACAGATGGATACAAACTAGCATGTCTAAACGGAAGCATACACACACACACACACACACACACACACACACACACACACTGATTCTCTGCTGAGAGAATAGACAGAATTGGCGTGAAGTGAAAAAAAAAAACGTAAACACGACCACCACCTCAACACCCCCAACTCGAAGCCAAAAAAAAAAAAAAAAAAAAAAAAGCTGAAGACCACCTGTTGTCTATTATTTTTACATTCAGGCCTCCCCATAAATCATAACACTGGGTGATTAATCAAGCTGTCAAAGTGGGGGAGGCGGGGTCACGCTGCAAGGTCACAGGTCAGCGACGGGAGGGGAGGTCAGGGTCACTCCACATTCCTCATTATCAAGTTGGGATGAGAGAACTGCCTGAACAAACAAAGGCCAAAAGCAGACAGAAAAGCAGGGGGAAAGAGGGAGGGACAAGCAAAAAGGCAAGAAGATGAAGACGAAGAAGAAGAAAAAAAAAGGGGGGGGGGGTCTGGGCTGGTCGGGGAGGGGGAAAAAAAAGTGACAAAGACGAGAGAAAGAAGCTGTCAGCTGTCTGCAAATGAAGATGGGAGATTCAGGGAGATGGACAGAGAGAGAGAAAGAGAGAGAGAGAAGAAAGAGCCGACAAAAAAGTAAATGTTGAAAAAAGAAAAGATGTACAAGATGTTTCTGTACGCAAAATTGGTTGGTGAGGAAGAATGAGTGGAAAGAGAAGCACGGGAGGGGAGGAGCAGCCTGTATTTTGTGAAGACCCTCATCGGTAATGGAACATGCGATTCTTATCTGTCCAGCCTGTCGTTCTGCTGAGAGCGGTGACGTAGTGGAGATATCAACTCCTTCTATCTGCGGGTGTGGATCACCATCATCTCTTCCAACAGACGAGCTGTCGTCACGCACAGGTCAACAGTGCCCGGCACACACCGTGACTGTCATTGGATGGAATAGTCCCTCACAAACACAGTCATGATATCTATTCATATTCTTATGAATCAACCATATTCCCACATATGAAGAGCGATATCATTTTAATATTAATTATGGAGCACATGACAGGTATATTGACTCATGCTTTCACAGTATTGGGGTCATCATATAACAAACCACCATTAACTATGGGACAGTGAGTGTTGTGGGACAATATAATTTTCCAATCTGACAAACAGGAAAAGGATACATTGCCCTCCCCCTCGATATTTCATCTAACAATACTGTGACAAAATAATGTGAATAAATGAACACACAATTAAAACATGCACATCCCCAGTAAGGATGCAGTCCAGCGCCGACATCAGCAAGCCGCCAACTTGCTCCATCATTACCACTCAGTGGCTCCTGTTCATCATGTTCTGAAATGAGGTTCTAACACCTCAGGTCATGTTTTAATGCGTTATTATATTTCAACCCTGAAGTGGATAAGTGGGTTAACAAAAAAATGGGCTGATGGACCATGATAAAGATTCCTTAATGGTATTTCTATCGCCCGTCCTCACACACCACAAGTGACTGTTTTACATCAAACTCCAACAGATTAACCCAGCGGTTGGGGCCTAATTTCAGGCAGGGATTCAATCGGGACCTCTGTAGACTAACGTGATCGCTGTTAAAACTACGACTCGTGACAAAACGACACGAGAGAAGAGGAAGACGCGAGGAAAAGGAGTGGTGAGATGGTTTGCGGTGGGGGTTGGGGTAGAAAACAATTTAAAAAGTGCCCACACTGCGGAACTCCGCATATTAGCATTGAGCCCACCACCCCCTCCCCGCCGCAGTGAGGCGAATTCTCAGATGCTCTCTATCAAAACATCACACCCGAACGAGACGCGGACCACTGCGCAAAATTATCTGTCACCCTTTCCTCAAAATCTTTGTTAATTTCGTTTGCGGGGTTTGCGGATTTATCAGCACATGCATCAATGTCAGGTGCTTGGTTACCGAGCTGCGGTACTCGGGTGGAAGATATAATTAAAACTGTTTGGGTATCGGGTGGGTGGGGAAAGAGTCGGGGATGAGGGAGAATGGCGGATTTCCGTTTGTCTGGAAGGAGAGAAGAAAACGCCTGAAGTAATGGCTGTCCCGTGGCCACTTTCGGTATGTTCGCTTCTCCGCACCTTCACCCAGTTGTAAATGAATAAACGCAGAATCAGATGTGGCCCAGGCCTGGGAGCAGCGATGGTATCCAAAAAAACGAGAAAGAAAGAAAAAAAAACGAAATGTCAAAGCTAACAACAAATTAGCATCAGACGTGTCATAAAGACCTGCTGTAGATGACAACCAAAGAACAATTTAATTAGCAGGCAGCTTGTTGTGCATCCAGGCCTCATTATTAATATTATTGAATTTTTTTTTTTTTTTTTTTTTTTTTTTGTGGCTGTGGGTGAATTATTGATTTGATTTCACATTCTGGATTTGATTTGTGTCTGGGTGTTTCTCCACAGTGTCCCTTTCTAAACAATCTCCTCTCCATCCACTACCTGTCAGGAGAGGAGAGAGGGGTTAGGGCGCCTGCTGCTGCTTCTGGTGGTGGGTTACATTAAAAATTCAAAATCCATCCTTCTGCCGTCACCTTTGGGACACAAAGTGTGATATGTCCTGAAGAAGAGCTCCCCTACCGCAACCCCGTGAGCCGCGACCACCGGCGCGCCACTCACAGCCCCAGACAGTCCGGGTGTTTACCGGGAGATGAGGAAGAGCGGCAGAAGCACAGCAATATGTAAAATATGCCCTGCATCAGTATTCCCACAATCCGTCCTTACAACAGACAGAGCAGGAATGAGGCCATGTCCATACATATGTGAGAATAATCCATCCACCTACATAGTACATAGTAACCTACATAGTAATCGGGGTGTGTATGTGTGTATGTGTGCAGTATAGATGTTTTATCGTTCTTACTGGGTTGCACCATTAATTGTGATTCGTCGTGACAGGCTTCAATATAAGTGTTTACTCTCTAACGCATTAAAACCCGTCAGTGCTTCCCTTGACTTGCTGTGACCGATGACCTCAGACATTGTACCATGTGACCCCTGACACACTGTGATATGGGCCGAAACTGTAATGAACTGAAAGAGTATCATACAGGAAACCTGCATCTAAACCAACATGTTATACCAATAAAAATAAGAAGAAGAGGAATATCTGTTGCAATGATAACAATCTAAACATTTATTAAATCAGTGAGGGTAAATATAAAACCACTAATTAAACACAATGGCTCATTGACAAGGTTATTGCTTTTCGGCATGTTAAAAATCACCATAGGCTGGAACTGTGGCTCACGCTTAATCATGAATCACTGTGATTGCTGCCTTCCACCAGCTCCGATTCTCAAGGTTAAGATCTGACCTCGGACTACAGAGAAGAACGTCTGGAGCAGTGAACGGCCGGTCAGACGTGCAGAATTCAGAGACACATGCGCACAATGAGAGCGACGCTGCTCTCTGATGTTGAGCTGCCCAACGCCTTTCCCTCTGCATGCTGGGTCAGCGCAGGGCAAGCCTCGGCTCGGTGCTACCGCCACACTCCCGCTCTATCAATCTGTTTCATTATTAGCAAGTTTCTCCTTACGTTCTTGTACCGGAGGCTCATTAAAAAAGTACTGAGGAATCTTGATTGTCCTCTGTGCCAGCCGACTCAACGTAAACACATCGCTCTAATTAACGCGGGTGGCCAGGCAGCGCCGGCCCCGGTGGCCACGCCGGGGGCCATTTGTCCGCTCGCCGACGCGGGAGGGCAAGACCTGACTTTCGCATCAGACGACAGTGAGAGAGGTGACGTTCGATCATCGGTCCTCCTCTTATCCACCGTTCCTGGCACTTAGCGAGGGCAGGACCTTCGCTGCGCCAGCGTTCCCACGGTTTCCACTTTTCTCAGCGCGTTTTAACGTGCGGGGGGAATTGCTCGCTCACTCCTTCGTTAAAACGTGAAAACCGACTTGAGGAAAGGCTTGTTAAAGCCCGTAACTCACTGCGGGGAAAGTCAACGTTAGTGATCTGAGTGTGTGTGTATGTCACTACCAGCACCAGAATCAAAGATTTATTGTGAGTGTCAGGCAGTGAGTCTTGGTCCTTGCTGGACAATCATGTAAAAATGGAACTGGACCCTTTGTTGTAACGGTGATTAGAGCAAGAAAAGAAGCGGAGGGCGGTGAAGGAGCGAGCAGACAAGCGCATTTCTGGTCTGGCGTGCTGCTCGCAGGAAGGCTTATTAATTAGTCTTCATTAGCCGTTTTATTAAGGGCATTAATATTTCACTGTTCAGTATAAAAGGCTATGGTTTCAGCTAAAGTGTGTGTCGTTTAATAATTTTTTCATGTTTTCATGGTATGATACTCTGTGTAAAAATGTCACCTGTCATAATGCTTAATGTGGATAATGCAGATATGCAACATTCGGAATGAGGAGTTAGGGTGCATGAGAGCAGTGGACTCCTCAAAAAAAATTGTAATAAATAAAATGTAATTAAATAAAAAGTTCATCCTCTGGGTGTCAGAAACAATCACGCATGATTCTAGCGAGCGGTTCTTTCTTTTTTAGCATCTGTTTAACTTTTGTAAATCTAGAAGATGTACATGCTGCGATATTGTGATCCAATATGACACATCATATTTAGTGCCATAATGAACCTTTATTTGTCTCTGTCTTTCTTTCGCGGTTCTGCTTACAAAGGAGACCAACTCAACTAGCTATTCTCAAAACACACATGCACAAAAAAAAAAAAAAAAAAAAAAAAAGAAGAAAGAAACAAAAAGAAAAGAAAAACAGAGAGAGACCCAAACCCCTGACACCCACTGGCCCACCGTGGCCCCAGCAAGCAGGAGTGGGGGTCTGTGGGTGTCCGGCGCTGTCTCATTAAATTCACTCGATTGTCTAATTGTCTGCAGCAGACCTCGGAGAGACGAGGATATAATACTCACCGCAATTAACCAAACAAAACAGCGGCTCAACCGCCAAGATGCAGCAATGAGCCGTTCGACCAGCGCCACAAAAAAGGGGAGTGTGAGAAAACAAGAGAGTGAGAGAAAGAGAGAGAGAGAGAGAGATAGCAGGATGGCACATACACCCTCTCTTGATTGGCCAGATGTCACCGGGTGGAGAGAGGTGTCTGTGTGCTGTGTGTGTGTGTGTGTGTGTGTGTGTGTGTGTCGGGAGGACGGCAGCTCATTTGAGGCTCGCAGCTTTGTGCCGGGCCTGTCTGTTTACCGCGGTGTGGAGAGGCCGAGTGCTCTGAGTCCCCATTCATGTGCACCGGGGCCCCTTTCAGGCGACACTGAAGCAGTCCTTCAGCACACTTAACTCCCATTTTCACACTCGCTCCCCGGCTGCTTTTGTCCTCCTTCCATCACATCAAACGCGCCAACAAAGCGGCGCAGCCGGGCTGCGCACACAGAATGGACCCATCACAAATATTAATCTGAAAAGGTGTTGGAGAGCAGAATCTACTTTTATGCACAAGGAAAAAAGGAAAACAGCTACTTTTATGCACAAGGAAAAAAAACTCCAATACTGCTCCTGCAACTGAACTTACTGATCCCAGGTCAGCAATCAGTGCTTCATTACAGTCTGTCACTAATGGAGAACACAATAAACAGCTTAAAAGCACAATACAACGACCCTACACATACAACAAGAACCACAACATATTACACCGAAGTGCAACCATCGACACCACAACACACAACATTTCCATGTACATGTGGGTCAGGGTTGGGGTCAACTCTGTATGGTAATTACATAGCAGAGCATGCAGTTTAATACGGTGCTAAAATACTATATAAGTTAAAGCAGAATTAAGCGCACGCTGTACAATAAGGGATGCGCTTTGGCCTGGCATGACTGCCAACCAAAGGCCGCGATTCATCGGGGCAGTCGGACACCTCCGCTAAAAGGGATCTGGATCTCAAACACACAACCCACCATACACAGACACAATTACTCATAATCTGCTTATGAGAGACACACACAGCATGCCGCTAACATCAGCGCTGAGCAGGGCGGGCTCGCGCGAGAGAGACGGAGACAGAGAAAGAGGCCAGCCATCACCAGGTGTCCAGTAATAGCTCGGTGAATTGGGTATTATTCCTTTCTGTGCCGTCAAACAACGAGACTTAAATATTTCACACACTATTTTTCTTTTGACGGGAAAAAAAAAAGCCCTGAAAGAAAGAAACTATCATTGCCTTCTGAGACCATCAAAGACGCAAGAAAAGAGAAATGAAACGTCTTTCTTTTTCTAAAGAAAAAAAATAAAGTGAGAGGGGGAAAAAAAGCAGATTTTAGTTTGCATCTCAGCAGCAGACTTTACAAATCCTTATTACTTCAGTCCTCTGCACCCAGACTTCTTCTTATTATATATTTTTTTCCTGGCCGCAGCCCCGCTGTTTGCTTGCGAGTGCCTGGGCCGATGTTATCAGCCAGGGGTCGATTCGCCGCACGTAGCGTTTTACTGTGGCCTTTTTAAAGCTGGTTTTTAGCAGTGCAGGGCACCCCAGTCGCTTTACAAGAGCCGGAACGAAACGGTCAAGCGTCGCACTCCGACGTGCGGTATTGTTTCTCCTCGTGTTGCTCGTCGTGACGAGTGTGGCTGGTGAAAGGCGTTCTGGGATGTTATGCGCTGTCCCAGATGAGTGGATACAGAGAAGCGGGGAGTCCAGACGCAAACATGGGGGCATGGAGATGGGCGGCGGGGGGGGGGCGATATGACAGATAAGAGCGAATCAAAGGGACGGGGAGTACAGCAAGCCATCGGTGACAAGGCCGCGTGTGTGTCCATGGGCACTCTGATGTCCTACGAGGCTGTAAATCTCTGGAATCTTGCCTTGATCCGGGCAAACACCCTCCCGCCTCCCCTTGCCCCCCCGCCGCTTATTTATGCATTCGTTTATCTTTTCTCTGCGACGGGCTTACGATCTCTTTAGCGCCTTCGAGCTCTCGGTTTCCCTGCCTTTCTTTCTTTCTTTCTGTTTTTTTTTTTTTTTTTTTAAGACAGGCATCAGCATAGGAGTGGTCTTCTAACAAGGGTTAACGGCTTACAACCAGGGAGAAAATGGAGAGAAGGAGAGAGAGAGAGGAGGGGGAGAAGAAGAAAAAAAAAAAGAAAAGGGGGAAAAGAGGGTGGGCTCACAGAGATGGGATAAAGAAGCGTACTAGAAAAAGAAAGAGTTCAAGCAAATGACCAGAGAGGGAGTCGGGCCTGGACCAAGCCCTAATGAATAAAAATGAAGATCTTGTCAAATGATGAAGTGACAGGTTAATTTGCAGGCCTGTGATTCGGTGTGAACAAGCAGCGAGAGAGAGAGAGAGAGAGAGAGAGAGAGAGAGAGAGAGAGGAAAGGAGAGCGAGGAAGGGAGGCAGGGACCTGCTGCTGTGTGAGAGAAGGCTGCCACCTATCTGCAGCGAGAGGAATCGCCGCAGGGCTTCGGGATGAAATCCCCAAAGCATGGAATCCCTGACTTAAAAAAAAAACAACAAAAAAATGTTTGTCCAAGAATCAGGAGTGGGACCAATACAGGAAAATGTTCCACAATTTCTACACAAACATATACAAGCATAATGTGTTAAAACAGGATGATGGGATGAATGAACCAATGGGCTGTCAGCTTTTATTAATTTATAGAGCTGTTAAAACAGGTGACAATTCAACTTTTTGTGTCAGAAGATTTAATTAACCTAGTTTTGACAACTACAAATTAAATGGGAAAACGACATTAAATGCAAAACAACTTCATATATCTCCTGACGTTGCTACGCAGTAAATGTTATAGCTGGAGCAAGTATTCACATTTCACACTGGTGGATTATAACCAGTTACACCCTCCTGCATCCTGTTTCTTCTCTTGCAAGTTCAACCTCAACTTTTCAACAAGCAACCAGCATGAATTCTCTTCTGTTCTTAACATTTTGTTCAGGGGTGCGTTTTGCGTGATATGTTGATGGTATGACGTCAATATGACCGTATAAACAAATGAAGGCAGACTTTCAAAGGTGCAGTGGTGGCCTAGCGGGTAAATAAACAGACCCGTAATGAGAAGGTTGCCGGTCCCAAACCTCAAGTCCCAAACCTCCAAGGTGCCACTGAGGAAAGCACCAACTCCACACACTGCTCCCGGGGCGCCTGTCATGGCTGCCCACTGCTCACTAAGTGATGGGCTACGTCATAATAAAGGCTGTGGTCTTTAGCTGCTATGCTAACAGAGCTAACAACGTAGCATAGCTCTGGCTAGCCTAATTCCTCTGCTAATATAAGATAATTCTTTATTAGTCGCACAAGTGGGAAATTTGCTTCATTCAGAGTGGTGTCATCGCGCAGTATGGCCCACCATACGAGGTTAGTGTTTTTTCCGCCATGGACAGCAAGCGTGTTTTTGATGTTTTTGAGCACAGTCTTTTCCTCGAGGAGCAAACAGATGCTGCAGCCGCACTAGCCATCCTGTTTCATCGGGGGCTGCATTAGCATGTGAATGACTGCATTATAGGATGAGCTGGGCACGACATCAGAGGAGTAGCCCGGACAGAGTTAGAATCAATCAGTGTGTTGTAAACGTATGGAAATCGAGCACTTGTAAGAGTGCACAAACACAGTTAGGAATGTGAATGGCTGTGATTACGTGCTTCGATAAGAGATTTGGGTGATACCAACTGCTACATCTACATACTTAAGCAAATAACAGATATCGATAAAGCAAATCCTGCTACTTTTAGGTGATCTGTCCAAATCAGGCACTTCAATATAAGTATGTTAGATTTATATTAGATTTAAGACCATCACGTTTAGATTAAATATCAGATTTGTTTCACCCTCAATTCTGGATGGATGGTCTTCTTGGCTCTAAGTGATGTTGGAGAACACGATGTGCTCACATCAGCTGGTCAGTAGGGAAGGCCAGTCATTGTTGCTGCTGATAGAGGCAGACGGGTGGGAAAGTTTTTAAAAATACTGGTGGTCGACGCACAAACGCACACACACACACTAGCCTTCAAAGTAACCCTGAGGATAAGAGCACAAGTAATTATTTACGTTGAAATCTTGTTAAAACATGGTCCTTGTGATAAAATCAAGGGTAATATTGATCTTAGTGCAGTTAAAAAAAAGCTGCAGTTTATCCAAGTTGATCAAGTGAATTCCTGCTGACACAACCTGAATTATGCATAAAAACAGGTTCAATATTATGCTGGTTTATCAAGTATAATCCAGAAAAAAACATCCAGAGAACGTCATCATCTGAAGTGCACATTGGTGACACAGGCATACCTCAACTGAGGTACCTTAATGAGGATGTGATGATTATTATCATCAAACATTGCTATCTAACCATAATAGCTGGATGTAGTAGTAGGGTTAATAACTTAAAACCGTAATTCAAGATGCAGGTTGAAAACCCTACTATTATGCCTCAGGATCAAGACAGAGGTATTCAATAAAAAGACTATAGCTCTATGGTAAGCAACCTCTTGGCTGCACTCTGGAATGTTGAAGTTAACCCCATGAGTGATTATTACAACCCATCCAAAATTCTGTGGATGCAAGGAAAAGGAAGGAAAAAAGTTGATTTTTCCCCTGCATTTTCCACTCCCAGTCAACCCCTCATTCCATTTGCACTGTTCAGAGTTCAGTTAGAAGTCAGTGGGCCATCTTTAAACTCAGCCTTAAGCAAGACACAGAGATGGAAGGGAAGTATGAACAACTGTGGCCAATGGTAGTTATGGATTTGTAATCAGCCAATGAGAGCAGGAGCCTGCGAGCCATGCATGGTGAGGGGGTGGTTGGTAGGTAAGAGGCCAAAAAAAGAACAGGCGGCAGAGTTTATGCATGTACATAAATTAAAGTTTTAATATTAGTTATTACAGAGACACAGTGTAAGCAGCAAAAGAAACAGAATTGGACAAGAAAGAGAACGAAAGAGAAAAAGATGATAGAGGGGAGAAGTTATAGCTTCTCTAGATCTAGGTTAGGGCAGAAGCTCCCTAACCTAGCTGCACAAAGCTGAACATTGGCTGTGGCGTGAACTGAGTGCTGCTGGGAACTAATGAGACGGCCGCCCCGACCTCACTCCTCCTCGCTGTCTCTCAGCTCCGGGCGTCTGGTGCTCTTTTATTTGATGTAGTGTTGCTGCAGTGGGGCTTTGATGTGAGTGTATGTATGTATGAGTGTGTGCATTTGGGTGTGTTTTGGGGGGTGAAGGGTGCTGTTCAGGGTGGTCTCCCATTAGGTCTGAATGATCACAGCTCTCTTACACCCAGAGATTTGCCTCACTTCCCCCTTATACACACACGCACACACACACACACAAAGTACATTCATATGCACATAACTGTAAAATATAAAAATGCTAACTTTTACTTTCACACCCCACCCCTCCCGCTCAGGCGCAAATAAACTCAGTCCATCGTTCTGAAATAGATAATCATTTGAAATTTCACAACATGCACAGTTCCACTTGTATGTCAGGGCACTAATGGAATCAATCAGTGATTGATTCTGGTGCGTGTGTCTTTATTATGTGTGGTTTAATTGATGAATTTTTCATTTGATGAGCCAGGTAAAAGCACCTAACAGAGCCACACCATGTGGAATGAATTTTTTCCCCCCATCTAACCTCTCATATACAAAGCCCCCTGTCTTGTACTAGAATATCTGTGGTGAGCTGATATCATAAATGTAAAGCATGTATTATACACAAGGGCTTCCTAGTATTCCTTTTGCATATCATTTTTCATCATTACTAGTGGGTATGAAACCAAGGTTCAAACTCCACCTACTACCGCTGTGTCCCTGAGCACTTAACAACAACTTGCTCTGTGTCCCTGTAACTACTGATTGTAAGTCGCTCTGGATAAGGGCGTCTGATAAATGCCATAAATCTAATTGTAAAATCATTGTGTTAGTATGTACAGAATAAGTATACATTAACATGGCTAGTATTCAGGATGCTCCGAGAAAGGCAGGTATTGGCGGGTATTGAGGAATTGGTGTGTGTTGATCATAAACCGGACTAACCTTTGCCCCAACTAATTACACAAATCGCTGTGGTACCTCTATTGTGTGCTCAAATTTGTAAAAAGTGCAATGCAGTGCAAGCAAGAGTCAATGTTAGCTTCACAAGCTATGCTTTTGTGAAACCTATGCATGGGTAAGTGGGTTTATAAAATACATGAGTGGTTGCTAAAGAGCTTTTCATAATATTCCAAAAAAGCTAATGAAACTAAAAGCAGCATCTGCTGACCTACATCAGACCAATCATTGCATTTATTACATTATAATGTTCTGTCAATTCAAATAAGCCATTAAATGTTTTGTACTCAACCATATATTTATATTTATTTCACAACAATACTTTAAATTAATCACATTTCTATATGCTGCTAATACATTCTGTCTCACCATATAGCTGGTGGTATAAGCACTTTACACAAAATTCTGCAATTTTTACAACCTCACAACTCCTCATAATTTTGTGAATATTTTCTTAGTCATACACACACCTCTAACCCTCCTGAACTCCACTAAAGGTTGAGGCATGTTTCCATAGTTGGCAGTAAGAATAAAAAAGATGTAGTTCTAGCTTCCCCTCTGAACACATTCCTCACCATTCTTATTCTCCCTAGTCTGTCCGCTTCATAGTCCCCAAACTGGCACACTACAAACATGTCCATTGGTCTGTCTTAATGCTCATTGTGCATTAATTAATAGCATTATTCACCTGTCAGTAATGACATGCAGATCTGAGAGTTTATGACCCACAGATCAGTCAGGTTGGGTGAATTAGAAAAAAAACATTATTGCAGCCTTATTGCAACCTTAAAAGATGGAAACAACGTCCTCCCTGTCACCCATTAATAACAGGTCAACACTTTTAGAACCTTTTAAGAAACTAAGGCGCAGACACTAGCAATTAGCATAAAACCACACACACACACACACACACACACACACACACAGATGCTAAAATGAGGTGCCAGGTTGATGTTCAGCTAAAAAAATAAAATAAAATAATAAAACATGTGGAATTTGAACCTATCAGGAGCGAGGACAGGTGAAGTTTTACACTCAAGCCCCTACACTGGGAAAAGCTGGCTGTGGGCACAGTGAGAAAAAAAAAAAATGAGGGAAATAAGCTGGGTCCCACAGCCACGTCTGCCAGTCACAGCTTCCCATGAACCCCTAGTGGTGTGGCTGTGCAGCAGGGATCCGCCTGGCTGGGAAATGAGCTCTTCATCAGAGGAGGCGCCACAGTTTGGGAGACGATGCTCGGCAGCAGATTTCAGATTCCGTAACTGACTAACACCAAAACAAAACAAACATGCCAGGATCGTGGGTGAAACAAGCTCAGCATGAGGGAAACTAAAAAAAAAAAAACCTGGAGGAAACAAACAGACGCCAGCTGAAGGTTTTGCCGAGAGTGACTGGGCCCGTCAGCGGCAACACAACACACTTAGGGCGTTACACTGGATACCAGCTCAGAGCGTCTCATGAATCCCAGACATCCCAGAGCTCTGACAGACATACACCCAGGCACCCGGTGCTGCTCGGAGAGATGGGGAAAGGGGGAAAAAAAGGGAGGAAAAAAAAAAAAAGAGGAAAAGAGCACTCTTCAGTGCACCGAAAGCTGCGCTTGAGTGATGAGTGAGACAGGGCCTCCAAGCCTCAAGACACAGAAATGCAGAAGTTTGGAGAAGATATCCTGAGAGAGAGAGAAGCCACAGCCAGAGAGAGAAGGAGGCTGGGCGCACAACATAGACTTGGCTTAAAAGGTTTTTCACATCAAGCTTGTTAGATCAATACAAACATGAATGGACTGCTGGATGGATGGATCTGCATCCTATATAGTAGAAACTAAGTATCAGCCCACTGTTGGTGAGAACATTTTTTTTGTCACACTTCTGTGTGACAAAACACACTTTTAAGGATTTTTATTTTTTTTTTTAAAGAGAGAAACTACAGCAATTACTCACCTTACTGTTTCGGCCCAAAAATGCACCAAAAAAAGTCGAAGATATACTGTATAAGAACTTACTAAACTTACACAATAAACTGGGTGGGGGCAATTTTTTAATGGAAAATAATCTAGACCACCTAATCTATCAACACTGAGTGCAAGATCCGGTCTCCTCCCTCCTCTTCAGCTTTGCTCAAGTTTCTGCATGTAATAGTCATAGGCAAATATCATGAACACTATGATCAGGGTTACATTTGCAATGGACTTCATAATATAGTTGGCCACAACCATTTTCTAAACCAACTTATCCAAGTTGGGCAAGTTCAAGTCTTTTCCAGCCATGTTCAGATCCAAGGAACCCTGGCAAGCCAAGGACAAAGTCCATCACATGGTGAAGAAATATCACACGCTGCTGTTATGGAGGAGCAGGACATGATCTTGTTAGGCCAGAGAATAGATCACTGTCAGACTTGTCCTTCTGGCGTCCGCTGAAGGTCTGGAGCCAGTCAGGCCTCAACCATAACAAACGTCAAAACACACAGCCATCCTGTGTTCTCGCAGCCTGTAGCAAGCAAAGAAAGTCTAGTAGTGGTTTTTTTTTTTTTTTTTGGACTAGGGTCATCACGATGGCCAAATGGGAGACCCTCAAACCGAATCCGGCCTGAGCCCTCAGGCCACAACACTGCACCTGGAAAAACGAAAGGCGTTGTTGATGACAGCAAAACTCTTCCCATTCTTTCTTTACTTTTCCTTAAAAAAAAAAAAACACATACACCCACACACACACACACACACACACACTAATTAATGCCAGCCATATCACGCTCACTTGTCAGCGTGCTTATCCACCCGGAGTGAAATCATGACATCTGCACCGCGAGTGTGTGACTCCACGGACCCCAGTACAGGGAATCGCAGGCAACAGTGCAGGAACCCTTCAAACCCGTTGCCAACTCATCCTCCATTCTTTCTGGGGGAAGGTGTCAGAGTGGAGGTGAGGCGGAGTGACACTGACTTGGCTTTTAAGCACACATCAGCCAAAGAAAAGGCACCAAACTGACAACTTCCAACACTTTTCCCCCCTCAACCGCAGGTCCCCTGAAATGGGAATTGAAGAAGGCAGGGGCTGTGTGTGAAGACTTGCATTCAGGCGTTGGGGCTTCCATCATCGCAGTGTCAGCCGGGGTTTTGGGGGAATACTACAGTTTACTCTTTCGTGGGGGCACACCCTTGATGTAGTTGACGAGAGAACAGGAAATGAGAGGAGAACACTCGATGACTTGGGCTCACACACACTGTAACGACATAAACATCACCCTGACAGTCCCAGAACTTTCTGAAAGTAGGTAACATTATTTGGGGGGGGAAATAAATAAATAAATAAATTTGAGCCCTATATATCCATAAGGTAGGGCCCTATCTTTGAAATTACAGCCACTCTCATTTATTGATGGGAATTATTGCAAATTATTACATCATTGCAGCAACACCCTCACACACTTGAGGACGATATTTCTGCCTGTCTATAAGCACATGGGGTGTCCCCTCTGTGAATTTGTAAATCATAGTTCAAGTTAATTTCTTGTCTTCCACCATGCGAATTTGGAAGAGTGGCCTGGTGAGCTCCAGATGAGTTGTCCACTTCACTCAAAGTGGATGTGAATCATGATCTGCTGGAGGGTTGCGTTCAAGGACAGTGGTGGTGAGAGTGATTAAGGTTACATTCACTGGTTATTGTGCTTAATAATTTTAGATTAAGTTGCTAATACAAAACAGATCAATTCATTATTAAAATAGAATTTTTATAGGTACATATAATTGCAGTATGTTAAAATGCTAATTTAAAACAGAACTTTGTTAGCTCTTCTGACAGCAACTGGAGAAGAGGGCTTGCAGCAGACAAAGACAGATAACGGTCACGTGGTCTACATTGCCAAAAAGAGAGATGCTCTTTGCACATCTGCAGTCAGAAACTAATTAAGTCATCTGAAATAACATTTTAGGTACGCAACCCTGGAATCAGCAGCGCTAATGAACAGCACCAAGGCCCCGGGCCACCTTTAAAAAGCGTGCAGTCCTTCCCTCCACCCATCCCAATCCGTTGCCTGTCTGGCTCCAACAAAACCGAAAAGGTTAAGCATGCCCCGGGAAGACCAATTTTTCAGTCTGTCTACAACTCAATCCCGGCCAGACAATCCTGCTGGAGCGGGGAAAGGGGGTGGCGGGGGGGGTTGCTTTGAGAAGAATAATTACAAAAGTTCAAAAATGCTCACACTTATCAAAAATATAAATATATTCTATTTAATATAGGTTAATGAATGTTGAGTATGAAAATTATCAAAAATTATATGTGCTGATCTTCAATCAGTACCTTTTGAACTGAGATTCTACAAACATGACCAATCCAGCGACTGAGCAAATACGTTTTAGGAATAAGAATGGTGACGAGCTGATATAGTGCCATCACGGAACAGAAACACTTGATGTAGCAGGTTCCTTTGTCACCCATCTGTATATTAATACATACAGACACTCTTCAGAACAGGAAGAGTTTGGGGCTTTGTTGCTGAGCTGGTATCCCAGCTGCACTCTTGAGGTGGATGCAGCTCAAACAAACCTCATAATGAGAGTAACCAGTGTCCATTTATGCATGACATGAACAATAAACCAGAACATCTGTATTTGGAAATGAAGCGTGTACAGGGTGACAGTGCTCCGCCGTAACTAAGTGTTCTGTAGGATGTGGGGCACCACAGGGAGCGCAGCCTGGCACGCCGTACCCGAAGAGGTGAGGGGGGTGATGGGAAATAGAGAGATGAAGACGCCCTCGAGTCTCTGGCAACCCCACATGCACGGGGGAGCCAGGCTGAGAAAGGCTGGTCTTTCTAGGTCAGATCCCCTGACACATCCCCCCACCGCCTCAGTCTCTCTCTGCTGTGGGGATGGGGATGAATGAAGCAGCATGGCGTCAGACAGACAGCGAGAGGGGAGGCAGAGAGGGATACCTGGAACTTTGCACCACCCCACCTCAGGCTGATGCTCAAACCTGGTTGCACAATTAGATCTCTCCAGTCCCCCCCCCCACTTTTCCCCTCTCCTCATTTCTGCTCTTCGTTCTTCTTTCCTCTCAGCATTTCTGTTTCCCCCTTTCCATTATTCTCCATGCGCTCTGTGGAGAGCAGCTCATGGACTTCAAAGACAGAGATGTGCCACGGAGAGAGGGAGAAAAGAGAAAGACTCAAGGAGAGAGAAGGGAGGGCAGAGAGATGGAAAAACAATATAAGAGAGCGAGTGAGAGGTTGGAAGTGGGTCACAGACACCGCAGTTGACTCATTCTGGTCAGGTAGAGCCAAAATGTTGCTCTCTCTGTCTTTAACTCGTTTTTTCCCTCTGCCTCCTTCTCGCTGGCAGCTTCTTCTCTCAGTGAGCCCTTGAAGGGGGATATTTTAAAGGAGTTATTGAAAAAAACGTAGCACACTGGACGCGTTGAGGAACATCACATACTCTAGTTCGGCAATTGGTTCTCTGTAACAAACTTCTTGCCATGTCTGGTTTGGTAGGGGATGTGGTCCTCAGGTGACTATGAGAGATTGTATTGTGATGTCCGCTGACAGCGCAGAGAACATGAGAACAGGAATGGGAGGTAAACAGAGGATGAGCAGGATCTTGCACTCAGTGTTGCCATTTTGGGCACTTTTGTATTAGATTTTTTGAGAAGAATTGCTTGTTAACAATGGATATTATGGAAGCCAGTTATTGGCTAACAAATTTATTTAAATTCTGACAACATTTTTAACCTGACATTTGTGAAAACGTCCTATTACAGCACTGTGGGGAACATAGAGGAAGCAAGGTATGGATGCCCTGTCAACAGCAGGCCGACAGCGTGTTGGTTTAGTGCTGAGTCCAGTTCGCCAGGCTTGGGAGCGAGGCGTGGCTAACAGAGCAAGGAGTCACGCGATTGGACGAGTCCAGAAAAACTGTACTGCAGCGAACGCTCAGTCGGCGGGGCTGTCTGCGCTCGCTGCCCGGTCTCGGGTGCTGGCAGCTCGCTGAGAGTCTCGGAGCTGCTCGCCACCGAGAGACACAGGGAGAACAGAGGCGTCCTGGAGTCCGGCGCTTTACCGCACATCAGCGCCGCACTGCAGAGACAGCAACCTGTTAAACCGAGCGAGCGGAGAGCTGCACAGCCACACTGAAGAGCTGGGGGAGGGAGGCGGAAAGAGAGGAGGAGGGGGACAAGTGAAGAGCTGTGCAGTTCTGTGTATGTCTTCTTGCCCTTTTATCTTAGTGGATATTTTGCTGGTCCTCACTAGGACTCAGGAGTTTATTCACACTATAAACTTCAGATAAAAAAAAAATTCTTATGCTACTAGTGCCATGCAAGGGTTAATCCTGTGTGTGTGTGTGTGTGTTCATGCGTAGGTTTATGGCTAACTAACTCCTGGAAAGGTAGCTAGAGAGAGAAAGGGGAGAAAGACAGATGAGGGGGAGACAGAATATGGCGCAGCCTCTCCTAACCATCACCCTTATAAAAAGACTTGACATCAGCGGAGAAATGGATGTAACACACACACACACACACACACACCTGCACATAAACTGCAGCTATAGGAGATTCTACTGACAGTGTGCCAGAGGCTTCATGACATGCAGCACCTAGTACTCTACAACACAGATATACACACACACACACACCTACAGCCTGCCTACATTCTGTTTGTCAAAATCATCTTTGACAGCAAAAAATAACAATGATGCCATTGTGATCCTGACAAACAGGGTCATGACATGTGAGTGTCATGAGAGACAGCAAGTGTGTGTGTGTGTGTGTGTGTTTTTACGTACGTGTACGTATTCACCTGCGTGTAATCCCCCAGCTATATAATACCCAGTGGCCCTTAGCCCTGATGACCTCTAGGTGGCGCTGGTCTGACCAGAGGCAAGAAAGAGGAAACGTGGAAGTGTGACTGTCCCGCTTACACTCACTCACACTTGGGGTAGGTACCTACTGCATGTAGGAGGTAGCGGAACTGCACAGACTGAGTGGAGTAGAGAGACGGAGGGGGGGGGTGACAGCTCCACTATAATTAGGCCTGTTGATCCAGGAGAGCTGGGGGTGGAGGGTTGGGTGCAGGTCGTTTGGTAGTGAGGCAGTAAAGAGCAGCATCACTGACACCACTGGCTCTCTCTGGGTGTGTGTGTGTCTCTCTCTCTCTCACACACACACACCTTGCTTTTTGTTACTCACTCTGAAATACATTCTGAATGAAGACTTGGACCACATGCTACACACACTGCTTCAACCAATGAGAGAACATCATCTCTAAAGACATTATGACTGTCACCTGGCCTACAGCCTTGGAGCACCAGGGGTGACCACGTGAACATGGAAACTCCCTCATAGCAAGCAACACAAGGTTTTACTCACACTCACTTAGTCCTTATATATACACTTTAGCCTGTAAAGTAAAGAAAAAACAAATCAGACAAGGAGAGCACTTGAATATTCACAAGGTACTATAAATTACTATAAACAGTTAGTACTTATGTAAACCGTAAAGACCATTCGACATTAGACAGGTTTGTCAAGACTATTTCTTTATAAATGAACAAGTTCGCTCAATTCCTTCCTACCCACGGTTGTGGGTGCCATCTGGGACCCAATACATGCTGC
The DNA here is from genome assembly GCF_900700375.1 of Denticeps clupeoides. Lineage (NCBI taxonomy): Eukaryota > Metazoa > Chordata > Actinopteri > Clupeiformes > Denticipitidae > Denticeps > Denticeps clupeoides. The sequence goes on from NC_041707.1 coordinate 16,906,205, forward strand.
CCACACAATTAACTCACACACTCAATTGTGAATTTGCCAATCAGCAAAGTGCCTGCCTGTGGGCAGAGGGTGCAAACTAGAAAATCCAAAGGAAAACCCACAAGGAGTCCATGGAAAAGGCCGTTCCCAGATTTGATGATACTGCCTTAGAGTAGCAATGACATAGCTGGACCCACCAAAAAGAGACGCAGGATAATGGACATAAAAAAAAATACAAATTAATTTGTAATTGTACCTTTACATACATTACAGGCCAAATACCTGTTAGTGACCATTTACATTTGTAGATTCTCACTGAAGGCATTAAACTATGAATGAACACATGGTGAGTTATGTACTTAACAAAAAAAGGTGAAATAACTGAAAACATGTTTTATATTCTAGTTTCTTCAAAATATCCACCCTTTGCTCTGATTACTGCTTTGAACACTCTTGGCATTCTCTCGATGAGCTTCAAGAGGTCGTCACCTGAAATGGTTTTCCAACAGTCTTGAAGGAGTTCCCAGAGGTGTTTAGCACTTGTTGGCCCCTTTGCCTTCACTCTGCGGTCCAGCTCACCCCAAACCATCTCGATTGGGTTCAGGTCCGGTGACTGTGAAGGCCAGGTCTCCACTTTTCGTTAAAAGTATAACTCCACATGTGTTCATACATTTGATGCCTTCAGTGAAAATCTACCAATGTAAATGGTCATGAAAATAAAGAAAACACATTGAATAGGTGTGTCCAGACTTTTGGCCTGTATTGTACCTATTTTTAAAATCATTATCAAAGCATAACCCCAATGCAGGAGCAATAAAAAGAAAATCTCCTGCCAAGACTGCAGCAGACATCAGCTCCAGCAGTGAGGTTCTATGTCAGGAGTCTGCAACTCTCTTCCTGGTAACTTGTCCTGCACACGTTTGGGTTCTCTACCGTAAATGACTACATATAAGACAATACTTTTTTCACAGGCTTTGAGAACAACAATTTAACAGTCATATTTTAAATCTCACACACTTAATTCATTTTGAACAGACCCTCATCACGGAAAAGACATGAAGAAATGCATATGATGTGATTTTCAAGTTAAAGGTGATCAGTCACATTGCCAAAAAGTGAAATAGAGCTGCTGCATGTAAGCTCGAGTCCACAGGAGGACGATGGCAATAGTGATCAATGACTTTTGCTGGTAGGCTCCCGTATATTCACAGAGAAATTGTGTGACGAAGTAATTGCATACATTCAGGCTGTTCCAATTCCTTAAACTTAAATACAGTTAAAAGCACTGTTCTGAAGAAGGAAAAAAAAGCAGTATGTATGTAGTTGTAGATATTAATGGCATTTATTTAATTGAAAGTTTGAAAAAGATCTTTCCTGTAACATCTTGCTCCATTAATATCTCATGTTTTAATGGGGACACCTGCAGCTTTTAGACAAGAGTGGCTTATTTATATACAACTTCTTTTAAAAATAAGTAGGTTCAAATTCAAATTCCAATTTTATTTGTCGCATACATAGTCATACACGGTATGATATGCAGTGAAATGCTTTTTGCGACTGCTACAGACCACCACAGACCACCACCGACCACCAGTGAGAATCTACCAATGTAAATGGTCATGAAAATAAAGAAAACACAATGTGTTTTCTTTATTGTTCACTTCATTGGTAGATTCTCACTGAAGGCATCAAAACTATGAATGAACACATGTGGAGTTCTGTACTTAACAAAAAAAGGTGAAATAACAGGTGAAATGTTTTATATGTAGTGCACCTTGTGCACCTTTGCATGTCTTGATTGTAACATGATTAATCATAAAATAATCAGTAGATTACTTGATTATCAATAACTGGAAGAAACAGACCTCGGCTTTAATATGCAAACATATAAAATACGGGTATGAAATGTATTTTTGGTGCTCATCTCCTCCATGCACCTCCTGCAGTGAGGTGCAGCTGAAAATAGCAGAATTCCCAGAGCAGCAGCAAGCGGGCGCCTGTGCCAGCGGTCGGGTGACAGCGAGGTGGGCAGCGCCAGCACAGAGATGCCAGCCTCCTGGCACAGAGTGGCCACAGAGGCCAGGTGTCTGGAAACGCTTGACCCCAGAGGACCAGAGCACGCCAGTGTTACCGAGTGTGTGTGTTGTTTCGCGGGTTTAAGTGACAGCGTTTTGGGAAAAGGAGACGCGCACACACGCTAGATTACACACTGACACACACACACAACAAACTACACACCAGGTACACACTTTCGCCAGTGAAGGGCTGATCTTGGCAACGACAGAGTTTGGCTTCTTTACGTTCATTGTGAGGAAGAGGTTGTTCAGAGCATTTTCAAGGGCAGCTTCTGGGTGTGTGTGCGTGTGTGTGTGTGTGTGTCTCGGAGGGGAAGCAGGTACGGCTGTCGTAGCGTCTGGCTGCTCCCCGTGCGGCTTGGCGAGGTGACATCGCCCGAATGCTGATTCGGGAACACCGTCACTCTGTTTTTTTTTTTTTTTTTTCTTTATCCCCTTCCTCCCGCCCTCACTCCGCTCGCTCAGTCTCTGCCTGCATGCAGAACGAGTGACAGCTCAGCCCCCCCTCATGATTTGTATAAGGAGGGATAGATGTTATTTCTTCTCTTCTCTCCTGAAATCTTACAGTCTGATGAGTAAGATGGTGTGAATAAATCCGCAAGGGTCTGACTGTTTTCCCCTAAAATATATAAGATCGGTCATTAAAACTCCTGCCTTATGGGCAAAGTCTGCAGCTAAAACATTTAAGGTTTCAGTTTTTCTGGAACCTCTCTACCATTTTAATGTTGTGACTGGCTCAGGAGTTAAGGCTTTTCAGGGCCTTAAAGGCTCTTTCGAAAAACATATTTCAGGGTACATTTTGAAGACAAGGATGCAATATGTCAATAAATGTATTATTTAGCATGTCAACATTACACCGTTTGTATAGCAATCCTGTTACAGGGAGTGTC